>NW_008825547.1:5372365-5437002 GCF_000699105.1 Pygoscelis adeliae
GATGTCAGGCGCTCTCGCTAACGTGTGGTTGGTTATTCTGCGTTTCAGATCGCTGCCGGTAGCAGAGCACAAAGGGAACGGCGAGACTCCCGCATCTTTCAGCGAGAAGAAAGGAGTTGGCGGAGCAGACTAATACGGACTTGTGTCGGGTGGCCTTGCCCTACAAAGGCTGCCTTTAAAAGAGAAACGCAGTGTTATTTAATGAGCTGTGAGATGAGGCGCTGCTGCTAACGCTCAGATCCCAGGATTCATCGGCTATTCATTGTGCTTAATGTACATGTTTCTGCACCGTGCATTTAGGAGATCCCAGAGAAGAATCCAAAACGGCTGCGGGGGAAAGACCACCAAACATGCCTACAGAAACACTACCGACAGGTAGCATGGTGAAGCCGGTCAGCCCTGCCGTCACCTTCACGTCCGCTGTTCCTCTCCGCATCCTGAACAAAGGACCCGACTATTTTCGTAGGCAGGCGGAGCCTAATCCAAAAAGACTGAGCGCGGTGGAGAGGCTAGAAGCCGACAAGGCGAAATACGTCAAGAGCCAGGAGGTCATCAACGCCAAGCAGGAGCCTGTGAAGCCAGCAGTGCTGGCGAAGCCGCCGGTCTGTCCTGCGGCCAAGCGAGCACTGGGGAGCCCCACCTTGAAAGTCTTCAGCAACAACACGAAGACCGAGAGCGGCGTCCAGAGAGAAAATCTGAAACTCGAGATTTTGAAGAACATCATCAACAGCTCCGAAGGCTCCAGCTCGGGTTCAGGGTATAAGCACGGTCCCCGAAACTGGCCACCCCACAGAGCCGATTCGACAGAGCTAAACCGACACTCGTTCGCCGAATCTTTGAAGGTTTACCCCACGCAGGGCCGTAGCAGCCCGCAGGAGAGCAGCTCCAACGTCAGCAGAAGGCTCCTAGATCAGTCGGCGGAGACTTTCTTGCATGTCTCTCACAGCTCCTCAGACATTAGGAAAGTAACTAGTGCAAAGCCCTTAAAAGCAATACCCTGCAGTAGTTCAGCCCCACCTCTGCCTCCAAAGCCCAAAATTGCTGCCATTGCCACCCTGAAATCCCCAGAGATTGAGGCAGTCGAGTCTGGATGCGGAGTTAGTAGAAGACCCTCCCTACAGCGATCAAAATCAGACTTAAGCGACAGATACTTTCGTGTCGATGCAGATGTTGAGCGATTCTTTAACTACTGCGGACTGGATCCTGAAGAGCTTGAAAACCTCGGGATGGAAAACTTTGCAAGGGCTAACTCTGATATTATATCCCTCAACTTTCGCAGTGCAAGCATGATTAGCTCAGACTGTGAACAGTCTCAGGACAGCAACAGTGACCTTAGAAACGATGACAGTGCCAATGACCGTGTGCCATACGGCATTTCTGCCATTGAAAGGAATGCCAGAATCATCAAGTGGTTATATAGCATCAAGCAAGCTAGAGAGTCACAGAAAGTGTCCCATGTGTGAGAGAAAATCCACCGTAGAAAAAGCAAGGACTGTATCTTTGTCTGTGAATATTCAGTTGTGAAGGGTTGTGAAGTCTACTTGAAGTCTTGTACACTTCTCAAATCTCTTTGTGTTGCTTGTTGTGCAATGTTTCCAAGTTGCATGCCTGTCAACATGTGAGCTGACCTGGCTTCCACTTGAACAATAACTAACTACAAAGCCTGGCTGAGCATACACATTATCTGCCAAAAGTTTAAGACGAGAATCTAATTAGGGCTTCAGTATAATCAAAGTGTTTACATGGAAAGGTTATATGACTTCTTTGGTATTTATGTGGTTCCTTGTGGATTTTATATGTCACTTTTTGTCTTAATACAGATATTGTCAACTGATGTTGCTAGCTTCTAAGTTGAAACAGAATCCCTTTGGGTGGAAGAAAAGCAAAATTGGCCAAAATAAGAGGTTTAGGCATACGACGATAGGCAAAGCAGCCTTATCTCTTGTAGAAAGTGCATTATTGGCACATGTAAAACTGTTTCTAAAAGGCAAAGAATGTTATGTTCTTAAATTATGTATCGTTGTTAAACTATATATCCCTACTTGTAGTAAGGGACTGTTCAGTAAAGGTTTCTTTTTTCTAGGTAAGCTCCCTCAATTTTACAGAAGAAGTAGTCTAGTGAATTTGCTTGACCTCTCATAAACTGAATGAGTCTTGCATTTGGGTTGGTATAAGCATTTTAATGATTTTGTGTTACCCTGTTGGAAAAGCTTAAAGAAGGTTGGAGTCAACAGATGGAAACGTTGCAGGTGCGGGATTTTGCGGGTTTGGTTTTTACTCAAAGATTCCTGGTCTTAAACTTTTGACAGGAATAATTAGATCCTATAGCTGATATTGAATGCCTTTATTAGTCAAACACATCATGACTACAAACTCCATGCTGTCTTTTAATTTTTTTTGTAGACCTATTTGAACAGTTAATGAACAAAAATGGAAATACACAGCCATATCAATATAACGCCTCCTATTCAGAAGTAAATACACTCAGTAGCTGAACTATATCTGAAAAATTGTGATTATGTTGTCTTGCATATGTTATATCTAAGGCTGTGAAAGTTTGTTACAGCTCTAGGAAAGTGTAGAAACATGACAGTATGTAGCTTTTCTTTTTTTTATTTTTTCCTCCTTATGATGGTTAGTGCTGCAGGTCAACCTGTTACAAATCTTTTGACAATCTGTGTCTTCCCAGTGGTTTAATTAACTGTCATTTCAACTGACAGTGGTGGTGTGGTAGCGGAGAAGTTGAAATTACAGTGGTCTGCTTCATTATTATTGTATACATGCTTTGAAGTAAATTGCAGCACTACCTTATACTTCATCAGCTAATAGGAAACTTTTTTATTGTGTAAATGCTGTAAGACTTTGTATATACTTCAGTTGTTACGAAATCTTTAAAAGGAAGAGTGTTATGCTAATAAATAGCTCCTGGTGCAGGTATGGTAGGTTTTTTGTTCTTTTTTTTACCCCTCCCATTCTTAAAACTATATCGGGAACTCAATTGCAGTGTGCTTTAGTGCTGTAGAAAGTCTTGGTTAAATAATAGTTCCAGTAAAAGGTTTCTTTTACTAAAGTGCTTTTCAGAATATGATTTTTTATAACGTAACTATAGCAGCATGATCTGTCTGAAGAACTAGAAGAGATTTTCAAGACTCCTAAAATAGCTTGCTTCTTCCTTACCTAGCAATGTTGCTGTTCCCATTTATAGCATCTGTTCATAATGAATCATCGCAGTCTTCTGAATTATTCTTCAGTAGTGCTTATTTATATATTTGAATATTAAAGATATTTTACAAAGTCGGGTTCTATCTTTTCTCTAAGAAGCCTGTAGCCTAACTTCTTACCGATAGCCACAGTTAATGCAGGCGAGCCTAGAAGCCGCACAGTCATTTCTTGCCTATGGAATTATCCTACATCAAGTTTTATATAATTGTTTTCCAAATGATTGTTCGCGGGGGGAAAAAAAGCACACATTCAGTTTCAGGAGGCTACTCTATGGTTTTTACAGTTGGCTTCACAACCTAAGATTTACAACTTTCCTAGTTCGGTCAAAAAAAATGGGGAGCTATGTATTTCAGCTACAGGCGCATTTGTGACATTTTAAGCTCCATGGGTTTCAGTTGGCATTGACATCACACTGGTTTTTCAAGCATATTTTTCCAATAGTAAGTTTTTTCCAATAGTGAGTTCTACTCAGTTCAGTGACTATTTTGCCAAGGAAAATAATGCTTAAGGGATTAAAGCCAAGTGTAATGCAGCTGTACAGCAATGAAATAAAGAAGTTAAAACCAAAATAAAAATGCACTCACATTGTTCTCTCTCAAGTGTTTTAAGAATGATGATAAACATGCTATCGCAACTGTTGTCAGCCAAAAACAGTAATAAAGAAGCCTTTATAACTAGAAAATGGATTCGAGCATATGCTAGTATTCTGAACTCATTTCCCAGGGTTTGTTAGGAAGCCATAGGCTCTTGAGAAATCAAATTCATTTCCTTTTAATGCCACAAGGGGTTTAGGCTTGTGAGCTACCTGTAAGAGAGCATTTCCTCACCCGAGATCTTAAGCAGCACCTTTGACGCAGCACAGGCTCTGATTCCGCTATCCCGGCTTCTTACAATATGCACGTGAATAAGATTTTACAGGACCCAGACCTTCACAGTCAACTGAACTTGCAACTCTGGTGAGCCTGCAGTAATAGAAATCACAAGATTGCAAAATGTCCTCAAGGCTTTGAACAAGCAGATAACAATTGCCTTCATTTGTCACTTTATTACAGTTTATGCAGATGCGATTGATTTATTTATTTATAGTCTTGCTATTACCTGTATGTTTGCATAAAGGCTGCATCATTGGTGTCGGATCGGTTTTGTTTTCAAACGGGAATAACCACCTTCCCTTTGCAGTCATGTCGAGAGGGTCTGTTGTTTGTCTCTGCCTTAGGAGATTCCTGAGTGCCAAATGTTGAATTTGCAGAGAGTTGTAACCAACTCAAACGCCTCATCAGGGACCCGTTCTGGTCTTGTTCCTGCTGCCTCCAGCAGGCATTTACTCGGGTGCAAAGCGCACGGCAAGCGTCCATGATTAAACAACAGCTCTTGTTGCAGCAGCAGCTCTTAAGGGAGTTGCAAGTCTGTGGTGTCCTGTGGAAGCCAGTACTGAGCCCAGCGCTGGCAGTCCTGGCCCCAGAAGTGAAGAAAAATGCTGTATGTTTTCAGTAGTTAGTGTAAATTCACACTCACACACACACACGTGCAGAAGAAACCACCACACAGGTGGTTCTATTATTTTGACTTGCCAGGGAGGGAAAGGAAGAGGAAAATGATGTAACAAAGTACATTTTGAAATCTGTGTACAGCTTTGCGCAGAAATAAAGCATTTTTCTGAGTGAGATGGGCAGCAAAGTAAAACTACTCTTTTAATCACTTCATATTATATAGAAACAATGTTGTGAAAGATGAGAGATATAGGATCTCTGCCACAAATTTACATTCAACAAATACAAGTACTGAAATTTTCTTTTTTATGAATTCTGTGTCTGCAAGGGAGAGTGCTGTGCTGCGCTGCGAGCGTATGCACCATCTGAGTGACCGAGGGCTTCTGAAGGGTAAACACAGAATGATGGTGCTTTTGGCAGAAATTCAAAAATCAAAAGACACGCTTAGACAACAGAGCCAATCAGTATTGCTGACTTATCTCTTTTTACCGCAGTTTATCCATCCATGGAGGCTGTACGCGTTTGATTCCAGTCATTCAGTGAAAAACAAAGTGCTTAATGGAGCTCTGCAGTACGGAGCTGAATAATTTCAGTCTGCGGGAGAACAGGAAAGGAGCTAAACCTTAAAAACAGTCTTCCCGATACCTATTGATTATGGGATGATAATGTTTAGTATGTTGTATTCAGAGCTCACTTGTTCATAAGAAACTTTCTATTAAGCAGAGTAGTCAAACCAATAAATCTGGGAGGTGCCAGTTTTCCAAGGCTATAAAACTCGTGTTTTATGTGATTAATGGTGCCACACCAGTAGCTGAGCACATTAGGCTTAAGAATGTAAGAGCATCTGGAGCTTTGTTCCCATGAACAGTAAGGGTCCATTGCCTATTTTGGCAATGAATGTAAATGCAGATACAGTGTAGGGTCCCTTTGTGCTGTACAAGAGAATAAATTGGTCAAGGTGTTTTGTCCTGAATTGTAATATAACTCTATATTAAAATCCTTGTTACCAAGGCTTAGATGTTCACTGATATTCTGAATTCATCTGACATTCCTTGCTGTCGGCAGAAAGACTCCAATAATCTGCCCTTTGAAATATATCACCCATAGCTTAATGGGAAAGGCCATTAAAATTGTCTGTTCAGTGTAAGGACTTTTATCTCCTCATGATGGCATCTGTTAAGCGAAGCTCTAAATAAGCAAATTTCAGTCAGAAGTATTAACCCATGAACGCCTTTTATTTTTCTCCCTGGAAGCCCGAGTGGTGATCAATAGTTTTGTCCTAGCATTTGTTACAGTCAGTATGTTGTAGCTACAACACTCGGATGTTGTCCATTTGGGGCGCAGTGCAATCAAGTAGAGACACCTACACCACACCATCTGTCTTGCCCTGGTAGGTATGAACAACCTTCAAGCCTATTTTATGTTTGATCACTTAAGAATTTGGTTGTGGCTGCCCATCAAAACTTGGTACTAATAAGTAGTGAGGTTTTTTTTTTTTTTTAGTTTTCATGAAAAACAATCAATTATATAACAAAAACTGTAGTCTCTTAAATGTCAGTCTTCTAAATTTAAAGTAATTTTCATGATGGTCTTATGACAAGAGTAAGAGAGTGCTAGTATCTGTGCTATTATTGTTTCCTGCTTTTGGCTCTGCAAGTCTTCTCCACCTTCTTGGTGTCTTGCCTTTTCTGAGTTTCCCCAGCTTCCGTTCTTCCTTTCTGCATGTTCCTTCCTTGTCTTGTCTGGCATTTTCATCTTCTCTGAAATGTATGACCAAGATCATCATCTTCTCCTTGCTTAGCCTCTTCTTAAGCAGCCTCATCCTTCAGTTACGTTAATGCCCCTGAATCCCCAAGCAACTTTCCCACAACTTGTCCTGTGTTTTACAACCCCCATATTCATGGCAGCCTGTCTCCAAGAGAGTAACTCTCTGGCTGCAGTTGAGCTGCCATCTCCTGAACAGATAGTTGTCTATTTAATGGATTATTTTTTAATTTTCCAGTGTGCCATGCTATTTGCAGGCAAGATGAAACAGCACGAGGTGGTTCTTCAGGAAGAAGTAGTGATTGAAAACACTCATGAAAAACAGGATGCCAAACGTATCTTGAAATATCCACCTTGTGGTCCAAAATTGCCTGTATTTCCTTCTCTGCTGTATCCCGCTCAATGCATACCCTTGCTACTTCTTTAGCTGTATACAAAATGCTGGCTTGAGGACCATGGTGTGCAAAGGTGGCACAATTTCTAGTGAAAAGAGTGATGCAGGCCTGCTATCCAAGCAATAGTTACCATTTTCCCTTCTGCCATTTGGTGTCACAGTACCCATGTGTCTTACACCTGTGGCATCCAGACCACTTGCACTGCCTGCTCAGTTCCCAGGCAGCCGGCTGAAGAGCGTTGTCTAAAAAGACTATCGTAAAACAAGAAGACAGTGGAAGATCCAGGAGAGACAAGGTCTGTCCTCACCTGGCTATCACGGGAGACTTCCAGCTGTGGTTAGAGAAGAGCAGATTTGCAAGCTAAAATCCCCAGGCTGCCGTCTCGTGCAGCCCTGGGCTGAGGGTCTGACACCTCAACCCTGTGTACAGGAAAAGGGTTTCTGTGTGTTCATATGGGAGATGGGATAAATCAGTGTATGAAAGCAGAAGGCACATGGTGAAGCATGCCACTGTTTCAATAAATACCTTCTATTCGCGTCTTAAAAAATGAAGAAAGGACAAAAAAGAACAGGGCTGAAATTTGGAGAACAGCTGCGTATGCAAATGCTTTCAGACAAGATACGGAGGTGGGTAGATAGTTTTGCTTTTTAAGAAATGAAGCTTTTAATAGATTTTTTAATAAATGACCCGCTTTTCAAGTATATTAATCTTTTATGAAGTCAGTCTTGCCATTCTGAACTGTAAAAGCTTTGCTACTCTCAGCACAGAGCATTCAGAAATGTACTGACAGTGATTTGGAGTGGCTTAAGGAATAGGATAAAAGGGTGCTTAGCTGAACGTGAACTTTATTTTACTAGAGTTTTGGGGGATGGTTCTTTATTTTAAATAGATTGGGGGGGACAGCAGAAAATTAACATAGTCTTATTTATTAATGTTGGCCTGCAAATAAGACTGGGAAGCACGGGTTCAGTTAATGTGTCTGACTGCATGAAAATTATAGTGTTAGGTTTTGGCAAAGGCTTGATTTTCTTTATCCATGTTTTGAATGTCTCGGAGCATATCAGTTTACACGTATCTGGCACAAAACTCACTCATCCCATCTGAAAACGCTTTCTGCGAGCTTATGGGTTTGAGTCCATCTGCTGAATTTTCTTTTGTGTTGAAGGACTCTGAACAAAGAGTTGACAATGCTTTCAGTTTCCCATGGTTTTGTTTCTAGCATGTTCGACAAACGAGGCCTTTCAAACCCTCTCCTACAGACCGAGTGAAAATAGGAGCTTTATATTGGTATACGCTCCAGTATTGAATTCAGGAGGTAGACAGCAGGCAAGAAGTCATATTATAAAATTATTTTTTTGCTGTTGTTTCCTAATGAAATTGCAGGGTTGGGTTTTTTTTTTCCCCCTGAAATGCCATACAGCGAAACAGAGCCAAAGAATCTAAAACCTTACAGGGTTTCCCCACAGTGGCATGAGGAAACTTTAAAACATGCTTAATCTGGGAAGACCGTGAAAAAACGGATGCCCAAATTCTGGCCCAATTGAAGTCAATGGGAATTTTACCACTGATTTTAAGTGGGGCGGGCAGGATTTCACCCATTGTCAGAGCTTAATATTTTGCCCTATTTCGGGGTGGTTTCTTTCCGCTATTGTAAGTCTCATGCATTAGCTTTCTACTGCTTCCTCACCTATTCTTCTGTCTCCCCAAGCAGCACAAGGGGGAAATCCCTCCAGGCACTGCAGGTAGGAGCTCTGGGAGCAGTGAAACCTCCCGCAGGTGTTCAGAGATCCCTCCTTGCTTTCAGACGGACCCACAGCAGCTTGGCTGGAGCACCCGCTGTTTGCAGTGATATTTGCCTAGGCCATCAGCAAATATCTGACCATTGCTTGGTTCAGAGGGTACGTGCCTAAAATTTTCTCTGACCTTATTTATCTTCCTGGCTTGCAGGTGTGTCCCGTGGTAGCCAAAATGGTGTCTAGTAAAATTAGTCACCCAAGGAGGCTGTTTCAGACCCTTGATACCTAGCTGATATGGGTGCCAGAGGACACGGCCCTGATCTAAACACAAGGAACACTTCCACATCCTTTGGGGTGGAAGGAGAAACCAACCTGGGTCTACTAGGTGTGTTGAAATTCCCCCTCTACAGCTCCTTCTGCTCACTGGGCCAAGAAATTTGTCCCCGTACTGTACTCCTCTGCAGTGGCACCGTTCAGGCCCCTGATGAGGACCATCTGGGCTGCCAGACAGTCTCCTAGAAGATGCTGCCCACACATGCAGCTGCATGTGTTGCACCTAGGCTATCACTAATTTTTCAATTACTTTTGCTGTGTTTACCCCCAGAAGAATTGTATAATGTTCTACACTGAGCAGAAAATATTTGTTCTACAGGATGTAGATCTGTGAGATGAGGCAAAGAAGAGGTTTGGTGAAGCACAAAATACTAGTACTGGTGTCAGGAGAAGGTCAGGACCCACCTGCCCAGCACAGGGTGTGTCTCTTTACACATAGGTAGCACATGTTATAATATGTTCTCTGAATTTTTACTGGACTACTAACGACCAGCTTATGGAAAAACTGGGAACTAATGAGCCATCATGAATATTCGTACCAAGCCTCAGGGGTGCCCCTTTCACTCATCTCTAAACATCAATGAGGTGTTTCAGGAGCAATGTACGACTGCTGCTATTTTAAAACAAACTCACTCTACCACAAACCACGTTTAAGTAATGAACTGCAAAGTAGTCAGCTGTGATATCAAAAGTCTTTATGGGAGGTTATTTATTCACGGCATCATTTCTGAAATGTTCAGGGCAGACCCTGCTCCTTGGAGGTCACTGTTGAAAGGCGTACGCTTCTCCCATGGTTGTCCTTCTTCCAGCTCCACTATGGAAAAGGGAGCGAGGGCACCGCTTCGGGGCCCTGCCCTGGCAAATCCCTCACCATGGACAGGGCAATCCTGCGCTGCCGGGTCTTGGGGATGTGTATGATTTAATACACAAATGCGGCTGTGGTGTGGAATTAGAGATTTTTCTAATGGGCTTATTCCCACGCAAGTACCACACAGAGCTGACGCTCAAGGACACGCCGGGTTTTCAGGGGGCTGCTGAGTGAACAGATGTGTAATGCCGTGAAATTGTGGAATGTGTTGAAAGCGTATGGAAAGGGGTTTCCTGACCACATGTTTTGCTGAATAAAAAATGGCATTTCACATGGTTGAAACCAAGGCAGAGCACTCAGATTCAGTAGGTACTGGGCAAAAGTCAGCGATCGGACTGGCTGACTGAAGGAGAGAGCCTGTGTGACTTAAGGAGCAATAAAGTCCTGCAGCTGCATCAGCCCCTTCTGGGATACAGCCCGACATGCCGGACGTGGGGAAGGCTGAGTGCACTGGAAGGAGGGACTAACTCTATAAATCCATGCCACCAGCCAAGCCTAGGCAATTAATTATATTTTTAATTCAGTATTTTTTAAGAATCATTTATAGCCTCATATTTACATACAGGAAATCTAATCCATTGGCTTAACATGTTTGTGAGTGGTGGCAGTTTGTTTTACTTGTTTAATATTATTTTAAGCCAGAGAAATAGTTCAATATGAACACCTGGCAGCTATTGACACCTGGCACTTTTTTCCCCTGTGCCAGATGATAGCAGGTCATGTAGATAAAAATATGTGGTTGTTAGCTGGGTTATGAATAAGTTGAACCTCTTCAAAAAAAACCTGATTAAAACCAAAACATACAGAAGCTTTTTCTGACTGATGCTGACTATTGCAGCTACAAGTAAGTTGTTAGGTTCCAAAAATAAGTGTTAGACTTGCTGTCTATAAAGCCATTAAACAAGGAAGCAGGAGATTGAGCATGAATTTTTAGAGCGACCTTGATGTTAGCGTATCCTGCTCATGTCCTGGCTGGTGCGGGGGGACAGCGAGAGGAGACACTGCTGCTTTAGCACATGGTCTGCAGGAGAACAGAAGGGAGAGCAGAAATGTGATCTGAAAATAACATTAGCCGTGACGGTCCGACCATGAGGTCTTCCTTAGGAACAGTCTGTGGAAGCAGAGCTATGTTTAAATGAACAAGCTTTTCAGAGCAGGGATGTTGAACATTATTACCCCTCAGTGCTCCCAGATCTGACTGGCCATGGCCCCCAGTGCTGGCTTTTTAGTTTTTATTGCCACTGTCACGATACATCCCTACAGACTCATTTGTAATGCTTCTCTCATTCCCCTAAGTGGGGAATGCCAAGATAAGAATACTGGAGGTCTTTGTACTCTCAGCAGCGAAACACAGCAGAGATGAGAGCGACACGAAAGGTCCACGAGTCCAGGAAATTATCTTCAGCCTGTTCCTTCAGAAACTACCCCCTTTGAGGGAGGCTCTGGTGTGCAATAGTGGAGGCAGGAGCTGCCTCCTTTAAATGTTTTGGAAAGGAATTACTGGCCTCTTTGAACAAGATGCTAATCCCAGGCTCCCTCAGAGCTTCTGCTGAAAACACATTGCTACTTTTTTCAGTCCTGCCCTGTGTGGCACCTCAAACGTTATTGCTGCTGCAAATAAGCAGCATTACTACAGCGATTTAGTAGGTGTGGGGGGAAATGACACATTCAGGAGCTCCTTGGCTGAGCTGTGTCCTCATGTCTCCCTTCCCACCATGCTGCAGGAAGGTACACTTTTGCAGAGCAACGCTTCTTGCCTCTGTATTTCCCCTATGCTTCACCACTGCTGTTTCTTTCCCAGACCCATATTTTCATGTCACCTACTCAGGAGCCAAAGATCCTTTCTCCTGGACCTCATCTTTCTGATGTTGAACGGTGAAACCAGAAATCAGAGCTGCAGCTGCTTGCCAGTTTGGCTCATCCTTGAAATTTTTCTGATAACAGCCTGCGTCTCCACTTTATTTATAACCAGCATACAAAACTGTTTCATGAAGCATATCAATAAAATTTGAGTTTTCTCATTGTTTTTTTTACTGTAAGCTGAGGCCATTTATCTTTCTTCTTTGATATTTTTAGACTTTGAGTTTCCTCAGGTTGAAGCGTTTATTTCTTTAGGCAACAGTTTCTATGTACTTTGAAAGACAGTCTATTATTTGTTAACACATTGTACATTTGGTACATGTAACTCTACTAAACTATTGATATGCATGTAGTTAGTCCATTGAATACATATGCATTAGTGACCAAGATGAAGGAACAGTAAATGTATGGGAAATTTTAGAAATAAATTTTTGAGAAGCAGTTTGGAGCAGTTCCAGTCTATCTGAGCACTGCAGATGTAACGCGGGCTGCCTGCATTTGCAATGCACAGTAAAAATTATCAGAAGATTCTGATTAGTAAATGGAATGCGTAATGTGTTCCCAACAGACTGGTTTCCTATAAGAAATAACTCATTTTGAGCCCTGTTTATTTTTCAAAAGTGCATAATAGAACTGACATTGAGAAAATTTTCTGTGGAGCAGGGGAAATAAAAAAAGCCACCTTCAAGTTAGAGGAACCCCAAATCAAATAATTCGGTTGAAACACTTCTGCATTATTTCTAGCAAAGAAATTGATTGACAAGTGAGTTGTGAAAGAGCAGTAAATCTCTGCTTCCAGGGATTTGTGGTTTCTAAGGAACCCAGGGTAGAAGGGCCCTGCCACCGCCTGCAGCCCACCCGCCTGCTGTCCCAGCCCACCACTCAGGGGTTGCTGCTCACAAGAGGAGTTAGCTCCATCTTTAAAATAAGTAGGGCTTTTGTCCAAGTTGCTGCTTTAAGATGGCTGCTGCTTTACCAAGTTCTCTTTGCCCTGCTTCCCAAAGATGCTGCTTCTTCAGAAAACATGAGCAACTGCAGCCGTTGCATGGTTGTCTCTCCTGGCCCCGCAGCGTGTGGTTCTGTCCTGTCATCTTTAAGAATACGTGTTTCACTCTGTCTTGGCAACCCTTGCACCACGACAAATTGCTTACGTGGCCTGTAAGAGCATACACTTTGCAAAGCATGAAGGTGATGTATCACAATATGGTGATGGACAGTCGGTGATGGACAGTGAAGCAGCTGGTAGCCCCGATGTGCTAGTTCACATCTGCCATGAAGGAAGTGGCTCGTGCCTAAAATGGGCGGATCTTTGGAGCCTGGAGAATTCATGGTCATCAAAATCAACGTGTCCCATGGTTAGGTTGCCTCGATGGAAAATGTTGTGCTCCAAGGCCCTGCTCTTCAGCACCACAAATTCTGGTGTTTTCTACTCTGTGGGAGCTTTCAAAATTCATTGGAAACTGAATTTTGAGATCTCAATCTTTTCTGGAGAGAACTCTTTCCTGAGGCAGGGTTGCTTTTGTCGGCACAGCTGCCAGCTGTTGTTTCAGGCTAATCTGTAGGCTCAAGCAGGCATTTACAGCAGTTACAACCCCTCCTTTTTTCAGTTCTTTCCAAGAAAAATCTGCAAAAACTAGAGATGTGTTCTCTGTAGTAAAATGTAGGAATAGAGACTCTGGAAAATCATCAGGAAAGGTAACTATTTGCCCTCTCCTTTTCTTTGGCTCTCCAGGAGTGCTCACACTACAAACAATAGGTCCATGCTCATACCAAATACTGTAAAATATGTACATTTGTCACATGTAAACCACTGAAAACTCTAAATAAAGGCAGGCTACTGATTTTTCTTTTTACAGATTAGGTTTTGGATTGCAGAACACCTCACTGCATGTTGGTAACCGCTGAAGGGTGGGATTGGATTGACAGCCTTCCCAAAGTGCTACCTTGAAACGTGAGCATCGAAATGCTGCATTTCAGCTTCGCAGTCAGCCCTGGTCAGGACTGGAACAGAAGACTTCTTTGGGATACTTGGATACTGAGTGAAATGTCTTTGACAATTCAGTATGTGCACTGAGATAACGTATCAGTGTATCAAAATGCAGCAGGCTTTGTGTTGCTGAGGTCCCAATATTTTCGTGACCATTTCTGCACAGTAAGCATAGTGTAACTTTGCTGTAAAGAGGATTGTTGTCTTTCCTTTGCTTTGGAAACTTTATCCATTGTCTCTTTCACTTAACCTCTTTTCTTTCATTGTATTAAAAACTCATCATATTCCTTTCCATCAGCAGTTAAATTTCTGGGCTGGTAGCAGTGATTCTTTGCATGTACTCCACATTTTCACTTTGATTTTGAGTCCTTCTCAGCGATAGGCTATAAAAAACACCAAATCATTATTGCTGAGGATGCCACACTGATGTAACTGCAACCCTCTGTAGCTGAAAAATATCAGGGACAATTCTCTGTTCATCTAATCCTTGACTTTGAGAAATCATCAGATCGAAGCCAACCACTCAGCCGATGTATGCTGGGTTTTTTTCGTTTCCAAAAGAAACGCCACAATTTGCAGAGCAGAAAATCCCCTGTATCCTTCTGTAAAATCCTGCAGAACGAGACATGCTTACGGCTGTGAAAGGAGGGAAAGGCAGATAAAGTTCTGACCCCCAGTAGAAGTGAAACTCCTGTCATTTCTGCCACCAGGGCTCTGATTTCACCCAAGAATTACAAGAACTGCCTACTTTAAAGAGTAGTTTGCCTCCTTAAACAGTGTTTTTGAGAAATGCAGCGCTATCACCCCAGGTATGAATTTACATTAGTGGGAAGTGATATGCCATTGTGAAATGCAATCTCCAGAAATTAATTCCTCCTGAGTGAGTTTTGTTATGTTGGACTTTTTTTTTTTTTTTCCTTTTAGACTCATCGATTTTTAGGCCAGATGAGATCACTGTAATTGTTTTGTCTGACTTTCTCCATAACATCAATTATAACCAGGCATGAATTAATTCCCCTTCAAATTACACACTGTATTTCAGTTGAGAAATCCTATTTTGATTTGAACAAAGGCAGTGATGGAGAACCCACAACAGCATTTACTAAATCATTTCAGTGGTTAATAACCCCCTGCTTAGATAAATCGTAATCTCCTTTCCAGTCTGAATTTGTCCAGCTTCAAACAGCAGCCCCGAGGTACTGCTGTACATTTGTTTGCCAGGCTGAAGAGCCCACTACCAGAGTTTCGTTCACTGCGTAGGTGCAGAGACCGTGATTGTGGCTGCCCTTAACTTTTTCTTGGGCAAACTAAACAGCCCTCAGATGAACAGTTTTTCATCCTAGCTGCTCCAGGGAGTCCTAGCAGAACTGACTAGCATAGTCAAAATGAGAAGGTCTGTTATCCATGCATACACCATTGATGTAGCGCTAATGGTATTTTCTTGTCTTTGTGCAGTCTTTGCACATGCTGGAGCAATGGTCAAGCTTTACAGGCCATGCCTGAAGCAAGTCATCCCTGGCAGCCTTACCACAGCTTCTTGCCCCTTCCTGCCATTCGCGAGGCAGAGTGTCACCAGATCTGTCAGCACACCACCACATGCCATCCCTCCTTAACCCACTTCAGTCACAGTGATTCACGTTAAAAAAGCAACAACCCACAAAACAACAGAAAAACAGCAACACATCGTTTGGAGTGTTAAGGCTAACCTAGATCACGGTGACAGAACAGGGTTGGAGGGCAGTGATGTGAGCAGCTACGCTGGGTCACCTGTAGTCAAGGCATGGTGTTCAAGCTCAGCCAAAACTTCTCTTTGCTTTGTCCAAGGCTGTGCGTTGAGCACGGGTTTACATTGAACAGTCCTTAGTAGGAACCATTTTTTCCTGAATATTTACACCTGACTTAGTGTAATTACCTGCTGACAGGTAATTTTTTTGCCTTTTACCTGTCTAGCTTGTATATCGGTCAACAACTGTCAACTTTGCCACAAGCAACTCTTGCTCTGTTAACCCACAAACTTGTTCTCCAGAGTTCTTCAACCGTGGACTCACCGCAACCTACCAACTTCTGGATCTGCTCAAGATTTCTCACCCCAACACAGCACGGAAATAATATTAACATTGTCCACTGAAATCAACACGACAGCTTTGGGGCCCTGCTTGCAATTGTTAAGCCAAAACATAAATGTTTCTGGAAACCTCAAAATGTGAGTTCAGAGTGGGAAAAGACTTGAAAATTCACCTGTCACAGGTGCTACTGCAGTTTCATTGTCGTATAAACATAAATTAGCCTTTGTTTTGACTTAGTGGGATTCCTAATGAAATATCTTGTGACTGCTTTTGTTTTTAAATTTACTATGCTTTAATTCAGTAACTGGTTTATGACTGTAATTACATGTCTTTCAAGCAACACTTATTAAAAACAAATTAGGTTGTTCCAAACTCTGGTGATTTTATGATCATATAGATCAATATAACTCACAGTTAATTAAGCTCTTTATCACTTCGGTTTTCCATATGCAATGTATTACAGCATTGCAATAATAGGCAATATTCCTACCTTTCCATACCAATTTAGTCGTATTAAAACAGAATTTGGTTTATAATAACAGAGGCTAAAAACCAGACTTTACTTAAGTTGCCTGCTGCGCAGTAACAATGATGTGATGGTGTAAGTTGATAGTGTTTATCTACATAGGAAAAAAAATCAGAAATGTGAGCAGAATCTGAAAAATGGTTTAAAAAAAGGCAAAAAAAGCAAAAAAAAAAAAAAAGCAAACCAAGTTAAAACTGCATTTGAATCTTTGTTTCCTTTCCAAATCTTATCAGAGTTGTTACAGGGTATAATTCTGGCTGCACTATAACGAACAAAAAAAAACCCCTTAGCTAGTTAAGATTGCAAGTATTCCTTAAGATGTCCAAGCCAAAATATATAAAAAAAATACAGCCTGGACTTGTTTTCTTTCTTACAAGAACCGTTCTTTAATAAATTTCTCTTTAATGGCCACTAACACTCCAATTAAAGATTTCGGTATTAAAACACGGTAGAATTTATCAACATGCAATGCCTTGACATTTACCTCAGTGACCCCCTAAATCACAGTCTGTTGCCCTTGTTATAGGGAGTTTGCACTATAGAGCAATATGGTGCCTGTTTCTAAGTGGCAGTAAATATAATGTAATGCAGGGTCTTTCAAACACGGTTTGACCAGCCTGAGTTCAGTGAGGTGCCTTCTACTCATCCCAGGGAACATATTGGTTCCTCTGAAGTCACTGAAGTTATGCTACCAATTTCAGTGGAGCTGGGATTTCTCTGTCAATTTGAAGTTTTCAATGGTTTTACAGCCAGTGCATTTTTGTTGCTAATCTTGTTGATTTTTATACCAGGCTGTGTAACTTGTGTCCCTGCCCTAGGTTCTCCCTCTCAAATGTCCTTAGACTCTGCCCTTTGTGGACCACACTCACATCTTCATGCATGCCTAGAAAATGTCTATTGGGAGTAATACAGTCAACAGAAGTACAGGGAAAACTCTTATGTTATTCTATAACATTATAACACTTGTTTCATTATTTTTACGTTATTTACCTTCTCCCTAGCATGTAGGTGCTAGATCAGGTGGCGTGACTGGAGAAAAGAAAACTTTACCCTCATGATGTCTGAGGAAACACTAAAATGTTGATGTTGATCTAAGAAAAATTATTACCAATCTCTACAAACCTGGTCTTTCATATATGCCCAGACTAACACGGCTATAGCAATACTCTGATTACTATGCATGCAATTCCAGACACCGTGTATGAAGAGGATGACCTGTAAACACCTCTGCTTATTTTTATCAGCTTCCAGATGCTTTGGTTTCATGGCTACAGAATATTGCAGGAGTCTTTAAGTGGTAATGTTAAAAAAAAATGCTGTTGCTCTTCAGAAGTTTTGTCCTGAATCAGGACCCTGCAGTGATATCCTCACCAAAACCTCCAGGCCAAGATTCAGCAGTCTTGCAAATTTTGATTTTCAAAAGGGTGTAATTTAAGATACAGGTGTGTTTTAATGCTTATAGAAAATGCTTATAGAAAAAGGCCATCACCCAGAAATTCCTGACACCTAAGGTTATTTTCCTGCACTGGCCTTCTCCATCTTTGCCTTCATACTTATTATGGCTGGAAAATAATCAACATGATTTCAATGAATTTCAAAGGTGTTTGGAATAGTTTTCAATCCCAAGCATGATCCTGCTTTCTTGGAAAAGAGATATTTGTGAGCGTGGAATGTTTTAGTGAATCTTACTGATGTGGGCACTTTTTGCTTGTGTTTTTTTCTTTTTTTTCCCCAATTGTCATAAGATGCATGCTTTGTATATCACCTTTTTACTGGCTGATAACAAAGAGCATCACTTGATTACAGGGATCATTTATAGTTTTAAAATACTTAATTTCAGAAGTATTAACGTGTTCCTTTACAGTCCTCTTGGGCTGAGGTGCTCCAATTAAGTATAATTGCCAGTACTACACACACTTAAACATATATCTATACCTTTTAAAAGATCACAGGGTCATGTCCATCTGGGGATGCCAGGAAGCAGTCGGAGCTGCTCCTGCCTCTCCCTGGACACGCAAAGGCCATACTAAATAAGACACAGCCAGCTGTGCTTTGGAGGCTCACCCGTGACCCCACGAAGGGGCTGGCAGGCAGAACACCGGTCTGCAGCCCAGCCTCTGCCCAGCACTGGCTGACCAACCTCTCTGGGGCCCCGAATAAATGCTTACCTCAGGCCAAACTGAGTAACTCCATTAATCATTTATTAAACTGGGCTGGTGTGGGGTTGAACATTTCTAGGCTGCTGGGTTTAAGTAATAGTCCAATGTACTGGAGTTACCTGATATAATCACTACATGGTTCCTGCAGGCAGTTCTTTATGTAATACATTTTTGGAAACCTCGGTCCTGTTGGTTTAATTGACTTATTGGAGAAGAAGAGGACCACGAAAATAATCAGGGGGATGGAACACCTCTCCTATGAAGAAAGGCTGAGAGAGTTGGGGTTGCTCAGCCTAGAGAAGAGAAGGCTTCGGGGAGACCCTATTGCAGCCTATCAGTACTTAAAGGGGGGTTATAAGAAAGATGGCGGCAAACTTTTGAGCAGGGCCTGTTGTGACAGGACAAGGGGGAATGGCTTTATGCTAAAGGGGGGTAGATTTAGACTAGATAGAAGGAAGAAATCTTTTACGCTGAACGTGGTGAAACACTGGCCCAGAGAGGTGGTGGATGCCCCATCCCTGGAACCATTCAAGGTCAGGCTGGACGGGGCTCTGAGCGACCTGATCTAGTTGAAGATGTCCCTGCCCACAGCAGGGGGGGTTGGACTAGATGACCTTTAGATGTCCCTTCCAACCCAAACTATTCTATGATTCTATGATTCTATGAAGTAATAGACAAACACGAGCCGATAACATGTGCTACATCTCACACCGGCGGTGGTGTATGCAGGTCAGGATTCAAGCATCTCACAAAAGCAATATTCTTTCTTTTCTTTCAAATGGAGAGAGAATAAACCTAAAGATTTTGAATTTCCCCCCCCCTTTACCGCCTATCTCTTTAACAAAGACAACTGATGTTTGCACACGTGCCTCACTCTGTGCTTCAGACGGGATTTTGGTTATTAGAGGGTTCAAAACACTCAGTGAATTATACGAACACAAGGGAAGCAGACTAGTGAAGACCACTTTGAAACATTTCCATTTCTGCTCTGGCCATTTCTGGTATTTCTGGAAAAGAATTCCCACTAAACCACCCTGGTACTTAAATTAGGGAAAACTGCCTTCTGTTGTCTCCTGAAATATCTCAGCTGAACTACATTGTCCTGGTGGGCTTGAAAAAATGAGAAAAATCCTGACATTGAGAATGCTTGCTGGGGATTGTAGCTTTGATAAAATTTCCTTGATGATAGTTCAGATTGATAGCTGCTGTTCTCTCTGACATTACATTTTGTATCAATATATGGTATACAACATGCAATTCGCCTGTAAAGGAGCTTTAGAAAACAGTAACTTCTGATGTAATCCAGGGCTGAGTTCAGAAGCAAAGCCCAAGAAACTGTACTGTTTCAGGATCACCAGCTGTTTGTGTCCTTGGACGAGCTGAGATACTTTATGGACTATCATTTCTGCAGTTATAATGGATTCATAGGGGCGAGTTTAAGATAAATCATTTTATTGCTCAAAGAAATAACTATTTTATTGGATTTTATCTTCTTGTTTTTCTCACGTGGATCCCCTGTTCCCATATACTCCAGCAACCCAACTGTTGCTGTGGTATAATGATAATTTGAGAATATTTATAAACAGATTAGAAGCCATTCTTTCTTAATATTCAGGAACTCAACCCCTTTTTTCTTGCCTTGAGAAACAGCTTAATTAAAATAACAAGGTGTATGTTGGACCCAGTTTGAAAAAGAAAAAGATTTTGTGAAATACTTTATTTTAAATGTTATTTTAGCAGGTGGGAGTAGCATACTTATACTGGCCAAAAATGCTGAGAAAGATCATTAAGGAGAAAAAAAAAGTCCTCCCTCAAATGTTACCAAAATGTCACATCACATTGAAACACTTTCAAAGAGGAAGATATATTCTGTCCTGATGCACCAGTTTCATAATATTGTGACATTTACATTCTAATGATAACTAAACTTTGATCTTTGGGAAATTATAGAGCAAAGAGCTTGATTTGCTGTGATTTTGCCACCTCCCCAAGGGAACTAGATGCAGCCTGCAAGCCTCACAGGGGTTGTGCAAACGGAAAAGAAGACAGTAAAATATTGGGAAAGATGGCTGTTTGGATTATGTGTGCACAGAGAAGTCACGAGGATTAACCAGGTTGAACATTGGGGTTTGGTTAAGGATAGCTACACAAAACCCATGCAAACACCCTCCTCCACTTAGGAGGAGAGGGGGCTAAAGACATAAACCTGAACCTATCTATCTTTTCCTGACAGTGGCTCTTGAGAAGTTTGGAGGCAATGGGCTAAAGAGATTGCTGAGCTTCAGCTTTGTTCCTGATCCACGTTGCAGAAATAGCACTAACACAGGGAGGAAAACCTGTAAAAACCCTCCTTAGGAGGGAGTAAATGACATAATTCTGGGTACAGCTTAGTAGAACACCGCTGATGCTCTCCTCTGAGAAAGGTGGAGGCTATGGTGTCTACATACTTTTGCAGGGTGTGCTCTCATGTGTCCTCATACAAACATCTGCTTTAACAATTAATCTCTGGCTTGACACAAGGTGCAGAAAATATTTGCATTGCTGGTGAAATGCTGGCATGTGGGTGCTGCTGCAAGGCAAACCCTCATTGTGCAGCGGAGCCAGTGTTCGTTCTCACTCCCCTCGGAGCCTAGAAGCAAACGCTTTTCCTTCACAAATTTTTCCTTTCAAAAGCCAGCAGTTACTGAGTTTTAAGGGATTATTGTATTTGCTCTGGGGCATCGGGAAACTGGCTGCCTTTAGTGTGAGTGCAAGAGGAAAGAGCAATTGTACCTGGGTTTGTACCCTTGGGTGCTGTATCCTGGCAGGCACATCCTGTAGCTCAGTGATATGTTATAGTAAGCAGGTTCCATGCAACAGGGGGACAGTAAAGAAGGGAATAGGCGGTGCACAACAGCATGCAGCCAAGGACATTGTTTTGCCTTGGTAATCATCTGCTACCATATAACTATCCTGGGCAACGCTGTGCTTCTCCAAACTGAAGAAGCCTTTACGTTCATTAAGGTCTCCCAGAGACAAGTACCTTGTGCCCCAAAGTAAATTTCATCAACTGCCTTTCAAAGTGTCGTGCGGGACAGAATCAGCTCCTAAGAAGTAAAATCTGAGAAACATTTAATGAATTCATCTACTCTCTCCTGGCTGGAAATTTTGCTGTAAGAAAGAATCTTCTTGGTGCCACAGTGCCTGACATAATAGTGTCTGGTGTGGCTTTTGAGACCCAGATTGTCAAGTGATGTATATTCTGCGTATTCCAGTAATTCAATGATACTCCTCATATGCATCTTTCTGCTGGAGCTGATGTGTAGAAAAATATCTGCAATGAGAGAAACATGGTTTTTACTGGTAGAATTCTTGCATAAGCTCTTTATACAATAATTCTACACTTCAAATAATATAATATTACATCGCATAAAGGAATGCAATTCTCACATCTGAAACTGAAAAATGCCTTTTGTGACTGACTTGGAGTCTTTAACTAAGGGTTAGAAGACAGTGTTCTCATATGTAGGGAAGATTCTGTAAACGGAAATATAAACTTTACAAACTGTTCTTGGTTTGCTTTGTTAATATACTCAGTTAATTAATGTTTTATATTTAATTACAATAGATTGCAATTCATTATTTCAAACAGGTTTAAAATCTAATAGGCATCAGACTACAGAGCAAATACCCTTCCTTTGTGCACAAAACCGCTTCCAACTTCTCAATCTTTTGTAATGTAAGTGCAGGAGAAAGAATTAAAAATATGTACACAAAGGGAGATACACTAGAACATTTTGTCTATTCATTGAAGCTGGATAGTCAACATGACAAGAAAAATTAAAATGGGATTTAGAGACACATTTTACCTTGTAGAATGAAGAGCTTTCAGGATTTTACTTTAATTACCTTCTTGTTCAGTTTTTCCTTTGTTGTCTGAAATCATCAATGAGAGTTTTGTCTTCTATTTTCTATTGCTATAAATCTCGAGCAAAACTGCTGCCTTCAAGTAAGAGCAGAATAGAACAGGAGACAAAAGCACAGAAATGTTTAGGCAACAGATTCCATTAAGAAAAGAGAGGGAAAGAAAGAGAAAGAATGTACATCTGACTGAAGCAAACTTTCTAAATATTTTCATTTCTTTCTCCTGCAGAAACTTTCTGACCTCCTCCAGGAAAGTTTCTCAAATCTGCTGTGAAGACAGTAGGGTAGAAGGCGGACTGAGAGACTGTAGTGCTCTGCCCTGCCCCCCCTGCCAAGCTCTGTCGCAAGGCTGTGCCAACGCTGCTCTGTCCTCTTCCAATTCCCCCACCCGCTTCTCACTCCTAACCTGGCCCTAAGAAAGCTCCTGAGCTGTCTTGGGAAGGAAAAGAGCTAGCGGAAAAAGAAACACACTGAGAAAACCTGCTGCCTGACCCCAGGAATTGGGTACATTCAGGTCACTGCAACTCACACGATGCGGCAGCTGAAATGCAGCAGCATCAGCTCAGGGCAGATGAGTCCTTCTTGCCCAAAAGGTTGTTTGAGAGAGGAAGACACAGAAGATATAGTGCCTTATTCCCGGGCAAACAATATCGAAGTGGCTATGGCCGCCCATCAATGCCAGCTGAAACAGGCATGGGTCGCAGCTTAAACCCGGAGAGGTCAGCCTTGAGCATGGCTACCAAGCCTACCGGGTTGCTGTAGAACGGGGCCGGACTATCTAGCATAAACGTCTCAAAGCAGAAGTGCCGTGGCAGAGCTGTGAACCTGCTTGAAAGAGTTCGCACAGAACCCAGCACCCTGCTGTGAAAAGTTTCAGTTCTTAAGAAATAACATTGCTCCGCCAGTCAAATGTTCTCACAGAAAGCCTCTGATCAGCTGGAGGAAACAGGATACTTGTTAAGGGAGAGCTTAAGTTAGTCACAGATATACGAAAAAAATGCAAGATGATGTCTTTTTAATCTCTCAATTATATTTTCGATTTGTGCTTCTGCTAAGGGTGGGGGGGGAGCAAGATCTGCCAAGCTTCTTCAGCATGTATAAACCCCGAGAATTTAAGACTCCTTGATGATATTTAGTATGAATGCAAATGGCGCTTTCCTGGTCTTTGTTGTTCTTTTTCCGAGTTTTTAACGGCTTTGCCCTCTGGGTCCTTTACTCTTGAACAACTCTAGTGTAGCGAATAATAGGTATTACTCCAGTTGTTCTGAGAGCCAGGAGATTATTATTTTCACTTCTTGCATCAATCCTTGCCATCCCTGTGAGGAGCCCTTGCTGATGTACTGTGCTTAATGGGACGGTGCTCAGCGGCAGGTGCAGGATGCGGCTTTTGGGCACTCTTTTACTTAGCCAGTGTGTTGGCCCGTGGAGAGACTTTCACCTGGGACACCACCTATTTGGGTTCAAAGTCTAGGTGTGTGACAGACATTATTTTATGTGTGTAAAGCCATTTATTGTCTCTGTGCTTTACCTCTGAAACACGGAGAACCATGTTTTCACTTATAAGAGGCTAGGGAAGTATTAATTTGCTGAGGTGTTCAGAGGATGACAGGACTGGATCAGTGCTTAGAAGACTTAGCAAAGTCCTATCTGTATCTATGTAATGCCTAAGAGAATTTATTTGGCTGGACGTTGCATTGGGGTTTTAAATGGAGGTGGACCGTGGTGTGTCTCTGCAAGCTCAGAAGAACAGGTCTCACACCGCAAGGTTTAAGTAGATCTTTCGGTAAGCTCAGGAGGAAAGGCTTCCCCTTGCTTTCCTGTTGTCTGTCTCTGGATGGCTTAAAGGCATTACAGAATACTTTTCCCCAGAAAAAATGCCTCTGCAGAAGACAAGATTTAAACAGGTCGATTCTTATCATAGGGCTACAATTGAATTTTGAGTTGAAATTTAATAGCGGCTGCCTTAGCCCAATATATGGCTTGTAAAGTGAAAGCCTGCCAGACAAAATATCTACCTGTTTCTCTGTCTGTCTCTCTATCTGGTATTTATTCTATTTTATGGCCCAATCAAGAAAGGAAAAAATAAATACACAAGTGTCTGTGAACTACTTTCCCCAGGGAAAGTCAGTGGAAGCTGAGAGTCCCGCTCCTCTCATTAAGGGTAGCAATCTTTGTATGATTGACAGCCTTCTCTCTTTCTATGCACGGCTCCAAGACCCAGCACCCGTAGCTCTCTGCTCTGCTGACAGCCTCAGGGAGCGGCATGCCCGGATGAGCAGCGATGTCTCTCCCCAGATGTGCCACCTCTGCCCACATCCTTGTGTGGCACTGACGGCTATGGCTCGCTCCCCCACCACATGGGAGGGGGGAGAGCATTTTAGGAAAGAAAGTGCAGTACCAGACAGGAAAGAGGGAGAATGGCTGAAGCCAGGTCTGCCTCAAATGCCTGTGTTTCTTGTCAGCAGTTGGGTTGCACGGGAAGATACAGATCGCCAGACTGCTCTCTGCAAACCATCTCTGTGACGAATTTTGACCCTCAGTGCTCGTTGCCTGCCAGAAACTTTTGTGAGAAGACGCCAGACATCAAGAAGGGGAGAGGAGCAGCCACAACTGGACCCTGGCCAGCCCAGCCGGCGTGGTGGTGTGTGTGAAGCCCCAGGAGCCCATCCAGGGACAGGCTGGTGGGGAAACCGCTGGCACCATGACCTGCTTTCCTTCTCCCACGCGGCAATACCAGGGCACAGTAAAAGGGGGAGCCAGACCTGGAACAAAAACAGTGGGCTACGCTCACGTGAACTACTGCACCACTGAACGGCTGGAGATCATTGATGTTTATCTGTACGGGAAACATGGCTGTTTTCATTCTGCCTTCATGTGGTTATGCCACTTGCAAAGCAGAGCAACCCCTTCTGAAGCAAAACCAATGAGCAAGTGAGCCAGAAGAGCTATACAATAGTTTGAAAGGCTTTGACTTTTTTGTGTTTTATACCACATCTTCCCTCTAAATATGTGTTGTTGTAATGGTAGCTATGGTACCTCTTTTATGTCAATAATCTACTGATAAGTCCCTCAGTGTGATGTGTGCACAGGTAAATTGTGCTGATTAGCCCTTCAAGAGGCGCTAATGAAAATCACATTAACACTCTTTAACAAAAAGGTAAATAAGGAAATCTTTTGGAAGCGGGCAAATATTTGGCATCAGTCACGTTTCTGTGAACAAACCTTCTTAGAGTGGCTGCTGATGCCACTGCCTATAAAGAGCTGTGCATGCAGGTGAGGAGTAAAAACTGATGTTGATAAAATTAATAATGTCAATATTTCATTTTACAATTGATGAACTTGCTCATACAACACAATGCAGTAATTATACTTTCAGGATTATCTAAAAGGAATTAAGTCATTTTCAGGGCAATGAATACAGACCAGACAACCTGGCAAAGCCACCTAATTTCTAATCTAAAGGCTTCATCAGGTATTTCCATCACTAACACTGTAACTGTAATGCTTGACTAAAAAGAAAAGTGGCGGAGCTAAGGGAGTGAATGAACACAGTTATCTAGAATACATTTCTATGGCCATTCACCATAATAGCCCGTGCAAGACAGAGGTTTTGCAATCTGCTTGCTTTCACTAATATGGTGATAAGAGCAAGCTACATGAATGTTCCTTTGAAAATGTGTGCAGTTCTCTCTCTGGATAACTGCAGGCTAATCCTGCAAGGATTTTTAGAGTAACTCTGGGGTGGAAGTTGCTAGGGAAAGGACTCGTATCCAGAGATGGCTCTCATTATGCTCACAAGGGTACATCCCGCAGGCAGCTTTCCAGCAAGAAGGAATAATTCTAGTCAGAAATGTGTGGACGCATTGGGCTAGAATGATGGTCAAGCAACTTTGAAGATCTGCATTTTATAACACAAGCTTCTACAAGATGTAAATGTCCAGACATTTAATTAAACAAAATCTGGTTGATTATCCATAATAGTACTGTCTGATGTTTCTTGACAGTACTATAGCCTTCACATGCAGTATTAGCTTCTTTTTTCCATGAGGAGGGATGGATTTTTAAAATTGACTACAACACCTGTTGGCCTGCATAATGGCAACTTCATTGCTTAAGTTGGTCTTTTCCGAGGTCAGAAGGAAATCACCTTCTCTCCACCTACAGTATTGCACTGTTGGCATGGAGCATGAGTTACAGGTAGGTTTTGTCATTTCCCTCAGACACATGAATCACAGTCATTACAAATGCAGCAGTCCTGACTGGAGGACAGAGGGGATGGATAGGAGACCGGCTTGATCCAGCATAGCAAATCCTCTGTTTAAGTTGGGAATCCTCCAAATTTCCATCATCTGTGTCTCAATACCATTCCTGCATATTCTCAGATGAAGGAAAACATACCACATCTTTACATGTCTAGCTAAGAAGAATTGGTTTCAATCAACAGAGAGCTAAAATTGCCAATGTAGATAGTAACTTCAATTGCAATATGAATACTGGACTCAGAAAAGAGGATTCAAAACAGCAGCTTTTTATCTACTATCTTGGGATGCTGTAGGAGGGCAGCAGAAACCAAACAGCTGGAGTATATGGTTTTTCTCTGCACTTGAAAATCCTTTTATTGAAGAAAGTGGAATTTCAAAATCTGTGTATCTGATGAGAGAAAGTATGTTTGTGCCTAATCTTGAAAGAAATGAAAAACAATCCATTGCTATGGTAAAGGGTTTCTTCTGTACCTCTGCCAAGGTCATTGAATGCATAAATCCACAGAGAGTACAGAACTTGAAAGAGAGCAGCTCTGCTGTTCCCCCATAGCAGCTCTCTTAGGACTCCGAAGGGTGAGAGAGTTTTCTTGCCATTACAAAACTGTTAAACACAACTGAAAATGTTTTTCATACATTTGGCAGTTCGAGGTCTCACCAACATGTAATGGACCTAGCGATACATGAGTGATGGCGGCGGACAATGAGTCAGTCTGTCCATGCTCCTTTCCCAAGATCCTAGGTCTGCTTGCTTCAGAGATCCCACTGTGAGCTTTCTGTGTTGCAGTCTTTCAACAACTGGGCTTGTTGTCAGGCTTTTTGAATTCAGGTCAGTCTGTTCTCTGTTTTTTTCCATTTCTGCTTTGCAAGGCAGTGTTATTGAGCAATTCAGAGTGCATGCATAGGTTAAGCACTTCAAAAGTAGTCCTTTCTCCAGCCAGCACCCTTCCCCTGAAGTAACCCATATGATTTCAGAAGTTTTACTGGGATAGAAGAACATCACAGTGTCAAAACATAAAAGCTTGGTGAAAAAAATAGTTCTGTTTCAATACACCCAGGTTGTCTCCTATGTGCAGCTGCCTAAGTGCCTGTTGGTACATCTGGCTACCTGCTACACACCCCTGAATCCCAGACAGACATTTGGAGATGAGAGCTGTGGTCTCATGGTGCAATCTCCTAGCACTGTGGTGGGGAGCCTGAGTACTTCAGCTCCATAACCAGATTCACTCAGAAGTCCTGGTCTTGCTCCACTGGTGGGGCTCTCAGGCTTTCCAAGTTGTTTGTTCATGGAGAAACTGGATGTAATCCAGTGGAAGGTTATGAGGAGAGTCAGAGGCCTGGAGGATGTGTCTTGTAAGGAAAGGTTGGACGTGTTTAGTCTGATGAAGAGGAGGCTAGGGGGAACCTAATAGCAGCCTGCAACTACTCAGAAGACAGCTGCAAAGATGATAGAGTCAAATTCTTGGTAGTGGCAGACCATATGACAAGGGGCAATGGCCACAAACTCTGGCTTGGGAGGTTCAGGATGGACCTTAGAAAAAACATCTTTACTGAGGTGATAGTGCAACACCAAGGCACGTTGTCCAGTGACGTTGTAGAATCTCCATCCTTGGAGGTTTTCAATATTTAAAAATATTGGGCAAAGCCACGAATAACTTCATGCAGTGTTGGTGATAAACATGCTTTTAGCAGGAGGTTAAACTAGAGACGTCCAAACGGTGCCTTCTGACCTACACTTCTATGAATCTGTGGTGATCTGAAGGCTTCTAGAAGTCCTGCTCTACAGAGAAGCAGGATCACAGGCAGGAACAGCATATTTATCTTTCAGAAAAGGATAAACAATCCTCACTTCTCCTCCCAGGACAGTCGTATTTTTTCCCTCCCCTTCCTCAGGTTGCACACTTACTGAATTTCCTCTCTGTGAGAACTTCAGAGAGGTCTGAGCTTTGTTCTGGCTTGTGATGGCAAGCATTTCACATCTGCAGGTTTCCTGTGGGACAGCATTAAGAGTGGTGGTCAGCCTTAGTAAGTCACTGTCACAGCCAGGCAGGCAGTACAGAGACGCCAGTAGAGAGCTGAGATCACCAGCACAAGCCTGCCCCGCTATTCGTTGCACGGTTTCAGCAGACGGGGCAGCATTTCCAGGCATCTCCCCTTCCAAACACCCCATCTCGCAGGGTGGGATTGTTCTTGCCTTCAGCGTACCGTGTTCTGACCAAGAGGGAAGTTGGAGCCCTGATCTCTGTCTCCCCTTTTCTTGCTGCTGAAGCACATAGGGTTATCCCCCAGAATCAGGCCTGCCATTAAGAGTATTTGCAATAATCTCTGCAAAATTGCCAGAAAACCTTGCTGCTGCCTGCACTTTACTTCAAACAAATTAAAAGGCTTGCCTTTGATTTTTTTTTTTTTAACCACTCAGCAGCAACAGCAGCACAGCCTGAGCATGTAAAACAGCTCTGCTGGGCACACCAGCTGAGTCACTGCTTTTTACCACAAACCCCTCACAGCAGAAGCTGGAGAAATCAATAACACTGCGCAGCTTAGTAAAAGTGCTGAAGCTGTTCAAGGTTCTTATATAGAACACACCAAGCATTCATAGCGGGAAAAGCAGCTCACCTCATTAACGTTTGAAAAAAGCCTTTAAGTTTAATTTGCCAGACACACCGAGGTGCAGCCTCCATGATGAGGTAAAGTGACGGGTGAGAAAATATAGGAAGGAAGTGGAATCGGTGATACCACCAGAGGGGGAAAAGATCAGCTTTCAGCATTATCACTGAGCCTTGGAAAACTGTTTGTTGCACTCCGTATTGCATCTTGATTCTGAACACACAGCCTGCATAAATACACAGATCCTGCACAAAGGTAAAAGAGCAGCTCTTCTTAAACTGTAATGCTTAGCGTCCGAGGGCAGAAGTACCACAGGGTAGCTGAATGCCCTCTCCCCTTGCAAGTCACCCTGTAAAGCCTGCTATTTCTGGAAGATTGTGCTTCCATTATCCTCTATGGAGGGGATTACAAGGTGCCAAATCCCATGCGAGTAGGGGAGACCATGCTACTCTCACCGTCTATGCAGAGACAGCTCTCAGCCTGTGGCATTGCCAGTGGCTAGAGTCAAGACTCAGGATAACAGCCTGTCCCAGTCTTCTTACACACACACACACACACGTACATGTACACGCTTGCACGCATTCTCCATTCTACAAGTCTCTTCTAAGACACTTGCCTGTAAATATCAGCCAGGCATGCTGCTCCTCTTTTGACAATGCTGCGAAACTCTTTGCATATCACAGTGATTTATTGTCTTACCAGCTCTAACATTTGGGAGACCCACTGAACTTTTCACCAGGGTAAACATATTAAAGCATAACACTAGCCATCTGCTACACATTTCTTCCTTCCAGAGGCAAATTTATATAAAAATGGCCGTCTCTCTTTCTATACACAGTTCCTCTCTTTTCCATCTTGCATCAAAGCACCCACTCATCTCACTTTTTCCCTCCTTTCTTTTTTAACTTTAATCTGTGAACAGGCAGAGGCTCCATCCAGAAGTATAAGACTTTCCACAGCCAGCAAGCAGATGTTCTTCATTTGAGATCACATCCCAGCACACTCTCATCTCTTATCTGCTAGCATCTTGTGATTATAATCACAAGATTCTTCTAATTATTACAATATCTTCTTTATCCAGTTATGCACCTGGTCCGTGGAAACTTGATTGCATTCCACAGAGCATTTGAGCTCTCTGACATTTTAAAGTCTATGATTGCTGCAGCAGCAGTCGTGACCTCCCCCTTGAAAACTTTAGCATTGAAGAAAGAAATTGCACCTGTGCAGGAAAACAAGATATACCCAGTCTAAAGAAGTGTAACCAGTTACAGCTGTCCCCGGGGTGAGCTGAAACATCAAGCCTTCTTCCAAGAGGCCACTGGAATGGTATCACAGCACCCCAGGGGCTGCTGCTCTGTCTTTCTTCACTTTTCACTCCTCAGTTTAGCTGCTAAGATCTGAGGAATATATGCAGTGCATCCTATACGCATATGCAGGCCATAATAATATTGGTTTTGCTAGGATTGAGCTGACCTTTTGCATTTGACATTTTTGGTTTGAAAGAAAACAATGGTATTTGCCTTTGTCCTGGTTTCAGCGGGGATAGAGTTAATTTTCTTCCTAGTAGCTGGTACAGTGCTGTGTTTTGGATTTAGGACGAGAACAATGTTGATAACACACCGATGTTTTAGTTGTTGCTAGGTAGTGCTTACACTAGTTGAGGACTTTTCAGCTTGCCATGCTCTACCGACTGAGAAGGCTGCAGGTGCACAAGAAGCTGGGAGGGGGCACAGCCAGGACAGCTGACCCAAACTGGCCAAAGGGACATTCCATACCATGTGACGTCATGCTCAGTACATAAACTGGGGGAAGCTGGCCAGGGGGGCCGCTGCTGGGGGACTGGCTGGGCATCGGTTGGCGGGTGGTGAGCAATTGCACTGTGCATCACTTGTAGGCTTTGGGTATTATTATTATTGTTATCATTATTATTACATTATTATTATTATTTTATTTCAATCATTAAACTATTTTTATCTCAACCCACGAGTTTTTCTCACTTGTGCTCTTCCAATTCTCTCCCCCATCCCACTGGGGGGCGGGAGGGGGGAGTGAGCGAGCAGCTGTGTGGTGCTCAGTTGCTGACTGAGGTTAAACCACGACAGCCTTATATGACATGTAGACATCCTAAAATCATTCAGCTTCCCTACTGTTTGGTGATATTGAATCCATGGTCTGCAAAATACAGCACTTCTCAGCTGTTGAGCATGAAGCTGTAAGTGGTAAAGAATAGTCTGGTGGAATAATAAGGGATAGAGTAAAGCAGAAACATCCCAAACCTCTTCAGGTATCTGGATCTGAATGACTTGCCTTGCTACCAATCACTGATAACTTTATTTCCTCTCTGATAATTGCATTACAAGGAGAAGTCAAAGAGCTGGGTTAAGACCAAGACGTATGCAGCAAGACAGGAAGAGTGCAGGCATACCACCTTATAAATAAATCTTCCTTTAAGGAAAAGGTTTATTTTATTGTCTTTGTTTGGTGCAGCTAACATAGCAAACATAAAAACAAAACACACCTGCAATTACTATCACATTCTCTTCTGTTTAAATCCTTTCTCGTTTCTTTGTAGAGATAAATAAAAAACCCTCCCCATGCAGGAAACACAGGTGCACCCAAGAAGATCCCCTGCCTCTCACTTCCAGTGTCCCCCTAGCCTGAAGGGAACACCAAGCACGTCACCTCCAGTTTCGAGGCCCGAGATCTGAAATTATTTCCAAAGCAGAAAACCTTCTTTAATATTTTAAACTCGCTTCCCACAACTAGGGGAGCCGCTTCCTGGCACGGGGTGGGGAGATTTTGCTTCCTCTGCTGCCTGCCTCATTGCTGCATGGGAGTGGCTTACCTCCAGCAGCACCGTCAGGGTGGACACAGCGTGCTGCAAGACCCAGCTAAGAAACTGCCATGAGGCTAACATTTCTGCCGTAAGATGACATCCCATCATAGAATGCACTTCATCTGAATTCTTTATGCTAAACTACTTTTCGCATTTTCAAGCTAGATTGGACAAAGCTTTAGAGTCTGCACCAGGAGAACCCAGCCTGGTGAGGCTCGCAGGTAGCCAGACCAACCTCCTGAGCCCTTCCTGTGTTGCCCTACAGGAAACCATGGGGAAAACTTCTTAGCATAAGGTGAACAATGCAGTGAAGCTATGATTCGAGATATCACTTTAGTGCCCTCTTCCTGGGCCAAAAGAGGATGTCTGGGATGTAATATTAACCCAGTGATTTATCCTACGTGGGAATAAAAAGACAGCAGGGTGAGGTTCTTCCATCATTAAATATGTTAACTATGAAATCGTAATGGCTAAGGTTCTCAGAGCATTAGCATGACGGGGTAGTGAGACCTTAGCAATTCACTTTGTAAAGTCATCTGGAGTAATCATCCTTTACTGTGTATTTTTTCCTCTGACACTCTCCTGTCCTGCAGAGGGAAGAGTGCAGCTCTTACTCTTCTCTGCAATTTTCCTAGCTATTTCTTAATTTTTGCTTTAAAAGCACATTCAACTTCTCCCCTGTCCCCTAGATACTCTCAGTCTCCCTTTTTACAGACAAGAAAAGCAAACTTCCAGCACAAACGAGGTTTGTTATTTGTTCATTTTTTAATGGCAAACCTCTCAGTGTGTAAGCAAGGCATCTGATGGTCCTATAGACTTTCAAAGCTACTCACAGGTAGCAAGTACTGTGAGTTTTTGCCAATCCACATTTGTGCTGATTGACTGAAAAAAGTTTCTTCTCTATTATTGTGCATTTGCCTTTGGAGAACCATCTCCAGGAGGCTTCTGCACTCTCCTCCTGAGCCTCTGTAGCGTACACCCCCAAATGCATAGTGTACGCCTCTTAGAGGCTCAATGCCATTTGTTACTACTACAGCAGCACCACAGGGTTGCCATGAGGCTCTAGACCCACATTGGCAGTCGCTCTTGACCTATAGTACCAAGACTGGCTGCAGACTTAAGAGGTACAAGTGGGTAAAACACAGCACACGGCACAGGATAAGAGTGAAATGACCATTATTATTTTGCAGGTGTCAATTCTGTTCCCATCATCAATCAATCCTGCATGCAGGAGCAAGGCTTCTGTGAACTCACTCATCCCTACCTCCCTACTGTCAGCATGATGTGGGTATCCACACAATCACACACACTTAAGCACGCAGGCTTGCAGAACATCTTTAGGCTTTGGGGTAATGTTTTCACTAGCTTTCCTAGCAAAGACCAGACTACAGTCTGCACCGTGGTGAATGTCTAAGGATTAAAAGCTACTGACTGAACACTAGAGGTTTTCCTGAAGAGAGGGATTGCCAGTCTCACAGCACTGGTTGTGGACAAAAGCAGAGCAAGTATGTTATTCGGACGTTTGTCCTTGCTAGTGCTTTTTTCAAAGGAGATTTTCAGTTATCAACCCACACAAATTTTTAATGCATCCATAGAATACTATTGACTGAATTTTGTTCTACAATGAATCTATTCTTTTCATGGAAACGTTCTCTGTCCACCGTGCCCTTCCTCCCAAGTCAGGGTGGGTCCTGGTGGAAAGCTGCAGGTCCTACCGGTGGAAGAGGAGATGGCTCCATCCATACAGTCAGTCCAGGACAAAAAAACCCAAAAATGTGAAACCTCCCCATCTATGCATGTCTGTCCTCCACTAACAACCAGACCAACCCATTTTCCACAGACTGAGTAATACTTCTCCCAAAACAGTGATCTCTGCTGGTATCAAATTAATTTGATTCAGAAACTTCGTAGGGAATTTTGCGGTGCAGTTACCAGACTCTAAACTGTTCTGTACTGTAATCAGTGGGATTGTCACGGAGGTGTTTTGGTATTTGTATTTTGTTTGGTATTTTGTTTATATATGTGCCAAATACATGAAAATGTACTGTGTACATTAGGATCCCTGAATTGCATCTGTACAATTGAAATGAGAATGTGACCACTGTACCTCCACAAGTTTTCTCTAACAATACTGGAGTGTCACTTGTAAGTAAAACTGTAAAGGATTGATTTTGGTACAGAACTGAACTGAAACTGGGTTGGGAAAAATCAATTTAAGTAAATCCAAAATGAGCTCTTTCTTTATTCCTCGGTGAAATAAATTTTCATTTCAGATCCAATGAAATATTCTATTTAAAATAAAAATATTTAATTGTGGAGGGACAATTTAAACTGTTTTTTTAGTGAATAAAATATTCAGCAAACCAAACATCATCTTTCCAATAATCACTTAAAAACAGAGTATACAGAAATGCTGATAGGAACACCTAAATTAAATGTGCTTGTGACTGTAGTATTTCTACAGGTCAGTATCTCAATAGGGAAGAAAACAACCAAACAATAATAGTATAAAACTAAACTGTCAAAGAGCAGAGATTTTCAGTTTCCCCATCATTTATTTTCCCAGAAAATTGCTTTAAAAATAGACAAATTCTGAAAACTGAAAATGTATTCATTATAAAATGATTTTACATTACCTTGATAAACAATAAACTAATGGTATGAAGATTTTTCTGCCCTTTGAAGGATGCACTCTTTATTGACTTTAAAATGGTAATAAACCATTGAGAGCCTACTGAGCTAGGTAATGAATGTAACACAGCAATTTAAGAGTTCATTTCTGAGGCTCTATAATAGTTTCCAGCGTTTTTTTATCTTAGTGGGGTTTTTATGGTTGTGCAATTGTAGTAATTGAAAGTAGATTATAAAAATGATTCTCCTCCAGACCTTTCAGGGGAAAAAAAAGAGATGGAATCTGAATGATATTTCATCTGGGAAAATATGGAAATATAATTTTCATATAACATAATGGTTAGAGAGCCTGTACCTGCAATCTCATTATTATAGGGAATATGCACAAAATTTAAATTAATTCGGACATGCTCTCCTGGTTCTTTCCCCGTGCCCACCGGCATAGGCAGTGCAGAGAAAGGTATATCTGGCATGCATGTGAGCAGAGAGGTGGGTCTTCACCACCACAGGTTCACCAACAGTATGAAGGATTAATGTCTCCTTGAGCGGCATCCGCCCCGCTCCACATGACGAGAGAAGCTGTGCTGGTGCCAAGACCTCTCCCGAGCTACGGCCAGATCTAGCCTAGTCTTTGCAATGGGAATATGCAATGGGAATATATGGGGATAGGCGCTCACGTACTAAATGATGAAGTAAGTGCAGAAGATTTTCTGTTCATGCTGAAGACAGAAGGAGAGGAAATAGTTATAATGCAGTGGACAAAAGAGTGCGAATAACAAATTTTACCATATGGGAAGATGATACCTGAAGGCTAGAGGAGGGCAGGGCAGCTCTGGGAAGCTCATGTGCAACAGAGGTATTTTTGGGGGTCCTACTATTGATTGGAGAAAGGTGGCAACACCAGAGTCAGAAGGTGCATCGCTCTTGTTTCCAGCTCTGACTGGAGCCGTTGGACTTTAAAGAAAACGGGGGCTCAGAGTCTGAGAGTGTAAATTTGTCAAGATGAGAAGAAAAATGGATTTTGACAGAGGAAGTTGAGATACTGTCTCAAGCAAGATGTTATGTAGCAAGTGAGAGAAGGCAGACTTAGCATCTTCACAGACACAAGAGGTGAGAATTATGTGGAAAAACTGGAATGTGATGGAAAGGGAAGCTTAAATAATATAAGAGCTTGAGAAAAAAAGAAACATCTGATTGGTGATAGGTAGCCACAGTACTTAAGTCAGAAGGGCTGAAAGAGAGCAAGCTTGTACTTCGGTGATATTACCCACCTGTGGCAGGACGGCAGCACGTGAGCCAGAAATGCCAGGATGCTGCAGGTGAAATAGCTTCAGGAGAACAGAATGGAAAGGTGGGAAATCAAAAAACCCTCACATTTCTTACTTGAGAATTTAGTTATGTGCTCCAATCCCTTCTGCTTTTCAGCTATGCTGGAGAAGGAATTATACGCTGGCCTGTCTTGGAAATGCATAGTGGCATTAATGAGAAAAAGTCTGCGTGATCTCAAGTGTGCTGTGTCCTATGAACACGCAGGAGCCTCATTCCAAGCCCAGTATCTTGGCAGTCTCTGAAACAACACACAGAAAATACATTAAACCCAACGAGATTGTAACGCTGTGTAAGCATTCGCCAAATTTCATTCATATTCTGTAAATAAAAATCCTGTTATCTGGGCTACAGTGACCTCTGAAATCAAGAAGCCAAGGATATTGATACACTCAGAGAAAAAAAATCTGTGATGCTGCATATGCATGAAAGGACTTCGGCTGTATCAACATTGTTAGCCAGGATAATGGTCTCTCGTGGCACAACAGAGCAGGGGTCACCTCTCCAAGAGCGGGATGGGGACAGAGTGGCCATCTGCACATTCCTGATTCTCTTCACAATAATCAGCCCATTTTTCAAAACATACTTTGCATGCAAACGCGTGTGCTTGGCATTTATATTAGCGACATATGTGGCATTGTTTGAGCCGCAAGCTCATTAGCATGTTGATGTGACGTGCCACCTGAACAGAATGAGGCTTGCAGGACAGAGATTAAAAGGTACATGAAATTGGCTGAGGGCAAAGTAGACGGTGGCAAACAATAATACTATATCTAGCACCAGGGAGAGTCATACTTTTTATTTACCATGTATTTTGACCGATGGTTCTAATAACCTCACATTTGAAGGCGTACAAAGAACAGACGTGACCTAAAATGTGGCTTTCATCAGAGCTCTGAGGACCAGCCCACAGCTGTCTAAAGGCAATGGCTGTAAGTGCAAGCAGAAAGAGTCTGGACTAGGCTTAAATGGATCAAAAAATCAAATCAAGGGAAGGGCAGGAAAAAGAAGACAACCATATTCCTGAAGCAACACTGACATTTACATGTGACGAGAAGGTGGGGGAGGTGCTATAAAAAAATGCAACTACTACTATAGATAATGATTATTAAAATGTCCAAGAGAACAGACTGCATCTATAGTACTAGCACTTGTGACTGAAAATCATGAAGGATCAGTATGGATTTTGCTAACCAGACTGAAGCTGATCTCAGGCAGGGGCAAGAAGGGAGAAAGAAAAATTTAAACTATATGAGTTATAGAAAAGAAACAAGTTCAGAGCTTTGATGTGAAGAGAAAGAAGAAAAAGCAGCAGTTAGCTGTAGCGTATGAGCTGGCAGCTACCTCTGGGCTAAGGAAAATGAAGCTTACCGATCAGCGAATAGCTTGGACTAAGACTGAAGTAACGTAAACTGTGTGGATGGCATCCCTAGCACTATATAGCACTTAATTGCACTAGAAAGTCTGGATATGTAGAGAATCCTCATCTGTACCTACATCAGAATAAATAACGTAACCAAAGGGAGACTGATTTCTTGCAGTGCCTTTATCTCTATTTGAGGGTCCTCAGCAGGGAGCTGAGGGTGATTTAAGTACTTAGATGCATGCACGAACCACCAAGAAAGGAGAAAAACAGTGCCAGGACTGATGTTGGTTTCTGGAGCAGTGGGCTGCTTTTGTGCTGAAAGCCTGGGGGATTTCATCTGCTTTGTTCAAGCAGAGCATAATAGAGGGGCTTTGAATTAGATATGAAAAGGGGAAAAAGGACTTCTACTCAAACTGATGTTGCACGACCCGACGTGAGGCAGAGGTCTGGGGTAGATCTGCTTACAACTTTTCCTTCTGGTGAGCATGTGAAAACTGTTTCAATCTCTGCAGCTCCATTTCACTAAAAGACACGCTAGAGTAAAGTCACTGTTGCAGCCAAGGAAACCCAAATCAGCTGCATCTGAAACAGATTAAAACAAAAAGTCTTGTAAACAAATCTTTTCCTCCCCACATCCCCAACCCCCTATTCTTCATGGTAGGTCCTTTCCTTCAGTCTTGCTCACGGGTCAGCAACTTTTACTGGCTTCCTAATTGCAAGAAACTTTACACAGTGTCTCTCCCTGGGAGAACCTCTTTCTTTCCATCACCTTTGAGGTCTGGCTGCATCTCTGCCCTCCCTGCCCTGCTCAGGAGCCTCCAGCCCTGCTGCCATGGCAGGCTTCCTGCTGCAGCATCTGTCCCCGAGCAGCCAAGCTCGAGCTCCGCAAACATCCTCCCCTGCTGCCTTCTCTCCCTCCCTGCCAGGGCTCTGCCTGCCTCAAGTGCAGCAGCCAGACTCGTCTCGTAGCAAAATGTATAGTACCTACAGCATAAAGGGTGAACACACAAGTAAAACCCATCACCGCCTTGCCACATTTCAATTGATCTAGGACATTAAACCAACACAGAAACTCAGTATCAGAAGGGTAATCAAGATGAGTCCCCTTCTGCTGCAAGGCACTACATCATATGGTATAATATAATAAAGAACAATATATGTAATATAATATATCACATAAACCAGGGAGTTCACTGGATGCCTCGTTCTGAGAACAAAAGTAATTGAAGAATGAGTAAAATTATACTCCAACACATATGTGCATGGCAATGGGGCAGAACCAGATGAACAGCACTGCCAGAGAGTGGTAATGGAAGCGTAGTGCTTGTCTTGTGAAGACACTAATCTTGAAATTACTAGTAAATGAGAGTAATGCAATGTGGAATTACAAAGGATGGATATAAACATGAAAACAGTAGTGAGAATAGATGCTAATCAATACACAAGAGGGGGATTAACACAAAATCAGTCAGGATACTGAACTGTGGCTACAACTGAGCTGGTTTCTGAGTTTAGCTAAACCTGAGTTGATAGCTACCTGGTACCTGAACACAATGTCAAAATCGGGTTGGCATCGGCCCGTTCCTCCTCCTCCAGACAAACACACTGTTCATTACTTCAGGCACACATGCGTGTGTACATAAACACACATGCAGAAGCAAGCTATTTTGATTTAGTAACCTACTTTTTTTCATTTTCCTGCATGTGGTTCTTCCGCACGATGCTAGCATCCCAGCCAGGCTGTAATTCCAACTTCATGGCAATCACCACAGGTGTTTGGTGACACTTATGCACCTTTAGCGTGCATCCAGGTTGCTTTGCAGTTGCGTGGATAACTAGATCATCTCACAGTTGCAAGCTGCCTTTGGAAAGGTTGGAACCCATGAAGTCTGATTGAGTTTGATACTGTTATCATCTTGGCTGTACAGTCAGTGTATCACAATACTGCCGAATTTAAGTGCAATATGGAAATGAAAGTGCACCATAATAATCTAGCCATCTTACATCCTACTGTGACTTATTTATTTTTTCCTTGCTTTACTCATGAAATCTTTAAGCTTCATGCTTAGCTCTTTTTCCATGACATTTAATCAAATTTCACTTTATTTTTCATTTTGTAGGACTCATATGGGTGTCGTTGAAACTGAAACCAATTAAGAAACATCTGCAGACAACAGAACGCTGTCAAGTGTGAACAATGAAATTTCTTCTGAGAGAAGAGAGTGAGCAGAGTGCACTCTCAACAAGTCCGGGAAAGCTTCGTCCAAACAAAAGCCGTGTTTATGTCTTCACTGGAGCTTCCAGTGTGTTGCAACCTGGCTCTGAAGAGCACTGTAAACCAAGACAGAGCTGACCTAGCCTTTCCAATCAGCAATACTAATTAAGTATAGCCCACTGCCAGCTAGCCTGGTTAAGGTATACTGTACTTCAGCAATATAGGAACATGAAGCAATGATTGCTTGTTTATGAAGATGATATTTTAAACATCTTTTTTTCTTTTTTAATTCTCACAATCTCACTAGAGAGCCTCATAAAGGTTATATGGAGACATTTTCCCTATCTCTAACCTAATTTCCTTTCTTTTATGCTTCATCTCAAGTCACTGGTGGTGTTGTGTTTCTTTATGGGATAATTATAATATCCCTGTAAGGTTTTATGCCCTTAACATACTGGTATATATTCACAACCCTAACTCTAGTTTAATATGTATTTTTAAACAATTAACATGTAGTATAGACAAGTATGTAGTGCAGGAGAGAAATCAGACATCAGGAGGGTCTCTGAGGGAAAGACGTACCCTGTCCACATTCCCGTCCTCCCTGTAAGAGTGGCCAAGAGGGGTTAGACCTGAAAAAGTTGGTACCGCCAAGTTGCCGTCTCCTTCCTGCTGGTAGACAGACTTTAACAAAGCGTTGTCAACCTGAAGAAGTAAAAAAAAATTAGATGAGGCTTCCATATCAGGAGTTTGATCATGCAATTGAAAAAAAAACCCTAAAAAAATGGGGGAAGTGGCTGCGTTTCTTTGTGTTTGCAAGTGTGAGGATTAGATAGTGGGTTTCCCTTCCTTTCTTTATGCAAATGAGCTTCTCACAAATCTTACATCATTAGGAGTTGCAGCTCTAAGGAACAAAAAAGAAACACATTGGTAAAGGCTTGAAGGCTAACACTGCCGGTGTCTGTAAACACCGTGAATGTATCCAACCCAGCTCTGAAACAGCTAGCTCTGTACTGCTGGCTGTCGCAGCAAAGGGGTCAGCACAGATGAATTGCCAAATGTTTGAATGCAGTCCTGAGTGGGATATTTTGCAGTAGTCCATGTAAAAGCCCCACTATTGTCCGTCACTTCACGTAGCGGGATGCACACTGGGTGCAGGGCGGCTCCAGGAGCTGCGGTGTGGACCTGCCTGGAGGGAGCTGGCTGAGTCCATCATCTGTGGCTTCACAGCGAACATGGTGTCCATCCTTTTTCCTCAGCAGAGATGGGAAGCCTTTACAGTTCGGTTTGCAAACATAATGTTGTTTCTTTATCAGAAACAACAGATACTGGCATGACAGCCTTGCGCTCCACAGGCTTATTCTTCCTCAGGCAGAGGTACCTGAGCTCTTGGTCCCACCAGTATGGCCACAAAAGGAGTCACTAATTATAATAGAAAACAAAAACAATAGTAGTTATTATTTACCGATAATGTAAGATGGAGGAAAACAAGTGCCACAGATGAGGCAAACACCTGACGTGGGTATCTCAGAGTTAGCTGAGATAACTCCTGTTCCCCCAGGAGGGGAGCAGCCTTTACCACACCACCGATTACCAGGGGCACGATCAATGACAGAGGCCTCTGCCACCTTTCAGGAGCACTAAATTCACCACCAAGGCCACTGAGTATTTTTCAGAGAAAGAAAATTTGGATCGGTGCAGTAAGAACTGATTGTATAGAGAAATTTTCATATGGGGTATCTCCCGGCACTACAAAATCTGCGCAATACCATCCAGAAACAAATGGAAGGATGTCTTATGAACTAAGTAAATGCCGGTGGATAAAACTAATAGCCCACTCCATTTATTAACAGCTAGTATTTTTACATTTTTCCCCTTTATTTTTGCCTTGTAGCTATGGGAAATGCCCATCCATACAGACGTTAATTTTAATAAAAACTTCTTCCTTTTCTGTTCTGACATATCTCCTTATGTCTTCTCTCTTGCAATCTCGCCATCTCTGCAGTGAATTCTTTAAAGCAGCTTCTAATTTTATCTTGAGCTGTGAAGTTTTTGAAGATTGTCTGTTTGAAAAAGGCTGCAAGAAAAAAATAGGCTGAACTGAATAAATAGTTCTTCTAACATTTTGATGTCTCATGGGTATAAGAGCTGTTCAGAACATGGGGGTAGGACGAGGCTCTGAAAAATGACTAGCGTATTAAAGCTCCCTTGCTGTTTTCCTTCAGAAACGCAAGGCTCTAGGTCATGCAACCTCCTTAACCTAGGTCAACTTCATCACAGACATCTGATGCGGTCCTTGTGATTCAGCAGCCCGAGAAAGAAAAGAAATGGGGCAGGAGGAGATGAGTAAGAGGGATCGGGTCATAAGCTTCTGCTCCATGTAACTGCAGACATATGAACAATGGAAATGTCAACAAAGGAATAAGTCATAATTGCAGCAACAAGTCAGGTCCTGCTTTGCTGTGAAACTTTGAGGAAATAGTTTTACCACTTTTTGGCAGTGTATGTCTGCCTTTAGTTTATGAGTAACACTTACCTGCATTTACAAAAACACTCTGAAAGGCTTGGATAGAAAACACTGAGTATTATGTAGGGATATTCTTAAATTTCTTAATAATGCACATTGGATCAGTGCCTAATATGTGCAGTGTCTTATTAAAAACAAATTTAAATAGGTAACATTGCTCAGATACTTTGCTAAAGTAGCTTCGTGGTGGGCTTGCTATGTGGTTTTTTAAACCTAGGAGTTGGTCACTTGAAGGTAGTGCTTCACTGATTGCCACAAAATAATTGGCCCAATGCAATACATTTAACATGGGAAACAACTAAATTGTAGTTTTTGTTCAGCTTGGCAGGCATTGTACTGAAACTCATATACTCCAAAGGATCCTCTCAAATCCTGCAAACCTATTAAAGAAAATTACTACTTCTGAAGAAAATCTGATACAGCCTTAGACTATTTGGGGCATAAGTTATTTCCTTTTCTCATATCTGAAGCAGTTTTTTTTCCAAAGTTTGTACTTGTCTTCACTTCCAGTGTTTTCCCCAAACACCTTTCAATGTTGTCCATGGGAGTAGTCACAAAGCAATAGAAACATGCCAAACATATTGATTACTGAGTAAAATGGTTACCCTGGCAACTAAAAATCCTAGGAAAGCTCTTAAAACTTCCTTCCTTTCTCATGTGACTTCTTTTTATATACTTTTTTTTTCTCTGGTCGTTTCAGAAATCATGGATGTCAGATATAAAAGTACTTGCTCTGAATATACAGCTATGGAGAAAAGGTGATTCACGCCTAGATTAACTATTCCACCAGGAATATAACTACCCACATTACTGCCTTAGTAATCCATCACTTGCATAACAGGCAGGCAATTTTTGTAATTTTGGGGGGCAGAGTAACCCTCTCCCACCAATTTCTAAATCTATATTCAGATGTGATCTAAGGAAAGAAATTCAAGGACTAGAATTTTCCTAAAGTGCCGAGGCAAACAAGATGAACAGTGTGAAAGAATTATTATTCATGTAGCAACCAAAAGTTTGCTCTGCTCTATACAGAGCAAAGGAAATTAACGTCCTCTCTCCATGGGTGGTTTTGATCGAACGGTGACTAGGTGTGACAAAAGTGGTGACCTAACCAGAGGAGCAGCAGGGACCAGAGGTGGTGGCAGTGCGCTCATGCAGTTACTCAGGCTCATTCTAAGCACAGCCTGCTGGTGCCAGTGTATTTAAAAGCATGTGCAATTGAAAATACACATGAAGCTCATTTGGGAGCAACTTTAGATGGCTCGTTTCTCTGTCTCCTGCTTGGTTCAACCCCCAGACACACAGAAGACTGCCTACTTACTGCTCAAGCGACCCTTGTGAACAGACGCAGCTTTTCAACCGTTTTGACATTTCAGAAGGAATTACCTTTGCAGGCATTAAGCAGATGCTTGATGGTCCATTCATTTGCAAGCAGGAACTGTAACTGGACTATGAGGAAAGGGGGAAACATGTAATAATGATTACATTAGGGTTTGAGATTTTGTTAGAATAAGGGAGTCTAAGCCAGCAATTCAGAAAACAGGGCGCTACTGTTCAGGCTTTGATATGCTGATTTTTTTTTTCCCTGAACAAATGGTGGTAGGGTTTTTTTGTCCTTCTATACTGGCTTTCCAAATAAAAATGGTTTTGAAAAACTGCAATTACAGAGGTTACAAATAACGTGCAGCAACACAGCTGGCACTGGAACATTTCCAGAACATAATCACCTGTCGCACGCGCTAATTCCCGCCATGATGAGGGCCCATTATTTCCAGTGGGGTCCGACAGATTGATTGTTAAAAATGTCATCTCTTAACAGAGCAGGTTTGGGATTGTCTGAGCCCTAGCCTGCTTTCCTATGTCAGCTTGTGTTAAGAAGGTATGTTATTCCTTTGAACGATGGCTCTTTATTTGTCCCAGGCTAGTATTGTCAATAGAAGGCTGAAGAAAATGTGATTAGGCTACATGGAACCACAAATTAGCTTGCTACAAAAAGAAATGACACAAGCAAAACTTTCCGGTAAACATAATCCTAAGGAGAACTGAAAAGGGTATAAAGTGTGGGGAGAAACACAGTGGTTAATTTTTATAGGTGGAATATTACTTCAGTGCAACAAAAGGCGGTTCACTAACTCCCTTTATTTGAACAGATGTTTGCCTTGTGTTGTCCTTTGTATTCTCAGGGCTTTTCTGTCAGTCTTGAGTGGGAAAGCTCTGTTAATGCCCTTCTAATACACAGTCTCCTTTAATTATTTTTTTTTCTGATTGAAAAATGCAAACCTCCCTAGTAAGACAGCAATGTTTGTCTCGCATACAAGAAGTTGGAATCGCTGTCACTTCTATAAGCAGGCTTCTGCTGAGAAATACAAAGATGATAACAGTGCGCACTAACATTTTGACATGTACCAGTCACAGGACTTAATAGTAACATCAAATTGACATACCTTGTAGGGGAAGGAGTGCGTCCTCAAAGGAAATATGGTCCCACTTTCCTGTAACTGTCATCACTTTCCTTTGCATGGCACTGATTTGGGGATGTTGGATCAAAACAGTGAAGTCAGTCTTAGGATTACATCCCAACCTGACTGATTTTGCTGCACAAGTGGGGCAGAGTGTGTTTCCGATTGCACTCGCAGACATCTGCTGCTGTAACAGAGTCCAGTGCTCCTATTGAGGGCTCTGCCTATCTGCCACATTTACCAAGTGACCATTGTCTGGTCAAAATGGGAATCTGAAGACTCTTCATCATCAAATACCAGAAGTTCGTGTGATTTTTCCCACCAGTGTTCGGCAGCAGCCAAGCTTATTGCACTAAACCCCATGCATTTTTAATGCTGGCAGCTCTGAATACTGGTGCGCTCCCAAAAGCCAGGTGAGTTTAGCCTCCCTGCAGGGTGGGAAGGTCCCCCGATGCCACAGATCTCCCATGTCCCAGCAAGTCGTGCCAGGTGGCTCTGCCAAAGGCTGAGAGGTTCCCAGAGCGGCCCTGCCTCCGTTCACCCCTGCTGTGCTGCCTCCCATCCCCAGGCGAGCTGTGCCAGCCATGCTGGCAGACAGGGCTCAGCTGCAGGCACAAGTGGCAACTGCTGTTGGTAAAGTGTTCACTGCCAAAGGTCCTTCCCCACACTTTTGGCAGGGGATGATTTGTGGAAGTAGAGCAGCTCCCTCAGTCTCTTTTGGACTTCCCAAAGCTTGGGCCAGGCAGGATTTTCATGGAGGTATCCTAGTGCAGCAAGAGCCCATAGCTCCATGTATGCATTTAGGTTGCTTTTTGTGCTTTATTACTTCCTTTCATTTCCTTTTCTCTCTATGGATTAATAACAGGCCTGTGTGTGGCCACGAGCTGTACCCTTTAAGAGCTGTATCCTATAAAGCCACGGGGCATGCGCAGCAGCAGCTAGGACTGCCACATGTCCCACTTCTTTAAAAAGAAGAACCTCCAGGGCAGTTATGGGGAAGGGACGCTCCTGCCTTTCAAGTGTGCCTGTGTGGGCGTGTGTGCACATGTAGGAGTTGTTCTTATTACTCACTCCTTGGAAATTAACAGCACAGCTTACACAGTGATAGATGAGGCATTAAGCACAAACTGTGGCTTATTGGATGGGAAGCATGTCGGTGCTACGTGGATATCGTTGACCCAACAGCCTCATTCTGTGCTCCCAGCCCATCTCAGGGAGATGATGGACCCAGGCTATTTTTTCATTGTTGAGTATTTGCCTTTTAATTTTCTCTGATCTCCCTCTTCCCTTCTCTGTGCCTAGTAATTATCTGTTACTTATTATATGGACAGGACAAATTTCCTTCATTACTTGATATGAGGCCCTTAAGTTGATACTACTACTGAAAGCCCTGGGAAGAAAGTAGGCTTGGGAGACGGTGGTTATTGCTGAAGGCCACAGCTAATTACAAATGCCAATATGGGAGTGTGGAGGGGAGCAAGAGGTGAAGGGAGGGAGCACTCAAAATGGCATAATCAGCAGATGCATCTTGTTATCAGCAGTGCTATAGCTAGCAGTATGACTAGCAAAGCCCTAGAGTTTTAGCCCTCCTTTATTACTTCCTAATAAAGTAATATAAAATAAAGTGTTATCTGTTTTCGCACGAGAAATTTAAAGGATAGTGTATTCACTGTTCCCATGACTTTTCCTCTCTGATTTTAAGATTGTCTGTTCCATGTGGACAAGTTTATGCACAAACAAGTTAGGCTTTTATCTTATGCAGCCAGAAAGGAATCCAAAGCCTACAGTTAGCACACAGACTATTTGTAAACTGGGGTCCCAGAGTGACACAAATCCTGCCTAGGATGAGCAGAAAGGCTCCTTGGAAATTAACAGCACAGCTTACACAGTGATAGATGAGGCATTAAGCACCAAAAGAATTCACCTTTTTATTTTCAGCTACATCAGGTTTTCTTCCAACTCCGTCAGCTGATCTAACAAAAGATATTGACTCTCCAAATGAATCCTGCCTCTAGTAGTACTAAACCACACATCTGAAATTGCCACCTATATCCAAATGTGGTGCTGACAATTGTTCTATGGCAAACAGTCACTCTTTTGCAATTATGTCAGATGGGACAGTAACAGTGATTTGTACTTTTAGGTAATAGCCTAACGGCTAATGGAAGTAGGAAACCAGAATTTGGGGTTCTTCCCGGGCTGAGACTGTTCATGCACACATTGACCAATTCCCAGTAAATGTCCCAATCTTGATGCTGTAGGAGAGGTCAGACAGAGGAAAAGCAGGACACTCGCCATCCCTGTGTTTAAGTTGTGCCGCTATACAGAAAGTGAACGATATTAATGTAGCTAGAAAGGGAGAGTTCAAAAATTAACAAATGCCCTGTTAAGTTCAGCCTGGAGAAGCAGAACAGCCAGATGAGCCCAGCAGAAACTGGTGCTGCTTCTTTACATTTGGTACAATGTGTTAAAAACCAGCTAGACATGGCTGGTACCTCAACAGCTCATGCGGGGCTAGATTGGGCATCTCTCACAGCACAACACTGTGCCACAAACACTTGTCTCAAATTCTGGAGCAATTGGTCCTCCTAGTGATTCTGACCTACCCCAGAAAGCCTCTTTTTTGTTCATGCTTTCATAGGATATATACATGTTGTTTCAGAAAAGGCACAGTTTATTGTATCTGCAGTGTTAGACACATACACGTGAATCCCTGCCTTACCAAGCTTTACAAATATTGAAGAAAGCAGGGCTTGCTACACAATATTTGCTTTCCACAAGGAAGTAGCTAAAAGTTGTTTTATTATTTTATTTTCCATTGTAAATAAAAAATGCAAATTATACATACCCTTAAGGTAAACAAAAACTGAACAAATCTAATGAAACTGGCACTTGACTCCCTCTAGTCTACTTAATTGAAATCTCAGGCACACAAAGTAGTTTGTATAAAACACTAACACAGATGATTTCCTCTACTTTGATGAGTTGCAAATCCTTCCAGCAGAAATTACTGGTTAACACAGACCCCATTATCCATTGGGTTTTCCAGTCAGGCTTCAGTCTTGCAAAAATTTAATGTCCTTGAATAGCTTTGGGGTTTTTTAAGACTCAGACCTTTGACTTTAGCTCTACTGTCTGATTCACGTACCCATATAAGCTGCTGACAATGAGAGAGGTAGAAGACCTGTACGTCCTTGGATTTGAGTAATTTAAAACTCTTTGATACATCAGATGTACAGTTGGGAAACAGCATTTTGCGTATTATTGGCACTCTACAATAGGATGTACCTCCATACACTTATGTGCCATCTTTGTAATCTCACACAATTATTAGAGATGTGGATTGCATTTTAGGCACCTCCTCCTCCAGCTACATGGATCGCTCACACCAGCACCTAACAGCAGTAGCAAAAGCAACAGAGAAACATGTAGAAGTCACTGAAGATGCTGTCAACAGCCTGTTTTTTTGCATGCAGAATGAGGTCCCTCATCTTTGCTATTTATCTATCTTTTCCTTTAATGAAGAAAAGCCAAGAGAGCAGGAGATCAAGAAATTAGGAGAGGAATACTTGAACTGAAATTAAACAGTTTTAAAAATAAACCCAGCTGGAGTTTGGTCTAGGAATGAGACCAAATTCATTAATATTGGCCAACATTTCTGTTGGGCGACTAGTGATTTTGAATTCCTAACTTTTCAGATCCCAGCTGCAGAATTCCCAAGGAGTCCAACAGCTCTCAGCATCGGACCTCTGGAAATCTGATCTCTTTTGTCAACCTTAAACTGGGCGCTCAGAATTACTACTTGCTTTTGAGAAGTATTAGTCTTTGTGAATGTGCCCCACAGAAGGTAAATATTTGTCTTTTTACTCTCTTGTCCTTTCTGTTTTATGCTTCTATAGTTATTTTGTCCCAGGCTGCCAATCCACTGCATCAAATGGGTTCTGCTGTTGTGGTTTAGCATAGGAGTATCCTTTAGGATGGAATAAACTGAGGGATTAGTCCAGTAAAGGTACCTACGAGTAACTTCATGTATGGAGGAAGTGTAATCCCATGAGTTTTCCCCCACATTATGGGTGAGCTGCAGATGGACCCAAAAATTAGACCTAGCCCTTGTTTCAGTTGCGGATACCCAAGTGTATCTGCTGTCAGGTTAATTCAGGCTTTAGCAGAATCCACTAAAAATATATTCTTTGCGCAAAAACCAGCTCATCTCCTTCTGCCACTTGAATCTGACAGATGTTCAAAACCCCCTGAAGATTAGGCTTGTGGAGAGAGAATACATGTGAGTAAAACTGAAGGTAAAATCCTAGCTTCATAAAAATAAATGGAAAACTTCCCATTGCCATCCACAGAACTAAGACATCACACTAAGTGGCTTTGTACAGAGCACTCCTCTTTCTAAAAGCAGCCTTTATGCATCGAAGCTTCCACAGCAAAGCTAATTTGTAATCTGGTCAGGATCTGTGTACGGGTGTGTACATTCATATGTCTGCCATGAAAATTTTCTACCAGCCAATCACCACTCCAGAGCAGGCTGGAAGCTGGCAGAGTAGCTAATTACTCTCGCTAAGAGAAATCTGCTAGCTTGATTAATGCCTATTTACCAATTGTTGCTGTTATTTCAGCTGTAATCTCAGAAAAGAGTTTGCTAGGGATGACTGTCCTGGAACTTTGTTTTTCAGTTTTGCTGTACTACAAGCGATGTCTCATTCTTCATTCCCAGAGGCAGTTCCCTGGAATTCCAAGTGATGGTAGCGATAGCTGTGAGTATGCAGTAACTAGTATAGTGACTGTGTAGCACCATCCTCTTTCATAACACTGTTCGCCTGTAGATCTCAAACTACTTTTGGAAGGAGGCATCACTATTGCTTTTTAACAGATTAGATCTGGATGTTGAGGTTAACACTGAGGCTTCCACCTTAGTTAAAATATTTCACCGGGGTAAATAAGTAGTAGCTTAGCTAAAAGACACTGATGCTGTCAGCGAGAACCTGACACTGTCTCACTGAAGGTAGCAGAAAAACTAACATTGATTTGGATCAGACTGACAAAGTAGGAAAAACAAAGAGGATAACTTCAAGACTGCTACTCTGTTTTTTCCATTTCTATTTCCAACTTCACTGAAAATAAAGATCTCTGCCACTATGCAGAAATTTACCTTAATCTCTAAGTGCATATTATAAAAAAAATTGAGGTTTTTAATTGTTTAGGAAAATAACGATGTTCAGCATTTGGCTTATAGTTTATATCGCAGTTACAGTGCAGATAGTGGCCATGTAATGACTGTTCAGCAATGCCTATTTTTTCTGTAAAATATCTTTCTGCCTTAAGAGATTACTTACAAATGATTGGATGGACACAGTCGTCACATCTATGATTTTGGTGACTCCTGTAGGTCAAGACCTTCTTTTGTTTATGGCATATGTAGCACTGGGGTATGGGTGGGGGAGTCACCCAGACAACAGAAGAGCTCTCTCTTCCCTTACAAAGGGGCTGAAGTGAGGTGGTAAAGAATATACTGTTCAGTTTGCTGTTCCAAGACCTACCAGCTGCTAAATAGTATCTTCTCCTTCTAAAATGAAAAAGAAAGAGCAATTACTGTCTTTTGCAGAATTTCAAGTGCACTTTAAATAACAGAAGTGTTTGTCCACCTGCACAAGCCCTCTTACAGCAATAATTCACCCTGCCAAGTAGACTGTGCTTGTAGTTCCTTGGGAAAATCAGATTGTGTGAAAATGCATCCCGCCTTTTTTTTTGGGAGCAGTATTCCTCAGCTGTCCCCGTGAGATCATTCTGGGGGCAGGAGCCAGTACTGAGCTGAGCCTGCCAAGCCTTTTCTGACTTCTACTGGTTGGCCAGGGCTCCCACCAGGCCCTGGTGCAGTTAGGGATAACCGGAGTGCAGCTCACTCTCCCTTCTCGTGGGAAGGAGGCCACCAAGAAGGGCTGGCAGAAGGACAACTTCTGAGGCTCAGAATCCCCCAAATCCCCATAAAAGTATTGCAAAAGAGTATTGCAGAGCCTGTGCAGTTGGCCCTCGTATACCTCCTTCACTATACCAGTAATGCTTTTTTGAAAAACATTTATACATTAAATAATGTCTTTGCATTTCAACACTTAACACTGGCCATACCGCGGGAGATGAAAGCTCCACCCAGCCCAATGTCCAATTTCCAGAAGTGACCAGTAGCAGCTGGCTTGGGAGGGTATAGGAACAAGGCGAAGGCAGCAATACCTCCTGCTGCACTGCCTCAGCATTGCTTCCAGCAGTCTCTGGCTCAAGGGCTTCTTGACCCAAAAGTGGTATTTTTTGCATATTTGCAAATGTATGCGCATTAACAGGGCCCTGTGCACAACGGGCTCTTGGTAGGTGGCAGCATCCACTGCTGCCACCGTCCCTCTGCCAGCACGTGACCCAGTGCGCTCAGCAGCAGCCTGCAGCCGCTTGCCTGTATCCCGCTTGCTCATAATGCAACGAATCATAAGGACTGAAGCATGTGTTCAAACAGGCTCTGAGCTATGATGCTCAGGTCTAGATCTGTAGCCAATTTTTTTCCTGAACCTGGCTATGTTCCGACTCAGTGCTCTGGTTTGGTCTAAAGCTATGGTTTGTGTCTGAACCTGAGCCCAGAGCCTGCTTGAATAGGATCTGTTGTTCTCTTTTGAGACTATCTCAGATAGCACTGCTCCCAAAGGAGTAACTTTGTGCCTTTTGAAGCAGCTCTCCCTCCCAGTGAAGTCTTTCATCCCACATGACCTCAGAAACAGCCACGCGAAACAGTTCCTTCTAACAGGAAACTCGACTCAGACTGAACATGGGGCTCAATATTTGTGAACTTCAGCTCTTTTTTGCAAAAGTTTGAAACACACAGGTGTAAAACATTCATACACCCAAAAAGCTGGCAAACTCCACCTTGCCTCCAAGCACTGGAGGAGGAGAGGGGAAGGCCGGGAGGAGCATGCCTGGCCATGGGGGTCTGGGAAGCTACCACTGATTGAGTGCAAACCTCAGCAAGTCAGTGGGGCAGTTCATGCACGTCTCCTAGGAACCAGAATGCATCACTTACATGTCATTACTCCAGAAATGTTTTACAAACTTTTTATGTATGCTTATTGATGAAGCAGAATACAAATGGGGTGAGTAATGGATAGCAAATATTGGGGGACAGAGCTGAGGTAAGATCCAGCCTCACAGACCGTAGTCCCTGTGTATGTAGCATACATGCTGCTGTGCATGAAGCACCGATGAAAGGAGCCAGGTGCCTGTTTCACCTTTGAGGAGTGAAAGTATTTCTCTGTAGTGAACAAATTATGGGGTAAAGACACTTGAATGGGACCTTTTCTATGAGAAAGTTAGTTAGTGGGCCCTCTTGCCTTCAGATCTGTCCCCCTTCTCACCTGCGTTGACATGCAGACTCTCTGGAAATAGTTCCTCTCCCAGTGCTATAAGGGTAATTTATTTGCTTAGGTTGATGTTTAAGTTTAAAAACTAGCTATTTCTATTGTCATTCCATACCAGTCCAAACAAATAAGTAAATAATATTAGTGCTCTGAGGACCTTTTAGACATTTCATTGTCAACACAGCAATAAGAAATGTTTGAAAAAGCCTCAAGGCAAATGATTAAATTCTTTATCTGTCACACCAAGGAAATGCTGCTCCTTTTGGTAATAAGGGTATATTTGTTGTCCCTCAAGGAGAAGGTGAAAAATAAATTCATGACTAGAAGCCATAAAGCTTGGTCTATTTCAGGACAAAAATAGCTCCTTTGGGTTGGGTAATAGATATTCCTTAAGCGTCAGTTGTCATATTTATCACAGAGATTTCAGAAAATTATGAATTCCTGCACTTAAACCAGTAGCGTTTCCCTAGGAGACATGAATGCTGACAAAATCTGCAAAAGCAAACATTGTTAACATAATTTTTCTTTTCAGTCTTATACAAGTTCATCTCTATCAAATCTATTATTTTAGGTTTTTCTACATCTGAGCAATTTTTAAAAGAACCATTTTGTTGTTTTAAAATTAGCCCCCATTTTGGGAAGATATTAGAAACTCATAGTGAAAATGCCCTGGAGACCATGTTGGCATGAGCAGAAAGATGACGAATCACAAATTGCCATGAAAAAATCAGATTGTGTATCAAAGGCGCTACCTTAGAGAAGAAAATGTTATTGACAGAATTGAAGCAGTGCAATCACAGTTGGGGAAAAAATGAAGGAGTAGCAATCACAAATCTTTGCGCTTTTATTCCCCTAGCACAGGTCACATTATCAGAGTTGAATGTGAATAACTTACGCTTCTTCTGCAGTATGTAGAATAGGAAACACTAGGATTTGGAATTGGTATTTTATGTTAGAATAATTCATGGGCAGGGAACAAAAACATGTTGAAGCATATTTAGTTGTGCTAGTGGTAAATAAAGGAACAGGAAAAATTTGAAGATGGGCATCAGGGGTGGCAAAAGACCTAAGCAACAAGTGCTGAAGATGCTATCTTCTTGGAGAAAGGATCCTTCCAAAGCAGCACTGGGTGTGCTCAAAGCTGGTACAGGATTTAGAAATGCTGCTTGATTTTAAGAGAGAAATATGTGACAGTGAGCCAAACTAAGGGTTTTTTTCTTCATGTTCTGCCAGGATCATGATTAAAGAAGTCAGAGTATTGTGTTTCTCTGGTTCGGTTGTATTATTAGCTGCTCACACTTAATCATAAAAAATATGAAATAAAAAGCTCGTTAGTTCCCTGTGCTTTTGGCTTCTTTGAGGCATTATTTGGTTTCAGGAGTCCCCGCTAGTGGCTTTTATCCCGACCACAGCGCTGAGCTGCAGGCTGAGGCAGTGCATAGAGCAGGTCTTGCCACAGTCTGCCTCTGCAAGCCCGCTCCTGCCTGCCGCGCCAGGAGGCACAACTCTGCTTCGCACCACAACCGAAATCAGTCTGCTGGTTTTAATGTCATCCCTGGACAACGCTCGTTAATATTTCAGAAACAAGCAAACAAATTCTAACAAACCTAGAGAGTATCTGGTAATTCAAAAGAAAACAACAAAGAGGGAGAGGAAGCACGAGACCTCATTGCAGGCCAGAGGTGAGGTCAAGCATAAGAGCGATGCGGAGGAACTCGTGGAGTATTTGTTGGCAGTGGCAAAGCCCTTGGCTGCCTTGCTGCTGGATGAATTCCTAAATCCACTCATCTGTTTTACAAAAGACAAGGCAACGCTTCCAGAGTTAATCATAACCAATTTATGTTTCCAAAAGTGTCAAAACGTGATATAGAGAGTATTTTCTTGACTAGCTTATCCTGTTGAATACAATGGCTTATTATTACTGTTTTCATTACAGTGTGAATATTGCCTCATGTGACTGGAATGAATAACACCTTCCCTATTTAATTAAGCTGCTCAAGATTGCATTTGTACTTGTTGAAGCCATCACTCTTCTTTCCTGGGTTATCATGGCTGCACCTCAACTCAGAGGAAAAGGTGAGTAAATTATTAAAAGATGGTTGCCTAATTGTGAATTAATCTACCTGCAGGGAGTGCTAACTAAATGTAGTGGCTGGCATCTTTGCTGCAACACCAACCTTGTCATCTCCTCCACAGCTGCACCAGCTGGTTGGCTCAGTCCCAGAATTTTGGTATACGCTCAGATGTGTAGATACTGTAGAATGTGTGGAAATTACTTATAAGAACTTCCATTAAATGAATTTCATAAAAGTTATCCATGCTGTCTTCAAGGGATTTATTAAAACCATCTGCATGTTAAGCTTGCAACATATAAATGAAGTGTCATTTGCACCTTGCCTGTCAGATTTCAAAGCAGGTGCACCCCTTCCGCAGCATCAACCTGGCCTCCTGTGATGTATTTTGAAGCTGAACTCTCAGGCCGGTATAAGACATTGTAACACATGCCAGAGTTTCCCAGTATTGCTCCTTAGCTTCTTCACAGACGTGCTTGCTTAATAGTTGTGCTCTGGGAATTTGGCTAGCAAACTTTCTAGTGGTCTGGACTGTAACGAGAACACCACTACCCAGTGTCTCTGGCAAGTGCTTGTCTCTGATTCTTCATAAACAAACCATGCACTGTTGAACTGGAAACAATGGTTGCTTGTAATATTTTTATGTGTGGATTTAAAAAAATATAAACCAGCACTTGGGAGTGTTACGCGTAGGAAAAGCTACTCTTCTGTGCAGGAAGACAAGCCATAATGAATTGCATTTGTACAGCCAGTCTCTTCCAGGGAGAGGCTGTGAAGTCTCCATCCTTGGAAATATCCAAAACCCAACTCGACACAACCTTGGGCAACTTGCTGTAGCTGATCGTGCTTCGAGCAAAGGGTTTGGACTAGACAATCTCCAGAGATCCTGTCCAACCTCAACTACTCTGTGAGAAAACAAACAGGTGCTAAAAATCCAAGAGTGTATTGATCTTCCTAAAATATACTATATCACAGGGTTAACGAACTACTGCATTGTTTCCTTGTATAGGAAAATATAGAGAGTAGAGACTGAAAAGATACCCACATTTTAAGAAATCCTTACAATAGCAAGGACAGCCTCTTTCAAAGGCACAACAGCCCGGTCTTCATTAGCTCATGCTTCGACCTAACATAATTTCATTGCTTTGTGAAATTATTGGTGCTCTTCCACAAACCTGCAGTGAGCACAGCATACTCTGCCTTCTGTTTCTTTCATCTGTAAGCAAAATTATAGCATGTAAAAATGTACACATGTGAATGATGAGCATACGTTTGCTCATAATCATGTACATGACAGATTTTCAGTGACTGCGGGAACGCACCAGACCACCTCTTCAGCTAGAGACAGCTCGGTCGGATGATCTAACACCCTACACAGCTACTTCTTCTACAGGATGGCTCGAAAGCAGCCCACACTACTCTGTGTGGTCTCTCAGGCTTTATGCGAGGGAGCTGGCACACTGGCTCCCTCCACCCCGTCTTTGGTTTTTTATTGCAAGTCCTGACAAAATCACCCCCTGAAGTGGTGCAGCTCTGGGCAGCTTTTAAACTTTGAGTGATATAATAGAATTTGCAGATGTTTGTGCACCACCAGCTCCCAGCTCAGGCCCTGGAAATCATGCTGAAAACCCTGGTAATCAGTGATGAGAACATTTCAATTTAAGCAGCACATATTATAAACCACATTATTATGTGTCACTGGAGACATAATAGTTTTGTCCCTCCATTTTGTCTCCTGGTTTCTAGCCTTCCTAACATATATCCCAAAGCTTTGCATTAAACGGAAATAATTTGTTCCTTTTTTGAAAGGGAACCTTCTGATGCGTGTCTGATAAAGCCATCAAAAGCCCCTGTTATTATGTGCTATAATGGCCCACAGGAGTGTTTGATTAGAGCATTTTCCTTGTCACGACGACAAGCTACAAGATATTATCTGCCTCGGGAGGCTAAATGGAAGACTTGAGGTATAAAAAGGTCTATTGTTATTACATGCATAATCTTGTGCCTGAAAATACCACAAGGGATTAAGACAGCTCTCTGGATGTATGGAGTGAGACATTATATGTAAATTAATTTTGTTTACCAACACTGCTGTGTTGTAATTATTCTATCCAGCTACACTTAAACTTAGGAATAAACTAGGGAATACTCCAACTGTGATATGATTGCTTTCTTATTTATAACAAATGTTGTTTTCCTTAGAATGGGAAGAAGGAACTGGTGTTGATAATGAGGTGTCTGTGTAGACCTTAACCCAGAAAGCTCAATAGTGAGCTTCAAAACTCCAGGCCTTGACATCCTCTGAGACTACTCACCTGCCTAAAATGCCTGGGTTGGTAAGACAGCTTTTCCAAGTAGGCAAATAGCCCAAGAAATCCAGATCTACCTGAAACAAAAGAAACTGCTTTTGCTCTCTGCCAAACTTCATCAGTGCCATGTAATATTTTTTTTAGGTATTGCACTAGGAAAAAATAGAAGCATTAGAACTATGTGGTGCTATGTAGAAATATTGCTGAATATACCTGGCTAAGTGCATATAAGGTGAGGAAAATAAAAGGAAGAATTGTAGGCCTGGGGGCGCTGGGACACAAGATGTTGACCTGCTTCTTCATTTGTTTTTATTGTGGCAACACCAATGTAATTGCCATCGATCTTTGACAATAAACCCCAAATATATATTTTTCATGCCTGGTAGATCTATCGCTTTAAGAAAATGCTGCTTTTCTTGGTAGTAGAACAGTTGTTATGGTGACTCCTCTTCTTCCCTCATTTAATACAGGAAGTAGAGCACTAAAATAAAAATCATTCCATTTATGAAATTTATAAGAAACCCACTCTGAAGCTGTAACTCAAGACAGAGATATTTGGGAATATTTAACAACATATGTATTTTATATTATTTGACTTTTCATTGTGAAACTTGAAATTTTGTGGAAAGATGTAGTAATAGGAAATATATGGAAGGAAATGCTTTTTTATGGGGCATATACTATATCTTTTGCTCATATATAATATTTATACAGTATTGTGGACACTGAATGTACAAATACTTTTTGCAGGTTAAGTACCTACTGAGTAAAGGTTATGTAGGGTTCTGTTTGGAAGACTTCATTGGGAAGTAAGCCGGATTTTTTTTTTTTTCTCCTTGATGATTCAGTTTTCAATACCACTTTCTGCTTTATCCTGTGGGTGCTAACAATAGTCATAGTGCTATAATATTAAACAGCAATTCTGTAATTTCTTGGTGGTACTTGCTCATATATTTCACAGGTTTTAAGCAGCAGAAACACCCAACATGCTTCTTTATTTTCAGTTTTCCACTTAGATCAGAGCTGTTCCTAAAGCTACCTTAGAGATTAAATTCTCCATAACCGTATAAATTACTTAACATTTTATGCTAGCTCACAATTTTCAACAAATTTACCCCAATTCACCTGATAAGTGTTGGATTTCTACTGGATTTCTACTGAGGCAATTAAATGTGCAGGTTAAACCCAGATTGAGGTTATGTCTACAGCCAGTGCAGACGTGATTTTGCAAAAGCTCACTTTATCTACGAGAATTCAAGCATGTCCTATATTGGTCAAAGCTTCTAGGTGGACATCAAGGATAGGCAGCTCTGTAGAGTGTTTGATCCCTACCCAGTGGAGATGATGCCATTTTGAATGTATCTTTACTGATGCTACAGAAGAGTTTGCACTTCCACGGAGCAGGTGTGAAGGAGGCAGAACATGGGATGAACCGGTCATTGCCAGGAAGGAACAGCAGGAGCTGATGGTGAAGAGGGCTCAGGCACAAAGAGGGAGGGAATTTGGGAAATTATCAACCGCAAATCTTTAGAACAGGAAAAAAAATCAGGCAAGGGGAAACTATCTTAAGTAGAGTACGAGTCAGGATGCAGCTGGGGATGTGCTTGGAGAAGAACAAGGGTCCGCAAATGGGCAAAAGTGGAATCAGTCACAGGAAATACACAATCCAATAATGTTTCTCATACGAAAATACTAAAAGGTATCTGTGGTGAAGTGTTGCATTTGAATTACTGTAAGAAGATAATTCCCCCAGAAAGAGTATTATCATTTTATCAGCCTCCTATAGCAGCATCACAGAGGATGAGAATTGCTAAAGTTTTATTAGGACCAGACTATCAGTGTAACTTTTTAATGAGCAATTTATCACCCTTACGAGCCTTGATTTTTATTAACCTCATCTGCGGCTGAAGATGAATTACTTTCCCAATCTAGAGGCCGGCAGCCACAGAGCATCCCCTTATCAGCAGTAGGCCATTTGCTTAACAAGCAGCTCTCATGGCAAGAGGGATCCATACTTCTTGGGAGTACTTCAGTCTGGGACAGATGCAGTGCCAGTGCCACCTGCTGAAAGGCTGCAGGCGCCCTTAGGAGATGTCAGAGTGTGCAAAAGGGACTTCCAGCCAGTCTGGCAAGTTTGTATACTTATCTGCTCAAATGCAGGCTGTGCTTGAGGAGCTTTAGATTTGTCCCACCAAAGACAAATTTGTAAGTGCCCCTGTAAAGTTCCCCCCTGTTGCTGGAGTGCAAACCTCTGCTCCACGCCTGCATGCAAACAGAAGGTGGTTCCCATCCAGCAGTGCTGTGCTTGTATGCTGAAAACACAGCTCCTGCGAGCCCGGCAGCCTTCCCCCACGGCTTTGTGGCCCTTACTTTTCATACACCTATACTTCCTCTGAGATCCCTGAAGGACACCATCCTCTGGCCACTGACCAGCCACAGAGGGTTTATACCTGGTGTTTGGGTAGAGCTACCTGCAGGGCTTGGACCACAGTGGGGTACCACGGTGCCCACAGTGCTGGTGATCTCAGCCCAAGGCACCTATTTCTGTGCTGAAGGGGCCAATTTGACCTGAAGTCCCCACACCCTATAATCTTCTGTCACCTCCAGGCAGAGCTCCTGTGGCTCCCAACCGCCTTCTTTTTTTATTCCTGAAGCTGCACCAGCTTAATTAAATTATGTGTTTTAGAAACCAGATTAGACCAAGGAGTGACATCCTCTGCGTGGAACCCCTGAGCTCAGCCCCAACGCTGCCCAGAGTGACTCTGCCCAGCCCCGTGAGAGTGCTGCTTAAATTGGTTTGCAGAGGCCAAGCAGACAGACAGAGCCAAAGTCAGAGCGACAAACCCCAAGTCGGTCTAATAGGATCCACTTTAGATCAAACTGATGACTATACAGCTTAGGTTCAAAATGCAACCAGAAAGCCTGCTGGTTTTTTTTAACTTAAATTAGGTGACTGTGGTTTTTTGGGGGGGCTGGTTTTATTCTGCCTCTAATAACTTTGAACATACTCTTTGTAAAGTCCCTCAGCTGGCACCTTAACAATCGAGAGGGGACAGGTTAAAATTGATCTACAATGGAGACCCTTGCAGTGAAATATCTTAAAATTCTTCACTTAAGGGCACTCAATTCAATGAGCTTGTAACTTTCAAATCACACTATTGTAATTACTATTTTGTAAATATTTAACCTGCATTCACAAAAATTTGATCTATTAGGGGTGTTGGGAAGCAGGAAAAGAAGACTATGTCTTTCTGCTGTTTGATGATAAAATGTCAATTTGATGAAAGAAAAAACAGATACCTCTGAAACACAAGGAAATTAATACCCGCAACGTGCCCATGCCACCTGATCCATTCATTCCCACCCATTCTAGCAAGACCCACCAAGCTATGGGCTTGCAGGAACGAAGAAACAAACCCATAACCCAACATGAAATAAGGAATGTCCAGGCACATTCTTAATATAAACTCCACGAAAAAAAGTTAACTGCTCTTTTGGTTTTGATGTGATTGAGTAGTCTCTGGGAAGCTGCAGCAGGGACTACACACAAGGCCAGAGAAAAGGAGACTTTAAATCATTTGATTGTAATAAATAGTTTTATTGTAATAATTGCTGTTGGAGCAGACCACTCAAAATGTCCACTATGATTTTAAATAGCTCAACCAATAAAACCCAGATAGGATGATTTAGAATGCAAATACCACCAGCCACTTAACTGGAGTAGATGAGTATCACAGTGGTATTAATAAAGGGATGATAAGATGCGCAAAGGCACATTACCTGGAATTGAAAGTGAAATCACCAAAACAGAAAAAAAAGCAAGTGTTGTCTTGGATGAGAAAAACAAGTCCTTTTTAAGGATATAAAAGAATATAGAAAATTTTCTTCAGTGTTTACCGCAGTGGCAAACTAGGCAAACACTATTGCAGGATTTACTTGGGCTAAACGTGTATGAAAATGAACCCTTGAAAATCTGTATTCCGCTTTATGGAAGCAAAAAGACAAAATCTTGAAGAGCACATCTACAACTCACTGCAACATAAAAACATGTCCCAACACATTGCCATACTAGTGATATATCAAATCAGGGGGAAATGAAATTCAACCTTCCCTCCTTTTGTGTTGCTGCCAAGGGACAAAAATATACCATAGGCTAAAAGTTCTCTGCCAGCCCCAGCCAGTTACAGCATAACATACAATTAACTTTCACAGCTGGTCACAGGCTTTGTCAGAAGCCTTGGGAAAACAAAAAATCCTGTGTGTTGAACCTCGTTGTGAATGTACTTTAAATATATCTCATTAAATCCGTCTGAGTTACACTTGCTGCTAGCCGGGTTAGCTGGCTGATGGTGTGCTTACAGGACCACATGGGAACAGTACAACATGATCTATCTAGTCAATAAAACCCCTTAACTTCCATGGTCTAAATTGCTTTTGTCGTTACACTATATGCAGCCACAGTGAGATGACTGAAATCATGCCTTTTTCCTGACTGTGGCTTCAATCCTGCCCACAATTACACACATGCTCACAATTTACCAACGAGACTTATTCTACTTAAACATTTGGACCTCGCCTGTTAACTCTCTATGGCCAAAGCTATCATTGTATTACATGTACCTATATGCATGGCTATCAAACACTCTACTACCGCAATAGACGCCCCTTGCTGGACCCAGGGGAATGCGGAGGGAACAGGGAGTTCCCACTTACTGGTCAGAAATGCTACCTCAGAGGTTTTTCAACTAGCAGACTGCCAGTTGATGAATTTAAGTCATCTAAGAGAAGACTTTCTCTCCTTGTAGCCCTTGCATGCATGTTTTAGAGGTTTGCCACAGGCCTCAGGGGTCTGTGGACCACTCTTTTGTCTGATCTCAGAGTAAAATGGGCAGGGTACATGTATGCACCATGCTAAAGTGATTATTTGGTTACCAGACTGGAACCTGACTGGGTTTGTTGGACTTGGAGCATTTGGACCTATCTGAATTCATCGGTATTGGTGTGATTTCAATACAGACTCCCCAAACCAAGTTTTTTAAAGGGATGATCACCTAAAGTTATTTGGGCTTCTGATTGCTACAGTTATAAACCTAGTCTAGTAGAAGTGGTAGCTATTCAGAATGATGAATGATACAGTTCCTCTAGCTACATTGGATCTCTTTATTTTAGTTAAAATGAACAGTTCTGATCTTCTCTATCAAGTTCTACCATAAGATAAGGTGGTGAGTAACAGCTGAGGTGAATCAAACCAGATTTAATGATTTCAGTTGTGTTCTTGTAACTCTTTCCAAATTATCTCCTGGTTGGTGTATTTGCCTTAGTGAAATTAATGGGAATTTTGCCATGGGTTTCAGTGAGGTCAGGATATAAACACCAACACATGCTGCATATAGAAACTTTTTTCATTTCCATGTCATGTCCTGAATAATAGCAAAGATAACTTCAATCTGTCTTTGCAATGTACTGGTATAGTTTAATGCCCCCAGTAGTGACTTAAAGACAAACAGTGCTTTTTTTGTCTACAGAGTTGAAGCTGATGGATAATGAGTAAACCATAACTTTACACAGCTAAGGACATGCACATATGCTTAACTGTCTTAAATTTCTGCACAGAAAAACACAATTAAAATATATTTATATACACAAGTAGGTGATTCATTTAAAATAACTCCTAGATATAAATGTATGCCTTTTTTTAGTTCTATCTTTCGTGGCATTTTCTAGGTGTGTCCAGAGAAAGCTTGATATTATATGTACAACAGCCCTATGTGAACCATGCAGTTTCATATTCCATTTTAATTATGTTTTTACTTGTAATTCACAACATGATGTTGCTGCTAGCAAGGAATAATATCACAGCCCTCCTGAGACTACTTTAACATATGTACATTCCTGTAGGAAGGCTGTGGATCTAATGGATAAAGTGTTTTGTTTGAGGATTCACAGCAGCTCACCTTTAGCTTTTCTCGAGGCTCACCTGTTTCCAGATGAACCTATTACTAGGAAAAGTTAGATTAGTTCTTAATTGTACTTAATCTTGCTTCTTTTCTAAAGCAGATCTTCATCCAAGCTATTTTACGAGTAATGGAAGCCAACACAGTGTGGAAAAAATGCACACCATCATCTGAAACTGCTCCATGGACTAGCTTTGTTAGGAAAAAGAAAAAGCTATCCCAGTATGTATGTCCATCCAATAATGAGCACTATAAACTTCCCTTCAAAAACTGCATGGCATTAGTAAGATGTGATAGTTTCTTTGCTAACAAAAGCCCCTACATCTGTTTGCACTTCCAGAAAACTTTAGCCTAAGAGCTAGGCATCAGAGACAGCAGTAAACAATTTAGTCACCCAGGAATGAAAAAGCTCTTCCAAATTTCACTGTAGATGTTGTGTGTAACCCCAGCCTCTCTTAAAAACAAACATTTATAGGTCATAAAAAATAAACTCATACATAGACCTCTCTTCTAATAACCGAAACAACACCAAGGAGTGTTCCCAGGCACAGGAACTGAAATAATATATACTCTTAAACATTAGAAGGGTCTCTGGCATGTTTTTGGCATTGTCTGATTTGCACTTTCTCTCACAGTTCCCAGGTGCAGTTTGGGAGATACTATAAGCCAAGGACCACTCCCAACAGGCAGCTCACCTGTTTTACCAGGTAAGAGAGTATAACACGGGATATTTGGTTCCAGTTGTCACCATTGCCATGGAATAGGTCCAGGCAACTTTAATTTAATAGTGTTATAAACTCTTAAGGAACCACAGGGAACCACAGAACGCTTAAGTCCACAGTGAATGGAGCTAATTTAGCTTTACACTTAGGCTGCTTTGGGGGTGTGCAGCCTTTAGTTTACACTTCACTGTTTATACAAAGAACCCCTATTTCACTGCAGTGTGTTTGATGCAGGAAGAGAGATAATCCCTCTGCAACCTTGGGACTTCAATGAAAGCATCTGCTTATCTGCTTTGTTGGCATGTTTCACCTGTATGCAAACCCCTGGTAGAGGAGAGAAGTTTTTCACTCTTTCAATTAGGAAACTGTGTTAGATATAAAAGCTAACTTGATGCATCATTGTTGCCATGAGTTTAAAAAAGAAAAAAAAAAAGCCTAGCAGGTTGTAACATCCTGATTCATAGACAGCAAGGTCATATGAACCATAAGGTTCACTGCAGTGTTCATGAACTAGTGGCTTCTGTCAGGATTCTGTCACCCAGCAAAAGCCTCATCCTCTTTAGCTTCCTGAAACTGGCTGTTCAGTCATGTAGAAAATCAGCTCCCCTTCATGCCCTTTTGCAATTTATATAATTTGGGAAAAGCTCATTTCTGCATTTCAAAAAATACATTTTACGGTTCAATTTCTAGGTTCCATTGTCAAAATGATGTTCCTGCATGTGGAAATAAATAATCGCAGGCACTTCCAGGATGCTTAGCTGTACATGAAGTACCCAGCTCATGTACAGACAGCTAGCTGTGCTGTACTGATAGATAAATCCTTTGTACCTACAGTGACATATAGCTCTGAACTTTTAGGTCCTGGACCTGAGGACTGCTCTAATCCCACTCACCACTTTGCTTGCAATTTTTTCTCCCTTGTGAAAGTCATTCAGAAGGGACCTTCATTGTTTCCAGTGGCTGGTACCTTCCCCCAAACTGCTTTTACCCCACGTGGCATCTTCTCTGACCCGCACAGCTTTATCTGTCCCAAATTAAGCTTCTTGGTGCTTTGTTCCTGCTTCCTTCATTAGAACACTTACCTCAGCCTGGAATATGAGACTTCAGATAAAAGTTGCCATGTGCGCCCAGATCATACTAATTAATCGCCAGGATAAGTGCTTTTAAACAGAGAGGGAGACAAAACATATTTTTTAGACTTTTTTAAAAAAATCTCATTCTGGAGGGATATACCTTTCCCCAGAACAGCTCCTAGCCAGATTTTTAATTATAAGAGCCTCTGCCTTCCAATGAGCAGGACAAGCTCTGCAAAGATAAAGTAGTTCCTAGGGAAGTCTGAGAGAATATAAGACTGTCCCTCCAAGATCACAGTGAAGGTAAAAAGGAGCTTGTAATAGCATCACATCCTAAGGGAGTCCTTCTGCCAGGCAGGAATAACTCCACAGGCAATATTACAGATCACACTCAGCAAAGGACTGGCGTGGCCTGAAACTGAACTTCCTCACATGACATCAAAAGGCGTTCCAATTACCTACACTGCGGCAGTATCCTCTTTCAGTGGATTTAAACACAGCCAAAGTGGTGAAAGTAGAGTTTATACAAAAAACAAATATTTACACAATGGAAAAAATATTGCAGACATTTG
>NW_008825547.1:5437062-5450155 GCF_000699105.1 Pygoscelis adeliae
GGTTTTGTCTTAGTTTTGCCCGCTAAATGCAATGCATCGGACAACATCACTGAGAATGCTTGCTTTGAGTCGTGGTTACGGTGCGAGTTCCCTCTGCTTTCCAGAAGGGCTAGGCAAGCAGCTAGCTAAACCTAGCTAGGTCTTGGAAGAGCTTTTTCTTTTTTGAATAATGCATATCCATAGGTCCTCACACACCAAAGAATGCCAAAGTGTGTTTTAATGATATACAACCTCTAGCTACTTCAAGGGTGAAAAAGGACAGGTAGCTCATGTGGTATCACACAGCTGCAGCATTTGGAGGCAGGGAAATCGTGGCCAAGGACAGAAAGGTGAAGCTACTACATATGTTAGTCAGGAGATTTTTAATGTCTGTGCCACTCAGACAGAAACACAGCTTTTGAAGTCTGGTCTTGAATATTCAGCATGTAGCAAGCTGAAGGGAATACAATTTATCCAATGCAGAAAGAAGGGAAAACTCGGTTTACCACAGTAGTTTTAGCAACTGATGCTAGAAATGCTACCAGCTGTGATATTTAAAGTTTCATCTGAAAACCTGGAAATGCCACTACCCCATCTAAGCACTATCACCTCTGCAAGTAATGCCTAACACTCCCTTTGAGCGCTCTCCCATGATGCTGCGAACTGTCTGAGAAGGCGGAAAGGGAATTTTATGCATCAACACAGATGGGTTGTGACATTTCACCAATGCTATGCTTTCTCAGCCACCAGAGCAGCCTCAACAGTGTCTCGACACATTGTCCTCTGTCCTCAACTTCCTTCCTCTCCAAAGACCTCGACAAGGAGCTTTGGGGGAGGCGACTAGTCTACCCATAATCTTTGAAAGCTGCTAGGCTTTTGAAGGCATGCCTGGGCCCCATGTTTTGTGTGTAGTCACCCCATGGGCTGCTGCATCTTCCCCCCGATCAGTGGAGCCGTAGCACTTCCACCGAGCCACTATCCTCCACGGTGGGGCTGGTGGCCTCCTTTCTCACCGTCTGGGACAGGGCACTTAGCTTTGGAGCTGGAGGTAGGAGAATAACTCTAAAGTCAGTGAGGCCTGCAATAAAGCTAGAGAGATGATAAAAAGATATAGTTACCTCTCAGAAATGCCTATGGAGCAAGCAGAGCAGGCGACTGACAGTCTGGAGGAGGAGGAGGTGTGAAGGTTGGTGGAGCTGTGTGTGGAGCTTTCCTGTGGGATGAGCTGGGTTGGGACTGGCCATCTGGGTCTGGGTCTGCTGTGGGGTGACACACCGGGCATAGCCCCCTCGCTCCTGTAACACTGGCAAAAAATGCCTCACTGAGTGAACCTACCCTGTTCTTCACTCAGTATGACAGGTTCTTCCAAGGCGCTTTTAGGACACCCTCTGGTCACACAGTATATCCCACAATTCATGGTGGGATGTCTGGGAGAAGAAAAGGTGATATAAAATTGGGACTTCCCTTTTAGGGTCTGAAATGATTCTTGTGATTCATTTCTCACATAATTTTTCATAGATATAGCAAATCCTTGGCCAACCCCAATGCAGGGGGAAAGAAAAAGTAAAATAAAGAAGCAGGGAAAAAAGAAAAAGCACTGAAAGCTCATGTTGTATGACTTAAAACATCAAAAATCACTAGCTATAGAATTGTCTGTATTCTTCAGAAAAAAAATTTCTTTGATTAATATTTAATGGATTCAGAAAAGTGTGTATCACAGTATCAACAAATATCAACAATACAATTGACAGCGTGGGAGTGCTAGGAAATAAAAAGACACCATAAATAAAGACAGGAAAAGCATCCCTAATAGCATACATACAGCTTGTGCTATCTCTTGCATCAAGACACTCCCCAACAGAGATCAAATAAAGAGTTACAATGTAATTTTAGATGGCTAAAGAGAAAATGAAGTCTTATGGAGAGCAAAGAGCTGGAGAATGCTTTAGTCTTCTATCTAATGAAACCATCAAAATGAAACCATTTTTTCCCTCTATAATGGAGGATATATATCCACATGTGGACACAAACTGGGAAATCTCTCTGACTGATGAAGTGACTCAAAAGCAATGACTGCTGCCTTCAACGCATGGAATAAAGGCCTGCAAAAAGAAGGTGAACTAACTCTGGAAGGGTCAAGGGCTATGATTTTTAAATGTCGTGCCAGAGAAGCCTAAGCTGAAGTCCATCTTCAGGAAAAATAAACTATCATCTAGAGACTCCTGACAAAAAGATTGTATTGGAAATACTTTACTTCAATGACCTCTGTGGAGTGTGAGAGACATTCGCAACCCCTGAAACATGCCTGAGCTGTTGTCAGCTTCATCCTTTCAAACGCAACAGAGTAATATCAACAGCCTGGAGTCCTGTATCAAGCTCTTCTGAGAGGCTCTGAGACTGATGACTTCATGTGAATTTATCAAATTTTGGAGTCTGCTTCAAGCTGGTTTGGAAGATAGAGCACATGGGAAAAGAGGAAACTGATGGAGATAATATCCATCTGATCGTTTCCCTTAGGATTTTTGTAGCTCAGATTTTCATGGGAAAGCTTTCTTTTCAAATTAAACTCATCTCTGCTTCATACCACAAAAGCAGGACTGTTTCCTAGGTGTCTCAAAGGCTCAGGGGCCAATCCATGTTTGCCATCTGATCCATTGCCCAACAAGGCATTATAACACTGTCTTTCAGCCACACACAGACATGTTATGGCAGGAATGAGAACATAATAATGTAAAGCTCTTAAACAGTCAGTGTGTTTTCAGCCACAGTAAGCATTTCAAAGAAACTGGAATCAGGGTTTCTCATGTTTATTGAGTTATGGGGAATTCTGGTTCATACTGAAGTGCATGTTTACTGGAGGTGCTAAAACACTGGGCAGCCTTGCATATACTCTTAAGTCATACTTAAGTCACACACTGTGCTTTTAATGCGTCAGACTGCCATTGCATTTGTTCAGTGTGGAAGCAAAATACTCTTCCTGACCATCAACACTGCAGACCACTTGTGGCATTATAATTCAGTGTGACTTCCCGTCTGCTTCGTGCAGCATCCACTGTTACCAATATCTTCTTTAGTCCCTTGCCCTATTCACCCCACAAGGTACAGATTCTTTCAGAATGTGTTATCTATACAATTTTCAATACATTTTCAATACAGTAGGGATGTATGCTGTGCACACCTCATCTTTGCTCAGAATGTTTTATGATCATTATTAAAAAAACCAGCACCGCACATCCTGCAACACAGTGCTCTAAGGTTCATAACTAAATCAAACAAGTTACAGCTAAGGGACATGCAGGGAGAGGATTCGTTTTGTTTACTTCTCTCAAGGAGAGCAATACAGAATGTTTAAATTTGTATGTGGTTGTTTTAACACAGAATCTCACTTATTTTTAAAAAAATCTGTATTATAGATTTATATGTTATCTCTACGAAGAACATACTTCATTTGTGTTCAGGAATAAAAAGTAAGTTTTTCTTATACTTTGAGAATAAAATATATATGGTTTAAAGTTCTTTCATGTTGCCAGAACAGTGTTTGGGTATCAGTGTAAATGAGAATCAGGTCCTATGAGAATCAAGCATTTAGAAATCCTGCATGGTTTTTCATAAAAAGCTTCCACATAAGAATACAGAAATTAATTTGTACCTGAAAGGTATTGATTTCCTAATTGCTATTAGGATAGGGAGACGCTCTGAATCTTTTCTTACCCACTTCCCCCAAGTATGAAAACTGAGAATTTGGATTAAGTATTAAATGCATTCATGTGACCTAATAGTATGGGAACTGAAATCAGTGTAGACGGTATGCCGATGCTCACCGTTTCAAATGTCGTGCCAGTTACATAATGCAAATGTTTTCCCATAGCATCAATCAGGAAATGCACACTAACATTAAAATAATTAATATTTCTAAGTTTAAACAGAGCCTAAACTCGTAAAATTTGCTAGTGGCTAATCAGTATGAAATCTATTCATTTTGCATCTGTTCACATCAGTTGAAGCTAGATAGTAGATATTTGATTCTTCACACAAGCCAGTAAACATGAGAATTTACTGAAAATAAAGCAAGAGAAGATAAAGGGTACTCTTCTGGCATCATTCTTATTGCTAAGGAAACCATCTCCTTTTGCAACAGGCTACAATAGCTATTATATCTCTGGTGTCTATTATATTTGCTCCAGTTCAGTTCATTTCATTGCATGGCTGTAGAAAGAATTTAAAGTCTCATCACCAGCAATGGATACATTTAAAAGCATTGCCTGGTAACTGATTCAGTTGCTCTGAATTTCATTATATAGCACGTATATTTTTTTTTCTGAGAGCTGATCATGTTCACAGGTTGATATCTTTGACACATCTGTTTACATACTATTCAGTACCTGAGAACACATACAAATATTTTAAATAATACACGCAGTGAGGAATGTGTCCCTTTATTTCTTGTTTTCAAGCAACAATAACATACACATCAGGGTGTAACATGCCAAATAGGACATTACAATGGAATAAAGGTAGCAGATTATAAGGACTGGAATAACATACCTGAATTGCTTTGTACTGTACGGTCACGACTATAATGTTAAACAAAAGAGGGCATAGAAGTGAATTTAGATACCAGAGCCCTGGGTGCCCACATTACTTAATTGTTAGCCTGCTCTGTTCTGGACTGTTTCAATGGGGTCTCCGGGAAAAATCTGCTCTAGAGGAGCCAAATGCTAAGCACTGTGGATACAAGCAAGTCAGTGACACTTGGTCTCTTTAATATATCAGTTTATATGCAACTCATCATCACAAAATGGAGGTTCTTGCATAGATAGTTGGACTCATGGGAACCCAAGTGCCTGTGTGGGTCACTGCAGGCACTGCTGCCCAGTGTTACATGGGTTTTACTAGCTGGCGGCCAGATGCAGCCCAGCTGTGTTGGGTGGCAGAGCCAACTGCACAGTGAGACTGAATCTGGACCTAAGGTGACACATTACAAGTCACTGCATGGTACCTTGTAGCCCACAGTGGTTGTTGTTGAAGTGTTTTAATTTGCCAGAGAATGAGGATTGTCTTCTATCGGTTAATTAGTATGGAAATCATGAGGAACTTTTTCGAAAAGCTAGACTTCCTAACAATATCTGCTTGACGTTTTGATCCATTTCTACTGCTGAGCTTTCTAGTCTCTATGTTGAATGTTGCTTAGAAAAGTCCTATGATATCATTTCCTTTAATCAAAACTTTTTCTTTCTTAGCCTGGAAAAAAAAGGAGGGGATAAGTCTGATACTTTCTCCTCCCTCTAAGATGTGGCACTTGCATTCTTTGCTCGTCCTACCTTCAGTAACTGCATTGATATTTTTGGACACGACATGCAATGTGATCATGACTAGCAAGTAGTGATTTAATCATATTGGCTTCCACAAGTGTTTTTTGTCTCCTAATGTTGTTAGCCTACAGAGCTAATGATAACATTTCCTCCAGTCATCTCAGCTAAGTCTGCTCTATTGCACATAGCCCTGTTCAGTATGTAACCACATGACATATCCTTGGAACAGAGTAGAATAGGCTGTTGTATGGGCTTTTAAGGCTTTGCTGCCTTTGGTGAATCTCAATATAAATATCTATGGGAAGAAGAGGCAAAAAAGTTATCCATTCTCCTCATCGTATTTTTTTAACATAATAAAAATCACCAAACTTAGTCTTAAGTTTATAAAGTGAAATATTGCTAAAATGTCAAGGTTCAGTCCTACCTTGACTCTAGCCTCAGACATAACGCAAAATAAATTTGACTCATAGAATAAATAATCATAATACTTAAGAAATAAATCCAAGTAATACATACCCTTACAGCAGCAGGGTTCATTTGGTGCTTCATGGGACAAATCCCTCTGCCCTACCACATTTCACAAAGGAAACACAGGGAAGACTGCTAGATGAAGCACTTAGAGCTGAAATATTTATGCACTGTATGTACCTAGGGAAAAGTGAGACCGCAGGCATTTCTTCTCCATATGCATTTGCATGGCCCAACACTTACTGTTACGTCAACACAAAACATTGCAGGAGGCCTCAAACTGTAGGCCCCCCACCTCAATCCAACCACTGTAGCAGACAAGACTGGACCACCTGAAAGGTTTCATTGTATTGTTTTCAAAGCTATAATATTTACAGTGTAGGTAGGGTATTTCCATCCTTCTCCAAAAATAACATATATCTCCCAGTGGCTGGGATTTTCAAGGGCAGCTAGGGGAATCAGGCCTGCTGCTGAGGGTTTGCAAGATACTAGATCCAAAATCCCTTGATGCTTAGAAAATGCCAGCCACTGTACCTCATCCAGATATACCTTTTTCTTGAGTGTAGCCCAGACAACAACATGGCCAGACCCCCAGGTTTGGCATTTCTTTGGATTTCCTTCTGGCACCTGCCTATTTGCTCCAGCTCCACTAGCTCCCACTGCCTCAGGGACACAGTCCAGCACCTTCTATTTAACTTAGGAGAAAAAAAATGCTCTGCATTCCTTTTCAATGCATGGGTACCTTCTCAAAAGAAGAGCCCCACATTCCTATACAATATTCTGAATTCTTCCCTTTTTAAAAAAACTCCTCCACGCAGAGGAAAACCCACAATTCTTTCCCTTCCCAAGGCCCTTTTGCCCAAAGTTTCATCTCTGGACACAGCCGGGTGCAACGGCTTCAGATGGCCTGTTTTGACTGCAGTGGTGTGTGGATGCAAGGTTTTGCTTAGCACTTACAGAGAACCCTTAACGCTGCTGCCAGTGCTGTTGTAAGAGGAGGATATGGGGCTGTAAAACTGCTCATTTTGTTCAATCAGGAAAGTAAATGAGAATATCAGCGTTTGGCTACTACCAGCACCAGATGGAGGTTAGAGAGAAAACAATAAGCAGAACAACATCAATGCACCAGTGTAGTCAGGAGAGGTTGATGAAGTGGTTTGTTCTTCTCCATGATTTCCTGAAGGTGTAGTTGCTCAGGACTTATAAAATTCTCTTGTTAAATTTAAAGGGCCTTAGGTCAAGTCCATTGTAGTGTTGAGTGCCTTTCCCGTATTCCTGGCAAATAAATCATGTTGCTTTTTGACATTTTCCCTGCTCAATAAGCAGTTGCTGTGTCTTACACAGCGGTGTGAGGCTTGTCAGATTGGTGCAGTCTGAATTAAAGAGCAATTTTAACACAAATGCCAGCTCTCTGTAAAAGCATTCCTTCAAGGGCGACTTGTTCCCTTTACATTCTCCGCCCCGCGGAGGGGGTCTGTTTATGTAGCGGAATACTTGTAGATTATAGAAAGGCTCTGTTATTTGGTTTTAAAAATTTTATTTTAACACTTCATGTGTATTTATACAGTTCCAGGGTTTCATGTCTTTAAACCACTTAGACTGGTCTTTTGAAGTCTGGTGGGAACCATATTTGTCACTTCCTCAGAACAAAGTGACGCAGATGCACAACACTTTTCCAGCATTGTTTTGTATTCTATGGCCCACGTATGTTGTCTGGACAAAAGCATAAAGTCCAATAAAATTAGCATTGCACAAAACCACACTGAGCTTCCATGATTTCTTCCTTTCTTATGTAAACTTGCCTAGGATTAATTCTTTTAATTAGAGTACAATCTCCTAAGTGACACATACATTGCATAATCTTATTTCTTTCTCAGATATTTCTCTTCTGCAGTAATATGTTTCTTATCAAGTGAATTTTGGGACTCCCCGCCACCCGTTCAAATGAAATTGTAAAATGAAATGGCAAAATCAACGAAGTGTATATTAAGCATATTCATCACTAAGTCATAGAGCTGCAAACGTAACTGAGGTGTCCCTAAAGGTCTCTCTCTCTCCCTGGTTTCCCATGAGGTAGTCACCTAAATTCCTTTATTGTTCCATGTCTTTTAACAAATGTAGTATCCCGGGGTCTATATTATTTTTAATTAGAGTTGATTTTTTTCTTCTTTCCATATGTTACATTTATTCCGCCATAACTTTGTCTTACTTGTTGCTAACCTGAAGTCAATGAAGTAACATACTTACCTTTATTGTTAATAAAGAGAATTCATATTTTAGATTCTCTAGATGCTTTGCCCAAATTTCCACTCGGTAAAACATGCTGTGAAACAGCCTTCTGGAACTTGTTAATTTCCTCTCATCCCCCAATCTATTACAGCTGTATATTTTGATCAGCAAAGTAAATTAAGAGTAGGTTATGCTGGTTTAAACAGAAATATTAATGTGTTATGTATAAATTAATTCACTGCATTCGACAGAGTTAAATGCAAATAATTTCATTAGCCAGTTTTTGTCTAATTAAAACAAATCTATTTTAGAATTTTCTCAAAACAGTGTTCTATATCCCTTTTAAATTGATTTCTTATATGTGATATTGCAACAGAGTCATCATTCCACTTTCATTTTAGGTCATTTTGTGTCTGTGACCAATGGTTTAGAAAATTCTACTTTCTTTCAACAGAAATATCCGCCCCCAAATTGTATCATAATACAACCTTCAAGATGCACACCAAGAGCAAGAAAATTGGTAATGTATTCAGCTTCATAACTTCTTTCAGAAATTTCTTTGGCATCAAATATGCTATTTGCAGAAATGAGCATGACTTCGGTTGTTCTCAGATCAAATTCTTGAATTTTGAGCCTCTCTTAGGGACATATTGGCCCGTTTAAAGTCACAAGAATATCTCCCCTTCCCCCATCTCCTGTTCACCACACTTACTGTTACTAAATATATTTTTTTTTACCCTTCTCTGTATTTTTGTACATGTCTGGGCCAGTCCATTGACCTATCTGGAACTCTCACAGTCAGCAACGCCAGCTAAGGACTTTCCTATTTAATAGGTAACAGCCTTGTCTGCCCATGCTTCTGGGAACCCAAGTAGGGGAAAATGGTTATTGTGCCTTATTTTGGAGAACAAAAGAATACAATGAAAACAGATCAATGTTTCTGAAATGACATTTTTTCACCGTTTCACTTTTGCCAGAACACTCCTATACTTTGTTCAGAGTCAGAAAACAAACTTTCTTTATATGTGTTGATATTTCCAGAGTCAGAAAATTCTTCCTGCGGCCAGGAAAAGGCATTGTTGCCCCTTTCCAGTTGTGCTGCAGAGCACCTCTGTCACAGCCTTGGTCTGGAAGCCCTGGGCACTGGTCTGGGAAGATGGGAGCAAGTGCTAATGGCTGGCTGGAGGGAGCAACCTCTCTCATCCATTCGGACGTATGCCCTGTTCTGGTGGCAGGGCTGAGCGATGGTGATCTACTCACTCGCTACACAGCGAGGTGCATGCGTGGTGTATCAGTTAGCGCTAATAGGTGTAAAAGCCCTTTCAGCATGTCATTCTCCCATAAAGCTGCAACTGGACTTGACGGCCACATTGCAGAACTGGTGGCTCCCAGTGCCATGGCCTCACCTGTCTTTGCAATGTTGTGACCCTTGGAGTTGACCCTGAAGCAAATTTAGTAAGGTCATTCTTGTTTCAGCCGCAGAATCACCACATAATTGCACATGACACTATAGCGCTAAGACCTGAGCATGAGCATCACCTGTATATCCATACCACAGCTTGCGTATGTGTTGTATTAGTGACCTAATGCTAAATCAGTCTTCTAGTGACTATAATAAATGTCAAGCTTTTCCAAAGTAAAGCTAGTTGATAAATGCATAATGGGGGATGGGAGGCTAGCCATAGCCCAAGAGATAGTCATTAACTCCTGCAGTATCAGCTCTGTACTATATCAGATCTATATTATATAGCATAAAAGAATGATTCAATATCCAATAGTGCTTTGGTGTTTGTTCTGTTGAAGTCAATGTGACATACAGGAGACAAAAATACTCATTAACTTTGTCTCATCTTTACCTGAAAAGAAGCTGCTTACTCTCAAATAATCACATAGGTTTCAGGATGTCACTCAATATGACAAAATTAGACTCTACCCTGGGGAAAATCAATAGATTTTCTGTAAATTACTTCAAGATAAATATCTTTTTGGTGGAACTAAAAAGTCTGTTTACTATGAAATTGAAACACTGTGTAAGACCCTCCAGAATACAAAACCATAATGAAACAGAAAGTCAGATCTAAATATACAGTCTTTCCTTATATTTTAGGGACAACATTTTATGAAAGTTGCACTTCTGGATTCTAGTGAAGAATATGGCCCTTTGTGTCATTTTAACATCTTGCATGAATCTCAGTAGACAGACTCTATAATCCAACAATCACAATCAATGCCTTGTTACGCCGTTGAACAGAAAAAGGGTTCTTTGACAGGATGATTCGGTGTTATACATGCTAATGTGAGCCATAGCATCTGCAGAATAGCTCATGAATACCCCAAATACTGTTCAGCACTCTAGTCAGAGATGTGTTTTACTTAGCTATAGTGCCAAGATGCCGTTTCATTAACCTTATTTCTCTTTCTTTTCTGTAAGGCATAATTCTGTTGCAGCTTAGACTCACCAGGATACGTCATGGATACCAAGTAAAGTAAATAGTATTAACATAATATGCACAGGCTGTGCTTCCAATTTCCATGCTTCACACAGGAAGATGTGTAATGACTAAAGTCTGACAGTTTAATTTATTCAGCCCTATTAGACTGGTTTGTTAAAAAACCCTTCAATTTCAGATTCATTTTCCTTTTCTTAAACCATGAAGAAGGAAGTAATTTAATTCCATCCTGCCTTAATTTTTAACTGACCTGTACTGCATACAGTTAATGGAAGAGCTCAGATTTTTCAAATGTCAACAGGGACCCTGTCTCTAGTCTATATTTAAAATTCTGACCACTTCTTGGTATTGACCTTGTGCCATGGTTTCTCAAAGTCAAAGAACAAATTAGTTAAATGTATATTCAGAAAATGAACAAAGTGTTAGAAATACTGTATGAGAAGTAAGTTTCCAGGATGCAATGAGGTAGTTTGTTATAACAGGAAGGAAGCTGTTTCATCTTCAATTTTAGCAAAGTTAAAAGCAAACCAAAAGAGAATCTATACTATGTCAGAAGTTGATGGAAATAAATTCATTGCAAAAATTGGCAATTATTAGTGTATGCTTCTGGAACCGAACTTTTCCAGAGAGACCTTACCTAAAACCTCTGTTCAAGTCTCCATCACAGGTTTGCACGGTAATCCTAAGCAAATCACTTATGACCAGATTTTTCAAAGTATTTAGACACTAAATCCCATTAGAAATTTTTCTGTGTCTGTAGCCACTTAAGTAACTTTGAAAAAAATCAGCCTCTCTGTCATAAAGTTCATTTCTATTGCAGGGAGGATAGACATGCTGACTTTGCTCAGACATGTGGTGGTAAGTACATTAAATACTGGTGTAACTGATAACTTTGGTAAATTAAAATACAAACAAAGAAAGTTTGCTTGTAAATCTCAACTTTCCAACATTCACAGAGCTCAGATTTTGAATTTTGCTCTGTACAGTCTGATTGTCGATTTCTAGCAAACTTCCCCTTCAGTCGTAACGAAAGGTACAATAATTAACTATGGCAGAATAGCTAACCTGTACAGATCACATTACAGCCTGAAGGCTCTCAAAGTTCGTCTACATGTGAAAAAGTTTTGGACTGTGCTAACTCTAATTTTTAACCCATTCTAAGGTATCGTAACCTAAATCAAAATCCCCAACTTTCTTACTTAAACTTTTTGTAACGTTACAATATTCATTTAAAGATGGGTAATCTAAGTCATGATACTTTATTTTTATCACACACTACGAACACACATGAACAGTTGTCACCATGCAGTTGACGAGTAGCAACTCATCAAGTCACAGATAACAATCCTGAATCCTGTAACCCATACTTCACCCAAAACCAGCATACGCTTTCCACACAATCAAGCCTCTACACTCCAATATGAATTCCACATAGTGGCCTCCTTGGTTAGCATCGAAAGCAGCTTCTGATGAGTGAAATGATCCAGAAGTTCAACTGTGCAATCCAATATTCCACTCACATTCGGACAGAAGTGGAGGAGTTTTGAAAACTCAGGGGATATTTAGACAAGCAAATTGAGCTTAATGTCATTACTGATAAGAGAAATCCAGAAAGGACCCTCAATGGCCAAAAATGTGCTTATTTTGAATTCTTTAATGCAGCGATATTCTGTTGGGTAATTCAACATGTTTTCACTTTATTTCACTATAAAAATTGGTTAATTTCCTAATACAAATGTAGCATCTAATTGCTTCACAGACATGCTGTGCCAGCGGTGTCACTACAAAAATATATCTCTGTTGATCAAAGATCTCTATCTTGCTATTTTTTCCCTCCTGGAAGTGGTATGCTGATAGAGCTCACCCACAGCATTTACTCCAGCTCTGCTAGACCAATGTCAGTGTATCTGAAGGTGCTGTGGCTTGCCAATACCTTTCGTTATTGGGCCAATGCCAGCTACTTGGTGAAGCTAGCAATACTGAACATAATTCCACAGTCATAAGCGTAGAGATACATAAAAGCGTCCCTTAGCAAATCAACAGGTTCTAATAGTGCCCAAGCTTGCAAAGTTTTGACAGCAAATTGAATAAAAATCCAATAGAATATGAAGCTGATACCATGTAACACCAAGTAATTTCAAACAAGGTCAAAAATGCCCTATAGCCACTGACTACATGTGCAGCCAGACATGAGATTTGGACTGTGCAAAGCATTTCATGGGGAAAAGACTTTCCAGAGAGTTTGGCTCCATCATAACTGCACTGCCTCTGAATATCCATTTTGGGAAGGTTTTGCCTGTACTAGCGTCTCATTACGTAGCATTACACAGTATACGGGAAAATGATGAGTGTTCAAGACTCCTTTTTTAAAGGGCTTTTCGCTTAAATGCAAAACAAGTCAGAGGAATCGAAGTTTATGTAAACACACTAGAGGAAACTCCCAACAACCTGTTTTTTGAAGGCAGGCTGACCCATGAACAGCTTGTAGCTTCTAGATGACAAATCAGTGCAAAAGCATGAGTTGACTCTTCAGCAATTCTTTTAGTAACGTAAGTCCTGCTAATGTTGCTTGTCAGTGCTGAGGCAGCCAGCAGCTCTTCACCCACAAGTGGTGAATGAGAGGACGTCCAGCTTCATGCATCACCAGTGTACATA
>NW_008825547.1:5450197-5450899 GCF_000699105.1 Pygoscelis adeliae
CTCTTTCACTAGCTAGGCTGCAAATTGTTAACAGCCATATTTGACAAGAATATATTTTCACATCGGACAATCTGAAATGTAGTGCCACAGCAAGGCAGGTAACAATCACTCAGAGGTTAATTACTCGGTTATTAAGTGAATTTGGAGAACCTCAAGAGTGTTTTCACAGTCATCTGCAGGGAGGAAGAACAACGAGGCAGGACTGCAGAACTGCCTAACCCTCCCCTGTTATAAATACAGTTGGGCAGAAATTTCTCACTCAAGTGATTTTTCGACTGCAAAATGCCAGATTGTTAGAACTGACATGTTAGTGAGGAAAGGGCTTTTGTTTCAACAAATATTTGTTCCTGAAAATATTTTGGGGAAAAAACACCACATTTTGAATGTGTTAAAATATCTATTAGCATCTTTATTAATTGCGATATTCCAACTCTCCTCTTCTAAGTTACATATTTTGAAATTCAAGCTACTTCAAGCTATATAAACTAACCAACCAAGAAATCATTAAAAATAAATGACCTATTTAATTTTGCTCATGAATATTTTTCAAGATTTTAATTTTTCACCCTGAGTTGAGCAAGGGCCAAACCTGATATTAAAAAAGGAAATGAGTGAAAGAAAAACATTTTACTTCCAAAAATAAGTTGCAGTTGACTCCCAGCTGCTCTAGTTTGCAGAAACCTGCAAGCATCAATCTACCAA
>NW_008825547.1:5450936-5459710 GCF_000699105.1 Pygoscelis adeliae
CATTCCTGTGCTTTTGCTTTGTACAGAGCACTTCAAAGACTCACTGGAGACGCCTCTTTTTCCACAGTATTCTTTTTATAGATATTTTTCAGGTGATGTCTTTTCCCAAAGTTCACGTATACTGTAACAGCACAGGTGGTGTTCGTCATCTCTCAGCTTGCACGGTGTGGCAGGTTCTAGGACTCCACCATGGGCTGTCCCTGCTAATGCAGATTAATGGGAGGGAGATTTGTAGATCCAGATTTCTATCATGTGTCTGTAAGTGCCTAGAAGATACTGTTGTGGCTGCTGAGTAGCAGTCAACAGCTGCCTCTTGTTACTCACCTCCTTTAATTCTTCTTTCCCTCCTCATTGCTTCCATTTACTGTTTCAGTAATGAGGGAAGATTAAAGAGCTGCCAAAGATGAGAAATGCAAAATGCACAAATGAAAGGAAAGGTTGCATGGACAGGATGCCTGTAGATGACTTTCTAGAGCTTGCGCTGAGTTAAAGGTCAGAAGCTTAAGCGGATGGGGATGAAGTATTGCCCATGTTCCCTGGTACACTCTAATTTCACTCTCCAAAAGGAAAAAAAGATCAGGTCAAACTGTGTTCCAAGAAGGAAGATGTAATAAAATGATAAAAGAAACAAAGACCAAAAGGAATAAGCATCCCTTGGGGTCCAGAACACGGCTGAAACGTGTTATCTTTTTCTAGATGTGTCTTTCTGAGCATTATTCTGCAACTAGAATCTTTATTTTAAAAAAGACAAAATTTTAGTTGTTTCCAAAAGAACTGGGGACTTAATAAAATTTTATAACACTCAGTGCAAATAATGTGAAAATAAGCATGAGAACTGTGTATAGTTCTACTTACAAGAGACAGAAATTTAACAAATTCATTCATTGCAATTACCACTAGCAAATTAAAGAACAAATTAGTATTTCCTGGGATTAAATTCCTTATTAAGTGTTGCCTGTAACTCAACTGATCTTCCCTAATGAACATCTCACCTTAACCCATGGTAGAGCTGTGCACTGACAGACAGGAGGAAAAAAGACTCAAGGACAACTGACGCTTTCCACAATTGGGTAACCATGAGACACGTATGTTAAGAGCACTTTGTGGGAAATATATTTTTCTTTGAATAATTTACAGAGTAAATGATTCAATTTCAGATAACAATTCAAAGTGGCAGGGGTGCTATTCTACACAGAGACTACTTCTCTACAAATTATTTTTCAAGTGCTTGCTGTACAATGCAACTGTAAGTTTCAAGCTTGTCTCTTTGTGTAAAAGAAACCACCTCAACTTGATCATTGGTAGCATTTTGTCAAAACTTCTGAGAATTCCCATGACTATGTAACATGTTGTTCACCTGTTTGCATGAACCAGTGGAGGAACCAAATGCTATAAATTGTCTTTTTGTTCTCTATGTATATAGAACTTAGTACTGTGTCGCCTTGGTACATAGCTCCAGCTCTTAGCCCCCACACCAGTAAGACGATAATATTTAAAATTAGAAAGTGATGTAGTAATGGTATCAGCTGGGAGGAAAAGTTTTGAAGTGTTGGCTTTAAAGTCGAGCCTGCAGATCCTGCTCACTGTTGTATCAGCACCACCTACTGGTACCTCACGCCCTTTTTCTTTGTAATGCTGTCAGGAAGTTTTCCCTTTAGAGCTCAAATGAAATGTAAAAATACTTGGGGGGCATTAGCAAAAAAGTTTGTTGTTTCCTAAACTCTTTTGAGACCACACAGAACAATTTGTGCTGATGTTATTTGTTGTACGGAGGATAGAGTAAGAGGCTTACCCAAATCTTTTAAATCCTGAGTTAGGCAAACCTTGCTCTGAAAGCAGTAGAGAGGATCTGGAGAGTTGACTTCTGGTTTGCATAATTTTTTTCACATGTAATCTAGTTCATCGTATTTTTGCAGCTGAAACAAAATTGGATTCATCAGCACAGTGAATGATTCTGAAAAGGTTTATACACACACTTCATTTCACCTGTTGTGACTGTGAATAGTCCCAGCATTTCAAAGGGAGGATTCATCTCACCTAACACAGTCACGTCCAGGAGTGTGTCCCCAATGAGCCGAGTGGTTCTGACCAGATATGACTGCCACAGCTTGTCCCAGAAACTCCCCTTTGCTATTCTCGCAACGGTACAATCCGTGTCATGCTGAGATTGAGGCGCCTCAGCAACCCCAGAGTGAAATCAGTAGTTACCATCCCATGCTGAAAGAGGCATCAACGACCCTTCTGAGGTCTCTCCATTGATTGCAATAGGTGCTCTACCAAGCTGACAGGTAGCATTAAATGCAAATGCAAACCGAAGTTCATGTGGGACTGACTAGCAGCTGTATCTATAGAAGGCCTGCATATTTTAGACACCTGAAATTACTGCTAGTTGCACGTTATTTTCCTGAAGGCACTGCCAGGGGAGTGGCATGAGATTGTACTACTGTTAAAAACATCAGGAATACAGAAGCTCAAGATCAGGAGACATTTCAAAAGTCATCAGATCCACTCCACTTCTATTATTAGCTGACACAATATATCAACTTTTTTACTAAATTGAAGTTGAATTCTACTTTCTTTTTGCTGGATATCCAAATCTAGCAAATAGATGCCCAGGTGAAGCAGAGAGAACTTATTCATGCATCAGAAGAGGGAAATGTAGGGATGATGAAGACTGTTCATTCTTCCGGGAGGCAGCCAGCCAGCCATGCAGGATACATGCGGCTCTGGACAAGCCACAGCAGTTGATGTCCCTGGTCCAAGTGATGAGTCAGAATAGGTAGCTAAGAGACATGGCAGGGGAGATGGGACATTGTAGCACAAGGGTGCTGGGGACACAAAAACGCTAATGGTACTTACAGAAGGGGCTGGATTTACTGAAAGGACCTTAGGGAGGATAGGAGAAGGGAAGAACCTGATATTTTGGCTTGGAACTGGAGAGGGATATAATGGGAGGCGGTATAAAGAGAGAAATGGAAATAGGGAATGCAGGATACAGATTTGTGGGAATTAGCTTCCTTAGTTCTGTGGAACGGTTTGTCTAATATTTTTATTATTGCAGCTTCCCCCCTGGCAGAGGCGGTGGGAGGTCTGTTGCAGACTCACCGCCTGTAGACTTGCTCTCACATCAATGTAAATATGCCCTCACTGCTTTTCCTCATCAAGATGCTTTCCTATTGCAATCTCTTAAATCTGTTTTGTAGCATCTGCTGCTCTACAGACCAACTGTCAAACCTCTGAAACCTTTTTCTTTTTCTGTACTTTGCCTCTGTACCCACTAGTTGCCCTGAGGGAGGCAAGGGCATGGCTATTAGAGCACCAAAATGAAGTAAACATACATTAGCACTGGCAGGATTAATTTAAATATCCTGATTTTCAGAGCATCTGCAGGAAGAACAGAAAGACTTTACTTTAAAATACCTTTAAAAGTATAAGAAAGTATCTATTTTGCTTTTTATTTCACATATATTGTTTGTGGAAGATTTGTCTGATATCCTTAAATCCCTCTGTTCTTTCCTGTGTGTTCTTGAACCCTTTGGTCACATAGTGTCAACTGCAAAGTTAAGGTTGTTGGGGATCCAAATGACTTGTATCTTCCTTTCAAAGGTATTGAAGTGGCCAGCCTCATTTTGTCCACTGTAACTGGAAGCAATTCAGTTCTGCTCTCGTATGCTACAACTGGAGCCATAGTTTTGGCGGTTTTCTTTTTTTCTCATTTCTCTTCTCTCTTCATCTTTCATTTTATTCTACTGTTTCTGCTCTGTTAGAAAACTTTGCACATGTGTAACTTGTCAAATAAAAGCCAAATACCTGTCACTTTTATATCCCATAACTGAATGATACATTATTAAATCTTTTCAATATCCTAGGTAAATATAACCAGCAAAAACCCCCGTTGTCAGTGATGAAACATTTGGAGACAACCAAACAGCAGTGGGAAGATGAAGACACTGTTGCTGTTTTGCAATTATTGTAATATAATGTCTGTAACAAAATCCAATGCAAATTGCAGTTAAGCCGAAGAAATTCTAGGTTGAAGTGATGATGAAATGGCAGAACATTAGACCTCAAAAACAACAAAAAGCCTATTAAAGTATTTTAACATACTGAGTTCGAGAATTGTAGAGCTTTAGAAATTAGGAATACTGATATATTTTTAATGGACTGTATTCTGTTTGCTTTGGTGGTGATTTTTTTTTTTAAATACAAATGTGAATCTCTCAGCCCCTAAGAAATTTCCTTTGATTCATCATACAATGTTATCGGTTGCAAAACAGCTGGCACGTTGTGACCGTGGGCCATGACAACCCATTGTGTCCACCCCAAACCTTTTCTTGTTCCTTCATTATTTTCTATGGGGAATTTCCTTCTAACACAGTTCACTCCACAACCACAAAGCACAGAGGTCCTCCTCCCTGTTGCACTCCTCCCTTTCCAGCACAAGCTCCATGGCACTGCAGCTCCTGGAGAAGCAATAAAACCAGGGAATTACCTGCTGACCACTACTCACAAAACCAGTCTTACAGGACTACGCATTTTTGGCAGAAAACAAGCAAAAGGATTTAAATAAAAATGTTATGTCAGCACTCATTCATTTGGTGTTTGAGTAAGAAAGAGACAAGTTTTCTAATCAAGAAGATGATATACTTCACTGTGACTTCAGAAGTGCCTTTAAGAGTTTTTATCTTACATATCTTCATTCTCCAAACTCTAGTGTGGGTTTTGTTTTGTTAGGTAGAGAAAAAAAAAAAAAAAAAAACACTACATTTTCAGCCTGGAAATTTACCACAGAAATGCTGTGTGAAGCCAAGTCAATTATAAATTAGGCATTCAAAGTCTAAAGGCTGAAGAGACACAGTGAATTGTCAAAGCAGCTCTAGCAAGAATTTGGTATCAAAAGGTGGAATGTTCTCAAGAGCTACTGATGTCCTGAGATTTCAGCAAAAACCTCACTCCTAAAGCTCTCTTGAACTCTGAAACATCTCTTCCAGCTGCCCCAGTTACCAGATCTCTACATCAGATACTTCTCAGAGTTTCAGCAACGATATTGTGCCTTCTCAGAGTAATGACAAAGTGCACATCACTGCAATATCTACCTCTAGCTTTCCCTCCCACTGCTAGCCCTCCTAGCCCAGAGCTGCTGAAAATCGAATCCTGGCTAGCCCCAGGAGAGACAGTATGTCTCACTGTTTTGGCAGGTCATAGCTGAACTAAAGGTAAGTCGAAAGAAAATGATGTTTTCTATGTAAGGCTTAGCCTTATCGTAGTGAAAACTCAGCAAAATACAGCAGCCAAGCTCAGGTTTTGGGAACTCCCATAAAAACCACATCAAAGTATCAACAGCTGTCCTGGTTCTGCCCAAAGACATCTTCCTTTGAACCCTTTTTATCTAGGAACATTGTTGACAGACCTTTCTGAATACTCTGTATTTGGAGTACTGAAGACAGGAGGCTGTTCCTCGAAGAGCAGAGATAGGTGTTTGACAAGTAAGCCCAATCCAAACAGTTATTCTCTATTTCCCCCAAGAAAAAGGTAGCAGATTGTACAGAAGATCCCACAGACTGCATGCAGATTACATCCTGCCAGTTAAACCATGTTTAGCTAAGGAATGTACCAAAACTAAATAAACTAATTAAACCCTCTGGTCTTTCTATCTCTCTAGAGAGATATATATATAAAACCCCCAAGACCTTTGTCACTTTAAATATATTTATTTTTTTTTTTTTAAGATACTTGCATTCCTGTTTTGTAGGTTACTGAAAATTACCTTCCAAATTTATGTGCTCCCTAGTAGACAAGAAGGTGTCCCCTATGTTCCTGAGGTTTGGGGTAATCCCATTTTGCCAAAATGTAATTGATTTGTATCTTAAACTTTTTGTGTTGTTTTTGTTTACACAGTAAATTTAATGTGGCATCACCAGTACTTGAAGTTCAAAGACCTGGGATTGTATTGCTGGTCTTAGTTCAATCTCAGTTCAATGAGCATTTAATCACGTCAAGTTTCAGGTCTCTATCTCAGCCTGCAAGCCCTTTATACTGGTTGTTCCTTAACATTTATAAACCTAAAAATACAAATTTTATTGTCTATCCCTATCCTGATCACTCTTTTTAAAGCCTCTACAATGCTTTTATTTTAAATGTCTTTCTAAGAAAGTTACTATTAATTTTACCTTTGTTCTAACTTCATTCTTCTTTCCTTCTTCTCTCTTAAGTTACATCCAAAATTTGGGGTGGTGGGTGGGTTGAGTTTTAATAACTGTTTTTTGTTCTTTTTACTTACACTTTAATTATATATTTGTTTCTGGACAGCACCCACTGCAGTGAAATTTTGAAAATAAAAGACTTGTTGTCCGTTACCTGAGTTACTCCCAAGTAGAATACTGTAAATGCTGCTAGTTTTAGTCTCTAGGAGGAAAATATCTAGGATAATTGAAGAGTATTTCAGACATAAAGAAAAATACAGGACCAATTTTAATTAAGGAACTAGAACTGCCAGATAGTAATTAACTGTTTTAAATCTATAGCTGTTTGAGAAGATATTGGTCACAATAATAATGTTATGCAAATTAAAATGGCTGCTTGGGATAGACAGATTTAAATTTCCAGATGTCTGTAACTATACAAATTTCACTGAGAAAAAAATTATGTGCTAATCTGTATTCAGGAGATCTCTTGAAACGTTGTTGGCAGCCTTAATCAAAGAAGAGGCAATCACAGAGAAAGGCAGACAGGAATAATGCCAATGTTTAAGGAAGATACGCCTGTCAAAATATGGGACACCTAATTATAAAAAACTGATTTAATAATAAAGTTATTTGGCTTTTAAAGCGATTACAGTTTAGACATCCTCTGCTAATTCAGTCTGTATCACCACAGGATATTTTCACTTGGACAACAGTTGCGCACCACATATCAATCCAAGGAAGGCTCAATGAAACAACATGTGACTACATTTTTATTCTTGACATATTCACTGTATGAAGGCTTCGAGTACAAGAGCCAATGGAAAGGAAATCTTATTTCTATTCAGTTGGGTTTTTTCCCTAAATAAAGCAGAGTGTAAGAGTTCTTTATAAGCATACGTGATCAGCTTATATAGTTCAGAATATGGGAGCTACGTGAAATGTGTTATATATGCAATATATTTTATATATATATACACACACATAAAAATATATCCTCAGTGGTGCCGGTCTTCTTTGTCAAACACCCAAAAAAATTCTGCAGAAAAAAACAATCATTCATATCTCCATTCTCCACAAGAACAATATTGCCATCGGTGTAGAGCAGGTAGCATTGGCTTTTGAGATGGATCTGGGTACCGGACCACAGCTTTTCCCCTGTTGGTCATGGGCTGGAACAGATCGTTCTGCCTGCGCGCTCACCAAGGGTTTGGCTGACTATGAAGGCACAAACGTAAGTACACAGTTTAATAGTCTGGCTTGAAAGGCCCTGTGTGACCCCAGCTCCATTAGCCACCGTTCCCAGCGTTTCTGAAATGTAAGCTAGCATCAACAGGGTCTAGACAGATAGATTAGAGAGAGCGGTGGGTGTTTGAGCTGAACGGCACTGGAAACAACTGAGGACGGTTAGCTGGCTATTCCAGCTGCAGCTTCACAGGTACTTCAGTTCAGCATTCAGGTCATAGTCACCAGAGTCCCGCTGTGTGGCTCAGTTGGGGGTAATCGAGCATTATGTGTGAATGCCAGACAATTAGTGATTTTAGCTGTCAGTCCACGATTCCAGATGAAATCCTGATTGCAAAATGTAATCACTTGCATATTCACCAGTTTGGATTGCAAAACTTTTCCACTGCCAGTCAGCTCAATGGGCCTCACTTAGGATAGCAATTTGTTTGTGTGCAGATACTATGGATCCACGTCTTGATGAAATATTGAATTGGAAACTGATCTATTGATTCCTATTTGTACTATTATCATTACTTCTTTCCCATTATACATAAAAGCCCTTGTTTTATATCAAAGAACATAATGTTTGCAGTCAGCCTGGTTGTCGCGATGTCTTGCCCTGCAATCCAAATGGCAAATACTAATGTCTGCTGAGAATTTATTTTATGGATTTCTTTCGCTGCCTTCTCTTTCTTTCTTTGTCTTATGTTTATTTGGGGAGGTTTACACGGCACCGGGCCTGCTGGCGACAGATGGAGTCCAGCTATCTCACAGGGGGAAAAGGATCATCGCTCATGAATTGGCGGGCTCATTGAAAGGGCTTTAAACTAGGTTCGAAGGGGGAAGGAGATAAAACCAGGCTCACTAGAGATGAGCCTTCGGGTGGCATGCCGATGCCGGGGGCAAAATCGATAGCCCAGCTCAAGTGCATCTACACCAATGCACGCAGCATGGGCGGCAAACAGGAGGAGCTGGAAGCCATTGTGCAGCGGGAGAGATATGACTTAGTCGCCATCACAGAAACATGGTGGGGTGACTCTCATGATTGGAGTGCTGCAATGGGTGGCTATAGACTCTTCAGAAGGGACAGGTGAGGAAGGAGAGGCGGCGGGGTGGCTCTGTATGTTAGGGAGTGTTTCGATTGTATAGAGCTTAACGATTGTGATGATGATACGGTTGAGTGTTTATGGGTAAGGATGACGAGGCAGATGACCTGCTGGGAGAGTCTTTTATACCACCCAACCAGGATGAAGGGGCGGATGAAGCATTCTACAAGCGGCTGGCAGAAGTCTCTCAATCGCTAGCCCTTGCTCTCGTGGGGGACTTCAACTTCCCGGACATCTGCTGGAAATACAACACGGCAGA
>NW_008825547.1:5461551-5463428 GCF_000699105.1 Pygoscelis adeliae
GAGAAAAGGAGGCTGAGGGGAGACCTCATCACTCTCTACAACTACCTGAAAGGAGGTTGTAGCGAGGTGGGTGTCGGTCTCTTCTCCCAAGTAACTGCGATAGGACGAGAGGAAATGGCCTCAAGTTGTGCCAGGGGAGGTTTAGATCAGATATCAGGAAAAATGTCTTTACTGAAAGAGTGGTTAAACATTGGACCAGGCTGCCCAGGGAAGTGGTTGAGTCACCATCCCTGGAGGTATTTAAAAGACGTGTAGATGCGGCACTTAGGGACATGGTTTAGTGGGCATGGTGGTGTTGGGTTGATGGTTGGACTTGATGATCTTAGAAGTCTTTTCCAACCTTAATGATTCTATGATTCTATGATTCTTGGGAAACTGAAAACATTCACTTTTAAACATTACTTGCTCTTCACTAGTTATATTTAGGGTCATTCCAAGTCTTACCTATAGCACTCATTTTTTTATTTCACTGCAGATTAGCACATAAAATGGTCAATCAAGATTTCAATAGTTCATTGTACCGGGTCTGGCTATGATGGATTTAATTTTGTTCATAGCAGTCCATAAATGCTGTGTTTTGGATTTGTGACTAAACCAGTGTTGACACACCAGTGCTTTGGCTATTGATGAGCAATGCTTGTGTAACATCCAGGTTTTCATTTTCCCGCTCTGCCCCTGCAGCGAGTAGGCTGGCGGTGAGCAAAAAGCTGGGAGGCGACACAGCTGCGACAGCTGGCCCCAACTGACCAAGGAATATCCCATACTGTACAGCATGATGCTCAGCCATAAAGGTTCAGGAAAAGGAGGAAAAAGGTGGGATGCTCATGGTTATGGTGTTTGTTTCCCCCAAAACTGTTCTGTGTGATGAAGCCTTGCTTTCCAGGATGTGGCTGAACAACTGCCTGCTGATGGGAAGTAGCGAATGAATTCCTTATTGTGCTTCGTTTGCACACACACCTTTGCTTCACCTATTAAACTGTCTTTTTCTTGACCCATGAGTTTTCGGCTTTTGCTCTTCTCATTCTCTCCCGCATCCCACTGGCGGGCAGTGAGAGAGCAACTGGGTGGGCACTTAGTTGCTGGCCAGGGTTAACTCACCACATTACAGGTAGCAGAGATCTTTAAGTAAGTTTTTACTTCTAAGTTTCCAGTTTTAGTTTCTGACACGTAACATTGTCAAGTTTGGTACCTGACTACAAAATTACGACAAGATAGCAAGTGTTTTTCTCAAAGTTTCAGAGTATTTCAACCCATAAGATTAAAGTGACAAACTCAACTTCCACATTTAGAAAAAGTTTTTAATGCTTAATATGTAAGAGTCAGAAAGAAGACAAAGTTTCACACTTTTTAAACCAGCCTGGTATTTTGGCACCCACAAGCCACCGCTTCAAGTACTCAGAGTTGGCATTTGCCAGGCTGATACCGCTTTCTCCTCTGAGTTTGCTTAAGCATTTAAGTGAGCAACCCAGTTCGGTTTTAGCCATCATCAATGGTACTTCATAGTTCTGCAGACAGCCTTACACGTAAAAGTAGACGGAGAAATTCCCTGGTGGCACAGGCACACTCTGGCCATTGGGCTGACACCACGGAGCGAGGACTGCCTGTCGCCACCAAGGCCCAGGCCGGCCCAGGCCTCTCAGTGGACAAAAGCCTTCCTCCATCACCAGGTGCCGAGAGAAGGCCGCCGGCAAACCCACCCTCCCATTTGTGCCCGCTGGGAGGGACGTGGCTGGGCCCCCGCTACCCAAGGTGACACGCACACACAATATCCCTCCTGGGCAAGGGAGGCTGAGGGCAGACAGACAGACAGACAGACAGACAGACAGACGCACGCGCGTCCCCCATGAGGCCAGCTCCCTCGGTGGTGGCAGGCCCCC
>NW_008825547.1:5463991-5465668 GCF_000699105.1 Pygoscelis adeliae
TGCCCCGCCGTCGGCAGGCGGGGCCGGGCCTCCGCGCAGAGGCTGCGGTCTTCTTTTCTTTCTTTTTTCCCCCATTTTGAGGCCGGGAAGGGAAGGACGCCTCTGAAAGAGGACTAGGCACTTTAGGGAACGGTGGGTGGTCAGCGTGTGTGGTGGTCAGCTCTGCAGGGAACGGGAAGGGCTCTCCCGACTCTTCAGTAGCAGGGTTTTAACTGCACTTGAAGTTATTTTGGCGCCGTTGTATTTCCTGCTTATTTGGTAGGAGTGTCCTTCCCCGCGTGAAAGCGTCGGCCTCCGCGAACGCGTGAGGCTAAGGACGAGATCTTTTCCCAGGTTTACACGGGAAGAGTTTTGAGAGAGCGTGATCACAAATGTAACTCAGCGTTGGTACTTAAACGCTTCATTGGGAACACTTTCAGCAGTATTCCTTTTGTGTGTGTGACTTTGAAACTGTATGAAGGTTCAAAATATTTTTGGAACGAGTTGATTGGAAAACAAGTGAAACTTCTAGTAACTCAGACTGCCCCTATTTTATTTAATTGTACCTAATTAACAGAGAAAGATGGATACAGTTTTTTCTTGATTACTATTTGGGATTTTCATAGGTTCTTGTTGAGATTAACTTTGGTACAATATGTAACAGGAATAAAGTCTTTATTAATACTTTTGGTTCATAAGGTCTTTAGTTAGTCAACTGAAGCAGACAGACATTTTGGGTAGATGATTATTGATAAATGTTAAAAACCAAAGAATTACCCTCCTGGGTCAGAGTAACTGACCATCCTTCCATCCAGCTCAGTACTTGATTTGTCGTGGCACCATAAGAGTTGCGGTATAAGGAATGTACAGAAGCCTGACCATGCCCTTTTACACTCCCTCAGCATCCCTCAGTCTTTGGATTAGGGATGGTACAGGGTAGATCTTTGCCTACCTATTCCTTTTAGTGTCTGCTTATGGACTCGTTGTCCATGACTTACCCCATCAGCTTTACATATCTAAAAGATATTTGCTTGTCTCTTCAGATAGAATGGACGTCTTTAGTGGTTTTCTTGAGCTGTCTTGTTACTCAGTTTAATTTTCTTAATGGGTATAATTCCTTAGATCATATTTTTCCCCTGCAGAAAATGTCTCACAATAATATGGGATTAATATCGTGTGTTCATAGTGGTGTGTTTTGAAGGATGGATGATGTTTCATTTTATTTTAATGTGTATTCCTTCTACATAAAACTGTAATGAAATTGTAACCTAGTACCTATTCTGGTGTGTATGATAAAATATTAATATCACTTGCATAGTGTGAACAAAATGGTTTCGGGACAAAATTAAGGAAGATTTGACAAGCAAAGTAAAGTATTATTCAGGAGAAAAGTAAGATTGCTAAAACTGACATTAGATGTCCCTTGCACAACTTCCTAAAAATGAACTTGCCAGTGATATTGCAGCATTTGGGGAACCTTTGTGAATGTCGTGGTTTAACCTCAGTCGGCAACTAAGCACCATGCAGCCGCTCGCTCACTTCCCCCCCCACTCCGGTGGGATGGGGGAGAGAATTGGAGAAGCACAAGTGAGAAAAACTCGTGGGTTGAGATAAAAACAGTTTAATAATTGAAATAAAATGATAATAATAATAATAATACTACACAAAGCAAGTGATGCACAGTACAACTGCTCACCA
>NW_008825547.1:5465781-5482475 GCF_000699105.1 Pygoscelis adeliae
AAAACTAGAAAGTCCTTGGCCAGTGTAAGCACTACCTAACAACAACTAAAGCATCGGTGCCTTATCAATTTTGTTCCCATCCTAAATCCAAAACACAGCACTGTACCAGCTACTAGGAAGGAAAGTAACTCTATTCCTGCCGAAACCAGGACAGTGAAAAACTTTTTTTTCTTTTTTAAAGTATTTGCAGTGATGTCTTGAATTCAAGCCAGCAAGGCTGAATTGGATCTTAATTCTAGTACAAGCTTATTCGAGTTACGTTTTTTCCATTTCTATGTAAAATGTTTGTAAAATTTATTATTGGCTTCCCAATCTTATCAGAGGGATACCTAGCAACTCTATTTCAATTTATTAACATTAATGACATGATGCTTAATATATAGGTGTGTATATACTCTTATATACATAGTATAAGTATATATACATACTTATATATATACTTATGTATATTATGTATATAATATATGTATTATATATACATACTTATATATATACTTATGTATATATATACTTATACATAGTATAAGTATATATATACATAGTTATATATACTCTGAATCTAATGCAGGCTGAATGTAGCTAGTGATGCAGTGTGAACCAAATGAAAGCAGAGTACAAGTTCCAAGTCACAATGGCATTAAGCTTTGTGTGTTTTTTTCATAAAGCAGGGAGGAAGTTGAATTTGGAGCAGTAGTTTGGGTTTCTCATGTTGATGTTTCTAATTTTCTGGTGATGTGCACATTTTGCGTTAGTTTTTGTCTTATTTCTGTTCCATATGTAGTTCTAGAGTTACAAGACTTCTAAAAAGAGTTCTGTTTCCTACAGTTGGCCTTGGCAGAGTTATACGAAGATGAAGCTAAAAGGCAGTCATTGTGTCCTGACAAACCAGCAACTACAAAGACGAGTAACACAAAAATATCACAGAGGTAAGACATGCTTTGTACTTCAGAAATGTGTTGAATAGGTACTGTATTAGCTCACAAAACTTTGTCATACTTACTTGATCTCCTCCTTGTATAAAAAGCCATCTACAGCAGTTCATAATCCGTATTGTGAATCCCTGTAATAATGCGAAGACTCTCTGTCTTGTCAGAGTGCTTTTAAAATTTTATTTATTTAGGAGCCTTTGTGCTATATGGTATTCCAAAACACTTTAAACCCACTTCAGCTAAGTTAAGATTAAGATGCTGTAAGTGAAACGCAGTGTTGCTTTTTTTTTACACAGACAGAATTTGGAAATTTGCTGTATTAGAAAAATACTGCAGTTCTTTGCTTCAAAATTCAGCAAATCAGTAGTTTGTGTGAAACTTGGCAAGTGAGCTGCTTTGAGTGTTGTACTTAGGTCAGTACTGTTTAAGTAACTAACCTGAAAAGACAAATAACTCGTTTGAAAAATTTTTAGTAGGTTCATTAGTAGGCTCGTATGGGGTGAGAGAAATAAGAATGGCTTTTTAATGAATTTGTCTGGTTTTGGCAGGTGGAAGGAAAGACATACATTTATGTATAAATCCAAGTTTTGCTGGCCTGCACTGTTTGCAGTTCACATAGCATTTGAAGATACAGTGTAGTTTTAAATTTTTTATAAAGAAATCTTGCCAGTTTTTAATTAATTTTTATTTAAATTGTTTTAAAGAAGTCTTTAAATCATTACTGTCAGTGATGCCATAATAAGTCTTGCATTTGGCTTGTCTTTCAATCGCTGCTGCCAATATGGATCTCTGTTTTAAAGGAGGTTAAGCAGCAGAAAAGTTCTTAGTCACCAGAGCCATGCTTCAAGTGCATCTGCAAATGGAGATCTTCAGGAAGAGGGATTTTAGCACAATATGTGATACTTGGAAAATAATAGGGGTTTTGGTGAGTTTTTTTGTTTGTTTTGGTAAAACCACCTAAGTTGACTAATCAGCTACTTAGAACACAGTTTATAAACAAATAAAGCAAACGGCTCCATTTACCAATGCATATCATGAAGTTACAACTTCCCACTCCAGCTGAAGGAAAGGCTGCAATACGGTATCTTGAATACTTCAGTGTGATAGCTGTAGGCAAACACTTGCTACACTTGCTCTTTGTTGGCACTCATACTGGACTCTGTCTGAGAAAGACAAGATGGGTGCGATTTGCATGATATCCAAAATGAGATTTTTTTTTTTAGTAGATCTCAGTTTGCTCTCAGATGAGCAGTGTATTAATTACAAGGAAACATAGTGCTGCTCTTGAAGTCATCTGCTCGGCTTGCCTTCCACAATTGCAGGTATAGAAGAACGTCTCTGGGCCCTGCTGGAACAAACGCCATATTATATATGCTGTCATGTTGTGTAAGCTCCTTTAAGAAACTTAAGACTATTGGCACAAAAATACAAGCCCCACAAAACCTACAATGCGACAAAGGAAGAAAATAGAAGAGATTAAAGTCTTTCAAGTGCCCATGACCTAAGTCCCTAACAACACGGGTTTTTTTCTGAGAAAGTAATAAGAAGCAGATCCTTCACTGGGATATAGAATTACATTGTTTTATCAACACTGATACTTAAAAAAGCGATGGCCTGCTCTGATACGCTTTGATTTCAAAGGTAATCAGACAAATTGCATAAATCTGAACTAGTGATCTGCAATTACTCATGTAGCAGATTGTAGGTATGTTCTTATCCCATGGGAGTTGGCTACCTCATATACATCTTACATTAATGAATTTTATTATCAAGTACTACAGGATAAGAGCATATATCTGTACAGCTTTTCCTGGCATTTTGCAAGCTAACAACCCTAGCTTGTCCCGTGGTAGCTTATCGATCTGTCCCTATCATAAAACAGAATCTGATTTCTGCATTTTAGTCGTCTTTTGAAAGTCTTTGCAATGTTGCCATTTAACGTCTTTTTCAAATTGTGTAAAATAGAAGTAAGAACTACTACTTTTTAGTTTCTGGGATCCTCATAGACAGGGACTCCAGGACATCAAAGAAAGCCAGTGTTGACTTCACTAGGCAACTTACCTCTTGACAAAAATAGCTAAAATGTGGAAAGAATATGAAGTATAATTAATTCTGGTAAGCTTGATTCTGAAACAGCTGTTGAGCTTGCATATTACCTGTGTTATCTGTGGGACCACCAGTGGCGTAAAGCAGAATTCTGCATAACCCACGCTAGAATAGAATAGTTCAGTTGGAAGGGACCTACAACGATCATCTAGTCCAACTGTTATTGCAAAATGACTCTGCTGTACACGTGCCCTTTCCTGCTTATTCACTGAGAAGCATTCATGGCTCTGTACTTTGGCAAAAAAAAAGTGTGGTGAGAACAATAAAAACCCCAACAACTTGATATCATTAGTTTTTGAAAAATAAGTAGTTTCGGAAGTTAGATATGAAGTTCATAGTGAAGTGTATGTACCAGTTCATCTTCAAACTTTTTCTTTTATTCTCTTGGCAGTCTTAAAATTGATTCTCTTAGAAGGTTGAGAAAACCAGAGAGAAGCATGAGCGATGACAAAGAAAACCAAAGGTATTTTTAAAACAAAAAAATTCATTTAACAATTGTGAAAGTAATTGGGGGTTTTTGTGACATTCACACTTTGCTCCCCTCTGTTTTTCAAAATGCATGAGCTAAGTCTATCCTGCAAAGAGCTAGTAACTACAGAGATGTTATGTGACTTATTAGAGTGTTAGCTGTGCGCTGCTGTAGTAAAACTATATTTAGCAGAATCAGCCTGTAGTAATTCAGGACCTGTAGATGCCTTAACACATGTCTGTATGGATGTAAAGGTTGTAACTTACACTTGAACTCAAAAGCTTTTTTGCCTTTTCTCAAATATCCTGAATTGTTCTGTGTATCCATTGCTCAAATATTTGAGTACTTCCATTCTTTCTTGAATACAAATTCCAGTGAGAATTCTTGTTTCATCTCCTTACCACTATCATTCTTTTAAATCTAATAATTAAAGATTTTCCATATAAATAGCAATTGGGATAATAAATACAGATTTATATATAAAGGAGAGATGATACTAAGGGATTGCCAGTTGTGTGGCGTCATAAAAGCAGTATTATTGTATAGCACCTTCATACCCACTGCTGGTTTTGGGTAATTGTAAAATATGGTGGAATCAACAGCATTTTGAAGTCATTGACCTGAGAGGCAGTTTCATATGAATTAATTGTTTTGCCTTGTCCCAAGTGGTTAAGTGAAAAAGTTAAGGAAAGTAGAAAGCGCTTACTTTATTAGTTATTAACACTTTCTGTAATCAAAGACAAAACACTCTCAGGTTTGCCAGGTTTTGTATTTATATACAGATTTTTTTTTTTTTTACAGAATCTATTCCATTGGTATTTAGAGATGTATAGCACCTTCCTCAAGATAATCCTCAAGGAATATCTTGATCTTCATAATCAGATACAGTTTTGAACAGAATTATTTGTAGTTTAACCTTTTATCTTCAAGAGCTAGAAATGGGGCTGTATTGAAGAAAAAGAACAGAAATTAGCTTTCACAGCAGTTTCTGCAGATTTTAAAATGCCTTGAAAGGTTAATTAAATTTATTAAAAACTTTCCATTTCTGATATTTGCAGGAATGGAAGTACACTAGATCTTTAAATTAAAAAATCAAATGATGGCACTGTTCATGTTTCCCAACGACAGTTTTACGCTTGTTCTGCCACGGCCGTGTTAGTTGTGAATCTGTATTCTAACCAGCCCAGGCACAGTCCTGTGCACAGGACACCCCTGAGGAAATTGGTCTTTCTGGGAGCAGGCAACATCCACATAAGATGAGGTGTATAAAGCCATGGCTGCATCAGGACTGCATTCACTTAAACGTATGGCCTTGGCCTTTGGGATCTGATCCAGAAGGCACCTTGGTGGTTTTGTTAGTGAAATGTCTTTCTTTGGAGTAGTGCTGCTTGGATTGCTGGGAAGGTCAGAACCAAGTGGAACGTTTCTGTGATCAGAATGAAAAGGTTTTGTACCAAATTTGGCTCTTTGTTAGTTAATTTTTTTCTCTTGATGGGAGGAGGAAAATTATACTTGTCATTTAAAGTGTTGTTGCTTATGAACATTACTATTCTAAAGATTTTATTCAGGTGACTCAGAATATAGAGGATTACAGATTTCTGGGGCTTCTAATAATCCAAGTAAAATTGTTGCTGAACTCTTCAAGGAGGCAAAAGAACATGGGGCTGTCCCGTTAGATGAAGCCTCAAGAGCATCTGGTGATTTCAGTAAAGCTAAGGTAAAAGTTAAAAGATATTTTGATCTCCATTTACATTAGTCTTTCTGAAACTTACCTAACCACATGAAAACAAATAGGCTTTTTTGTGGTTTGCAGACAGCAGAGGATTTCATGAACACAGTTGTGTGTTATCTGTGCTCAAATAGCGTGCTCTAGAAAATAAAGTGGGGAGGAACCACACAATTTCAGGGGAAATCATTAGAAATCAACCTGAACTGGAATTATTTGCTTTATTTTTAATTAAAATTGATTAAAAAAAACCCTACAAAAACTGCAGTTGCATCCCAATCAAAATCCCTTATCTGTTGAATTACTAATGTTTGAAAAAGCGTACAGATTAGAAACTGAAATGCATCACCTAAAACCTGCTTAGTCTGATCATGGTTACTAGGTATAATTTTCCATTTAGAAAATGTACAAGTTAGAACAGTGTATTGGCTTTTTATCACAGAAACAAGCTTGCTAATGCTTTTATTTGCACCTAAGTAAGAATCTTAATAAACTGTTTCAGATATTTATTTCAGTAAGCTTTTCTATGTAATTTTTTTCCAGTCATTTTCTGGTGGTGGATATAGGTTGGGTGACTCATCACAAAAGCACTCTGAATACATATATGGAGAAAATCAAGATGTAAGTAAAATTCTGAATAGCAGGGAACAGAATCTCCAACAGATGTCTGCTTAATCATGTTCACAGCTTGAAATGCCAGTATTACTGTAACTATGTCTATGAGGAAAAACTAATATCTAAACATTAGACATGTGTTAAGTAGAAATTGTTAAAGTGAAAGTGTCCACAGAGGACAGATGTTCATGGGATACCCCTAAAGCCTCCATTGTCGAATTTTCTGACATCAATTACTTTGAAATTCGTAGCAAACATTCCTTTCAGTTACTTTCCTCCAGCTGTTGTTCTACATTCTCTTAGCTGTGCTAACATTTTAATCCTCTTAAGTTAGGAATTGTTTCTTCTTGTGGCTTGCAAAGTAGCCAATCTCAAACTGGAGGGCATGGATGTATTCCAGGAATGGTGAAGCAGCAGGTTAGAGGCCTTCTAACACTTCTCTCACTACACAGTCACTGTATATCATCTGTTATGTCATGGATAGCAAATTGAGAGATTCTTTTTCCCCGAGTGTAAAAGTGGTCTTGAAGTAGATAGTAGTCTATAACTATTATTTGCTTTTCTAAAGGAGTCTAAGAATGATAGTTACAGTGCAGTGCTCTGTTATTCTTTTGTCATTTGATCTTGTTTGTGGTCTGCTACAAAATCCATTAAGTAGAAATCAAAAAATCTATAATTAATTTGTATGAAATTGAAATACCTCATTTGTCTATCTTCACTTTTTTTTTTATTTCACCATTTTTGCTGCATAGGTTCAAATTTTGCTGAAACTATGGAGGAACGGCTTCAGTTTAGATGATGGCGAGTTGAGATCCTATTCAGACCCAACAAATGCTCAGTTTCTTGAGTCTGTTAAAAGAGGGTAAGTTATGATGGCAACTTTTTTAAGGTATGTCTTTCAAGCAAAGTGAAGAAAAACGCTTTCTCCACGTGTTTGTAATTATTAAAAGCTTCAGGCTTCTTCTCTGCCTGCACCCATAAAATGTGTTCTGTATTTGTCATCAGATGCATGGGGCATGTAAAAATTTGGAACACTTTGGTTCCTTCTGGTGGTTCAACTCTGAATGCTACTTGCTACAGACAGCTGTTAGTTTCACATTTTTGTTAGTGCATTCTAGGTTTTGGCTGTCAGTACGTTCTACGTTTTGACTGTCAGATCACTGATTTTTTTTATTCCTTTTAGTTTTTCATTTTATCTATTATTTTGGGATGAAATCAATTCATAAAACAATTGGGCATCTATGACTTTTAAAGTAAACATACAATAGTGTCTACTCATACTGTACTATGTAAGGTTTTTGTGTAATTTTGTATTGCAGTTCAGAAAGTAATCGGGAAACTTTTATTTTTGTAATTAAGGGAAATTCCTGTGGAACTGCAGCGACTTGTTCACGGTGGCCAGGTTAATTTGGATATGGAAGACCACCAAGAACAGGAATATGTGAAGCCTAGACTGCGATTCAAAGCTTTCAGTGGAGAAGGGCAAAAACTTGGAAGGTAAAAAACACTAGGTTTTCTGTTGTGTGTTCATATGCTATTTCCAAAGTGGATTTAATCAGTTAGGAGACTGTTAGAGAAGCTAATCAGGTGACAAAAGCAATATGAAATTATTCTGTGTCACAAGTCTCAGCCCTGATTTCACAGAGTCACCAGGAATCATGGAAGTTTATATATAATCTTAGGACTGAGACTTAACTTTTTTTTATGTCCTGGAACTGCTCATAGATTTGCTAGATACTTTGTGCTTTGTTGTGACTATGCGATTTCTCTGCCTGTTCTTGCATGTAATTTTGCCTATAATTTTTTTTAACTTCAGTTGTGTTTAAAATGGGAGCAAAGGAAGCTGAAAGGTGTTTAGCACTGTACAAACTTCATGAGAAAAATCTGTCTGGATAGAGGGAGCAGACCCAAGTAACTGTTCCCTATTTAGTGAGGAACAGGCAGAACTTAGTCATAATGTGATACTGGCCAGTAAGGACATACTCTGCTCTGGCTTAGCTGCAGTACATGTTGTCTTTTACTGCTAGAATCATCACAAAGGGAATAGGAGATGCTTTTGCAACAATATGGCTGATGCTTGACTTAATGCAGATGGAAAGTATTTTTGTATGGGAGCAACTCAGCTATTTTTTCTGAAATGAAGCAGCAGAAATACTATCTTGAAATATAACCTTGTAAAGAGTCACTCATTATTATACAAGGCAAGACTGTTAGCTTTAAGAAAGAGAAATAATTTGATAAACTGTTTTTTTAATTTGATCCAAAATAAATGAGCAATAAGTTGTATCAAAATCTCTCAACTTCTACTAGGATTTGGTTAAAACTTCAAATGATGCTGCAAAGAATCTATAGTAGGAGCTGTTTTTTTAAAGTCAACAAACCAGAGAAATTGTACGTGCTCCCCTAGATGAAATAATGCTGCGAAGCCTGGATTGTGGGAGAGGAGGCACTCAACTTTTAACCTCTGACTGGAGCACCCACTTCCTCCAATTCTAGTGTCATCTCCAACTACAGTATAAAATTCATAAATGTAGTTAAAAAAAAAGAAATTTAATGATTTAGAAAAGCTTATACCTAGTTCTGTTTCATTTGCTGTTCCGGTGCAAGAGAAGGTTGATGCTGTTAAAGCTCTAACATGCATAATTCAATTGAACTGATGCATAATGTGCCAAAATTCATTCCTGTGACTGAACATTTCGGACTACTTTGTCCAAAAGTGCATAATCTCTGTTCAGCTTAAGCCAGTCAGTAAGACTAAACAGTAATGTGGCCTCAACTCTGCCAGTCATCAGCCTTTTCACATAACAGCTATAGGCTTTATAGCATCTTTTCCAGCTGACTTGATATTAGCTGTTGAATTGTAAATAATTCTAGGTTTCTGTTCATGATTGCATTTATTCATTTAATATGTTGTTTGGTTGCCAAAAAAAGGTATTACTGGTGTGCATCTGCAAGTAATATAATTCAATAAATGATCCTTAGCTGTTTCCGATCTATATTTCATCTCTTTAAAAAAGAAGTGTGCTCAGTAAAACTGAGGTGGTTAAGTTCTGGTAGGAGTGACATAGGGAACAATTGTATATAATAACTTCTTCACTTGAGCACTTGCTCAGATGATTAAAGAAAATAGGTGGGGAAGAGAGGAGGTTCTATATAAGAAAATGTGCACACCTGTTGTGTGGCATTTTTGTTTGTTTTGGTAGTTTATGAAGTCTCAGGTATGTAAGCAATGAAGGGAGTAGCCAAATGGTTATCTCCAATCAGATGGATATTACTTTTAGACTAAATGTAAAAAATTCCAAGCTTACTATGTGGTGATATCAATTACCTGTCAGTATCATTTGTGCTCTAAAAGGGTGGTGGATGCCCAGAATCATGAAGTAGTGCTCCCGAAAGCAATTACTAAAGCAGTTTGGGTCAGTTTAATGCAGTATAATGGTGCATGATTATTTTTTAATATAGTCCATGAGGTACAATATATAAATCTTAGTATCATTTCATGCTCTGTAAGCGTAAACAAAGATGGTTTTGTTGGTACTTGATTACCTATTTAAAATCATGCAAATGCAATGATATGCACAGTTATAAGAAAAAGAAATATGAAATATTGCAATCATTGAGAAACTACAAAAGTATTATTTGTGTCTCTATTTAAAAAGCTGTATTTATACTTAGTTCAGATAACTTTGAGAGGATTTTCATTGCTCATTTGTACTAGCTATACATGGTAGTCATTCAATGAAAAAGACAATTGAAACATCATTCAGTTCTGGTTTGACTTCATTAATAACATCTGCTTTATTTTTTTCAATCCTCTAGCCTTACACCTGAAATAGTCAGCACACCTTCTTCCCCAGAGGAGGAGGAGAAATCCATTCTTAATGCGCCTGTTCTGATTGATGATTCCATGCCAGCAACTAAAATTCAAATTAGATTAGCAGATGGAAGCCGGTTAATACAAAGATTTAATCAAACACACAGGTAAATTGATTCTGCATCAATGCAGGTAACCATAACTATTTTGATAAGTTTGTGTTTTGTCATTAAACGAATATCACGAAGACAGCAAAAAGGCGAAGAATACAGCTCCACTGAAATGTTAGAGCTCTGTGTCATTTTCATAACACAGGTGTACTGATAAACTGGCTATCAAAGCAAAATTCTGTAGTTGGAAACACAAGATATTTGATAACTGCAAAGTCAAACTTTCATGACCAGTTATGTCCTGTGATTTGTAAGGACACGGTACCAGCCATAACTGTTCTCAGGGCAACTGAAATCTGGACAACCTCGCTATGTAGTCATCCCAACCCTGGGTCCTTCTTGGGAGGAGCATGTGGTTGACTCGGATGACCCTGTGAAGGCATTTTATTGCAAGGTGTTTTGGAGTATAGTCTGAATTGGAATATAGTCCACACTACAGGCAGAGAGATGCTTTGGCCCATAATCAAGAACTCCGGCTTTCTACCTTGTTATACTTGAGACTATGACTAAGCATGATATGGGTTATAAGCGTAGACTGCAGCCCATATGCAGAAGGGTGTATATATGTATAGTACTCATTTGCAATTCTGGCATGTAGGCTGGACATATTATTGAGAGCCCACCTTTGTTTTGTTTTGGATGGTCATCTCCTAGGAACTGGCAGCGTGTGAACTTGATGGGTTTTTTAGATCTGTTAGTTTGCCAATTAGAGCTTGCCATCGGTTTTATTAACATTGTTGGGGTATTGCCACAAATGGTGTTGGCCAACCCCGTTTATTTGCCTAAAAGGCTGTGTTACTGCAAGGTTCTGCAAAGCTCTACTTTGCATTGCATGGCTGAGAGAACTTTGGGCAGAGGGCGGTAGTTCCACCCATGCTTCACAGCAAGCAGGGTTCAAATCAGCCCTGGTCTGAAATCTGCACCATTGTGTTAGAACGCAGCTGAAACTGAGCTTGAAGCCTGCTTGGAGGTGGTCCTAACATGGACCCAATTCCATGTTAATATTGTTACATGGAGAGTTCACCTGTTTCCTTTTTTTCCTTCTGGGTCAGAATAAGGGTAGAGCCAATGGGCAGCTTTCTTCACCTGACAACACACACAGACCACAATGAGGCAATTTTAGCTGAGATGGCAATAGGGAGGAAGATACAGCAATAATTGCCCGTATTTTAGCAGACCTGATAGTACAGGCTCAGATCCTTTCCTCACAGCACCTGCTGGAAAAGTGACTTAGATAAACAGTAGGGCTCATCAGGAGCCTCTGTAGCCATGGTGTGTTTTCTTTTGCCTGCATGAAAGAGTAGAAATGGTGAACTTCCCAGTAACATCTGTAACCAAGGGTGTGTTGACAGAAGCTTATTTTAATCATCATTAACTTTCTCTTGGATGTGGATCTCTTTAGTTATCCTTGCCATACGTATGATCAAGATCAGCTACTAAAGTGCATTGCTTGTGTCATAAGCCTTGAAGACTGATAGAAAGTTGAAGTCCCTGCTTATTTGGCTACAGTAAATCTGCCTACTTATTAGTTACAATAGATCTTCAAAGATTTATTCTCAGCTTACTGTCTTAGGTGAGAAATCTCAAATTTCAGTTTTACCTCTAAAATCTTATTTATTTTTCATCCATGTCTTACAAAACTAAATTGTTCTTGTTATACTGTTGATGTGATTGTTTTATGAACTGTTATTCAGAAATTCAATGCCAAGTGAAAGTAGGAGAAACCTCTTGCTATTAATAATTCCCCTCTGCTTTCTCATGACTGTCACCATATATTTTAAGATTCCTCCTTCCATTAATAATTTAGCCTTTTTGGAATATACTAATTAATAGTGAAATTTTTGGCAGCTGGTGTTAGTTACTTGACTTTCTATGCTAAGTATCAGTTTGTAATATACTTCGATGTTACAAATTTTATTTCTGTTATTTGAGAAGACAAGCAACAATAATTTTAATTTTTCAGGTTTTGTATGCAAGAAGCAAAAAATTCTAGGCCACAACCATTAGTCATCTGGATCAAATGGAAATGTAAACCCAATAAGATACATTAAATGGTTTAGTCTGTTAGAAGGTTTTGTGTTCTCTGATCATCTTAATGTTCAGAAATTTATGTCAAAATGGAATCATACATAGTTTTCATGTCCATATCCTTTCCACAGGATTAAGGATATTCGAGATTTCATTATCCAGTCCCGTCCAGCATTTGCAACAACTGATTTTGTTCTTGTGACTACCTTTCCAAATAAAGAGCTAACAGATGAAAGCCTGACACTACAAGAAGCAGATATTCTTAACACTGTGATTCTTCAGCAATTAAAGTAATCTTACAGTTGTTGGTACAGTATAGGGAGCGTGCTGTATTGTCATACAATATGTTTCCAACAGATGAAAAAAAGGAAAGATCAGTGTCTTTTTATTCCCCCACTTTCGCGGATCAGATTTTTGGCTTTCATGTCTTCCAGCTATAGCATATCTAACTTTTTTATTTTAATTTCTCAACATTGTTCAACCTTTTTTCAGTGTTAAAATTAAGCTTCCCTATGTTAGTATGTTTCGAAACACATCCTGTACTAAATGTGAAATGAGCTACGACTTTATGACTCCTCGTTATTTTGAGGGGGGTGGGGCGAGAAGCATTTTTCTGAGGGGACAGATACCAACTGTATCTTTCATACAGTTGGTAAGATTTGCACTATGGAAATGTTTTATGCTGCATTGACAAACAGCCATTTGAAAACTTAGCCTGTAGGTTATGTTTACCTTCCAAGCTGTATTAATATTAAGGTGTTCTGTTTAATAGGTTGACAGATAATTAATGCCCTAATATAATTTTTGTATATTCTGTTTGTAGTGTTTCATGGTGCAGTATAATATTTATATTCTAGTTTTTATGTAATCTTCCCTGTATCGTTGCTCATATGAGTGAATCAGTTCAGGAGATGCAAACCTCAGCTATTGCAGGCTATAATAGATTGTTCTCATTTGTGTTCTAGTTGTTCTACTTGTGGTGAAAATAAGTATGAATTTTTTTCTTCTTGAAGTTAGAGAAATGGGAGAGACCACTGTCATCTGGAGTAATGCTGTGATTTAGATTTTGTGAGAGTAGGCCTGTGGTCACTTTGAACCTGAATATGCAGTTGAACCCTGTGCAGCTACATGATTCTTCACATGAACGGTTACGTAAATAATCCCAAACAAAGAACACCGAGGTGCACAAACACAGAACTCATTTATGCTGTCACTTGCATGCACAAAAGTAGACATGTTAATTGGTCATGTATTTTTGACCTGAATTTCAGGTCTTTATATTTGGAATTTTGGCCAAAGGCATTTTGTAATATTCGGTGGGGATTTGGTTGTGCAGCTTTCGCTATACTTGTTTGGAAGCTGTATAATTGAACCCCTTAATCTTTGAAATTATATATTTTTTCAAATAACTTGGCCCTACAGTGCAGTATGCAGGTAGGAGTCTTATGTTGTGGGCAAACTGGCTGCTGTGCTTTAGTAGTATGCAGTTTTATAGTATTTGTGGCTTTATATCAGATGAGTGGATCACACTCTGAAGGAGGGTAAATGGGCTGTATCTCTTGTACCGATATACGTGTTAAGAATGCTGTTTTCACTGATTATTTTATTCTGAAAATATCAATTTATTTATGCTAAGCTTATAATTGCTCAGTATATTTGATTAATCTTACTTTTTTTACCTCAAAGTAGATATTTGAGTAAATTCTAAACGTGTAATTGTATCTGAAGTATTTTGTTTTGTAATCTGAATATTTGCATGATGTTAATCATAATTCATTTCACGTGCTAAGTAATTAAAGTTTTAAGCTAAAAAGACCATAGGCAACACTTCTTGTTTTCTTCCTAATTTATGTTGTGATGAAGCGGCGATTGTGTTGCATGCCAAATATCTAAGCCTAAGTGGAAAGGAGTGGACACTTACTATGCTTATATTTTATATACTAACACTTCTCTGTATAAATGCAAGGCCAAAGCCAGTATTGTGATATCCATCTTGGGCAATCTGTGGTTTGGGCATATTTCAGTTCAGAATATAGGTAAAGTTACATTGCTTATTACTTCTGAAGACCATTATTAATTAAACACTGATGCATGAAGGATGGTGGTTAAGTAAATTATATTTTTTCCTCTTATTATGCCAAAAGCCACAACTGCATATTATCGCAATCTCTTTGTTTCAAATAGCTGGTAAATTTTAGTGTTTGGTAGTAGCTGACAGTAACTGGGCGTCCCAGTAGTTGGTATTATTTTGTCAAGCACTAAGAAAATGTATCAGTGTTCGTGTTTAAGTAATTCACTGCTTCTCAGTACTTTAAAACTATAGAATCTTCTGTCTCATAATTTTATGTGGTACCTTTTATTAACATGAAATTCTCACTCTTGTAGCTAACATCTTGGCATTTTTGGCACAAAACAGTTCTTTGAAATGCAATCCTGTGTGGATATGCAGTTAAGGCTGGCCACAAGGGAGAAGGGAGGCTGAAACAAGGGAGAAGGAACTTGGTAGAGAATGATGATCTTTCCCTCACAGCAGGGCCACTGAGCTTCTTGGGAATTCCTCTTGGCTTCAGTGAAATACAGGCAGTAATCCTGTCCCTTGTAGGCAGCTTGTGAAAGGCTCAGGCTTCACCTCTGCTTGTCTTTCCCAGAAATTCTTTATCACACAAGTGCCAAATAATGCAAAACCGAATGTTTTCTCTTAAGAAAATCTCTGGACCTGAATACTTGTGCTTTTTTTTTTTTTTTTTTTGGACACTACTCCCATCTTTGTAATCATTTTTTCTGGGTAAACACAGTCAGGCTTCTTAGTTTTTGGGGTTTTAGTTTTTTTCAGCAGCGCATGGAGATGTTTGTAAACATTCTGCTTTAATCTGACTACTGGACACACCTGCACAACTAGCATACATTAACAGCTATATCATGTTGTTCTCTCTCTTTGGTGAAAAATCTGTCTATTATTAAATGAACCAAGGACAAACATGCAAGCACTCAGAGGTGCTATTACTAGCTCCCTGCATAGTTGCCTGCACTGAGCTAAAGCGCCCATGATCTTTAAATTGTATTATTCTGTGCAGGGAGAATAGACTGAGAGATGCACCTTCCCCTTGCTCAGGCTGTTTAAGCCTGACAGGCCTCGGCGTAGGCATGTGCTGTTCTACGGGTAGATAAGACAGTGAGCAGCAAGAGTCTGGAATAATAAAAATTTAATTCACGGCACACCAAAAGCGGTAAGCTTGTGGTGTTTCTATGGGATGGATATAGTTGGAATGGGTTCCTGAAGGGAAAGTAAGACTGGTACTATTTAGCTGCTCATCAATTATTTGAAAATAAACTTTGAAAATCCAAAGATTAATGCAATGAGAAACAACAGTAGGCAGCAACGGTGGTGAACATTTAGTGAACTGTAGCGATCGGATCAACTGCATCCTTAATACAGCCGAATGTCAAGTTACGAGTCTGGAACCAACTGTGAAAGACACTAGCAGCCTGGAAAGGAGTTGAATGACAGTAGGAAAACAATGCAGCAGAACTGTTTACACCCCTTTGAGGTTTACAGAGTTGACTTTGTGACGGGGAAATTATTTTAATGTGTGTGTGTGTGTTATTGGTGAGTGTGATGCTGTTTATGCTGCTGGTCCTGCTTCTGGAACTTTAGAGATGGGGCCAGAAACAAAACATCAGTGGAAGTGCTGAATTAAATACCTTATCTTAAAAGAGCTCAAAACAGGTAGCTTATCAGGAAGAAAAGAGAGAGACAAGGTGATTTAAAGTGGGCAGTTACTTCACAGGTGGGGAAAAAGTATTATAGGGCTGTTTGGTAGAGAAAAGCATAACAAGAATACGAAGCTTGTACAAAGCTGGAAACTCAGTTCAGGTATTTTCAAAGTGAAATTAAAACACATTTTTCAATAGTTGAACTACTGGAATGAACCAACCTTGAAAATCAACTTCTCTATCTTCTGGTTTTTTGTTTAATTCTCATTGTTATGCTGGCTTTCTCTAAGATTTGTTTTAATTAAACCAAATTTATTTGGGTTTTCCTACTGAGACAACAAGGTAAAATAAGATAGCTTGGTTTTTGGAGCAATTTACTTTGCCTTTTTCTAGTCATACTTAGAATTAATAAATTCTGCTGTATGTTTCATATTTAAAGGCTGGAAACGTCCAGTACCTCACTGCATCTTCAATATTTTCATTACAGACATTCCAAAAAAAGTCTGCTGAACAGATGATTAGCAGAACTCAGATTACAGACCAGAACTCACCTTTTACACTTCTTACTTGCAACTCTCCTCCTTTAGTAACGTCCTTGTTCTGTCCGTAATTGAAGAGCTCTGCAGCAGCACGTCTGTTAAAGGACAGAAACTAAATTTAAAAAGTTTTCCATCTAAAGCTGTGAAGCGGGGAGGGTATCTGGTTCTTGTCTGTTTGCTGGGAGCTGTCTGCTCGAGTGAAATACGTGATCTGTAAGCTATGTATTCAGGCTCTTTTTCTGGGGTATGAGAAGATAGATGTCTTATGCCAAACTGCATTAAGGTAAACTGAGCGAGACATTCTTAACTGTGGAATAAAAAAAAAAATCCTTTGGGGAATTATTCTGGAAGAGCTACTATTTTACATTTATAAATCTACCTCAGTCCAAATTAATTTGGTGAGATCTTAGACCATTTAAATACTAATGAGCAAGTACTTCCAAATGGGAATACCCAGGAGTCATTTTTCTTATATAATGTTTTTAGCTGAAGTTTGAATTGAAGGAATTACTTATGCAGGGCTGTGAACTTATTTATTTCATGGAATTCTTAGTGTCTTACTAGGTGCTGATATAAAAATTTTG
>NW_008825547.1:5500368-5502814 GCF_000699105.1 Pygoscelis adeliae
TTTTTTTTTTTTTTTTGGACACTACTCCCATCTTTGTAATCATTTTTTCTAGGTAAACACAGTCAGGCTTCTTAGTTTTTGGGGTTTTAGTTTTTTTCAGCAGCGCATGGAGATGTTTGTAAACATTCTGCTTTAATCTGACTACTGGACACACCTGCACAACTAGCATACATTAACAGCTATATCATGTTGTTCTCTCTCTTTGGTGAAAAATCTGTCTATTATTAAATGAACCAAGGACGAACATGCAAGCACTCAGAGGTGCTATTACTAGCTCCCTGCGTAGTTGCCTGCACTAAGCTAAAGCGCCCATGATCTTTAAATTGTATTATTCTGTGCAGGGAGAATAGACTGAGAGATGCACCTTCCCCTTGCTCAGGCTGTTTAAGCCTGACAGGCCTCGGCGTAGGCATGTGCTGTTCTACGGGTAGATAAGACAGTGAGCAGCAAGAGTCTGGAATAATAAAAATTTAATTCACGGCACACCAAAAGCGGTAAGCTTGTGGTGTTTCTGTGGGATGGATATAGCTGGAATGGGTTCCTGAAGGGAAAGTAAGACTGGTACTATTTAGCTGCTCATCAATTATTTGAAAATAAACTTTGAAAATCCAAAGATTAATGCAATGAGAAACAACAGTAGGCAGCAACGGTGGTGAACATTTAGTGAACTGTAGCGATCGGATCAACTGCATCCTTAATACAGCTGAATGTCAAGTTTTCTTTCTTTTCTCTCTCTTTTCTTCCTGATAAGCTTGTACAAAGCTGGAAACTCAGTTCAGGTATTTTCAAAGTGAAATTAAAACACATTTTTCAATAGTTGAACTACTGGAATGAACCAACCTTGAAAATCAACTTCTCTATCTTCTGGTTTTTTGTTTAATTCTCATTGTTATGCTGGCTTTCTCTAATATTTGTTTTAATTAAACCAAATTTATTTGGGTTTTCCTACTGAGACAACAAGGTAAAATAAGATAGCTTGGTTTTTGGAGCAATTTACTTTGCCTTTTTCTAGTCATACTTAGAATTAATAAATTCTGCTGTATGTTTCATATTTAAAGGCTGGAAACGTCCAGTACCTCACTGCATCTTCAATATTTTCATTACAGACATTTCAAAAAAAGTCTGCTGAACAGATGATTAGCAGAACTCAGATTACAGACCAGAACTCACCTTTTACACTTCTTACTTGCAACTCTCCTCCTTTAGTAACGTCCTTGTTCTGTCCGTAATTGAAGAGCTCTGTGGCAGCACGTCTGTTAAAGGAAAGAAACTAAGTTTAAAAAGTTTTCCATCTAAAGCTGTGAAGCGGGGAGGGTATCTGGTTCTTGTCTGTTTGCTGGGAGCTGTCTGCTCGAGTGAAATACGTGATCTGTAAGCTATGTATTCAGGCTCTTTTTCTGGGGTATGAGAAGATAGATGTCTTATGCCAAACTGCATTAAGGTAAACTGAGCGAGACATTCTTAACTGTGGAATTAAAAAAAAAATCCTTTGGGGAATTATTCTGGAAGAGCTACTATTTTACATTTATAAATCTACCTCAGTCCAAATTAATTTGGTGAGATCTTAGACCATTTAAATACTAATGAGCAAGTACTTCCAAATGGGAATACCCAGGAGTCATTTTTCTTATATAATGTTTTTAGCTGAAGTTTGAATTGAAGGAATTACTTATGCAGGGCTGTGAACTTATTTATTTCATGGAATTCTTAGTGTCTTACTAGGTGCTGATATAAAAATTTTGGTTGTCTATTCTAGAAAAAAAAAAAAGAATTGATAGTGTTTACTAGCTCTATCCTAAAAATTACCAAATAATTGCACTTTGAGGACAAAATAAACTTTCTGATTTCCAAATTAAATTGTAATTAACTCTGTCATGGTAATAGCTGTCTACAGCGTTTTGGACCAATGGAGGCCTCAGAACTTCAGTGCCTGCATTGCGCAAACCCCACACAAATGTTCCATTTCAGTGAACAGAATTCATTTCTGGTTACCTTGCAACTGTTCCTAATCAAGTTACACTAAATCATCATTAATCAGATGTTCACAATGTAAATGTCCTTAGAGTCTTTTGTGCCGATTAGTTAATCTGTTTTAAATTAGATTTTACAAATAAAAATCTCTGCCTGAATGTGAAAATGTAAGTGCTAGTTTTTTAGAAAGTTCACAGTTAATAGAGGAGAACTTAGATAAAGTATTTATTTCTACTTGCATTTGAATTTTTCTTCTCTTAGCAAGCTGGTTCTTGTTTGTCCTGGTTTCGGCAGGGATAGAGTTAATTTCCTTCCCAGTAGCTGGTGCAGTGCTGTGTTTTGGATTTAGGATGGGAACAAAGTTGATAAGGCACCAATGTTTTAGTTGTTGTTAGGTAGTGCTTACACTAGTCAAGGACTTTCTAGTTTCCCATGCTCTACCGACTGAGAAGGCTGCAGGTGCACAAGAAGCTGG
>NW_008825547.1:5504576-5510221 GCF_000699105.1 Pygoscelis adeliae
TTGACTTCATCTGGATCTTTGGATAGTTGTTCATTGTTCAGGTCAGCATAAATCACCTCCAGCACAGCTAATTCTCTCAGAAACTGGATACCCTTCTCCATGGTGATCCACTTGCCTGGGTGACATATGACATCTTCCTTGAAGGGATACCTTTCCTTCATGCTTGACAAGAGTCGCCTCCAAAGGCTGAGGATTCGTGTCCCTTTTCCAATCACTTTGTCAATGCCCCCTTCCCTAGAAAGGGATCCCAGCTGCTTGGCTTCTTTACCCTCTAATTCTAGGCTACTGGCCCCATTATCCCAGCATAGACTACCTCAGGAGAGGGTATTTCAGGGACCCAAAAGGGTATTGGTGGGCTTTTGGTAGAAAGAAATTGAGAAATTTTCAGCGGAGAAGATTCTGGCTCTGAATGCAGAATAGTGCTACTGCTTTTTGTCCATGAATGAGTACCTTGATACATATGAATACTTGTTTCCACTTTTTTATTTAGCACTTTTTTTATATTGGTTCTCTTGTTTTGAATGTCATGTGTATGCTTTCAACTCTTTTAAAAATATGCAGGAATATAATTGTATAGTTATTAATGCAATGCTACTTCCCATAGCAGTCCCCAAATACTGTAGTCTGAAAGGAATCATTGAAAGCAGAAGAGGATATAGGCAGATGGTTATGTTAAAATGATTTTCACTAAATGATTTGCTCCTGCTCTTATAGTCCAATAATTCTTTTCGTTTTCTAAGGAGTCTTCCTGAACACTATTTTTCCTGGAAACAGAGACAGGTCGTAGATGCAGTTGGAATTGCTTGGTAACCTTGGTCACCACTCAAAATATTGTAAGCCAGGATTTGGTCTGTGTGAAAGGAGCGAATGCTTCATCTGGAGAGATCAGACAATTAGACCTTAAAAGGACCTGCTCAGAGGAAAAAAGTGAACCTGAATCCTATCTTAAATCCCAACACTGGGAAAGTTCAGATGTACCACTGAGTTGTATGTGCATATTTAAGATTTATCTTTTCATCCACAAAAAGGGAAAGTGGCTATTCTAACTTGATTTTAGTTGTTTTGAAGGTGCCCTTCCCTCTGCTCTTTGTGAAAATGGTAAAAATAAACTTTGTGCAATTGGCTTGCAAGGAGAGAGCTAACTCTTCCTAACCTTGCTGTACTGTAAGCTGGTTTTAAGATAGAGGCTAACAATCCAACTTGGTAGCATCAAAAATAAAACTCAAAGGCCTGGAAACTTTCTAGGTTTCAGCTAGACTTAACACATAGGTCTGGCATCAGTCACAACCCTTAATGGAGGACAAAGCCCTATTATTAGGGATATGCCTAAGGGAGGTTCCCTGAACATTTCTATCTTGCCCGTTGTACGTTAACCACGCCTGTCATGTGGACAAGGGAAAATCGGAAACGAAAGATCCTTTGCAATGTGATGATACATGGTGTTGATGTTAATGGAGTCATTTTTACTTGCTGACAAAAGGGTTTAATTTCAAAGGTTTGGTGTTTTGGGTTTTTTTAGGGGTTTTTTTGGGTTTGTTTTGTTTTTTTTTTTGAAAATGTAGTGCAATTCAGCTTCCAGGTTTCTGTCTGGGTCTCCATGATCCATACTTCCCCCTCTCTAAAGCAATTACTTAAATGAATGGAGCTAAATAAACAGAGGAGAGGGGACAGGTGGATGTGTGAGTCTGGCAAATCTGGAGGCAATTTGGGCCTAGGAGGCAGAATAACCACACTCAGCCAATGTAGGCAGGAGAGGATGTTAGCTGGATCAAAGCTGGTACTCCAGGCTGCTGAGCTTCTGATACCCGCTTTCCTTCATTCCTGACTATCTACCAGTTGTTGTCTCTGCTGGTTGTTCCTGTTCAGTAGAATAGTGCCTGCAGTATGTCAGTTCTTACAGACAATTGTAGTGGTTTGCAAGAGCCTGTTACAAAAAGGCAGACTTGAAGTCTTCCCCTCTCCCTCAATACCTTTCTTCATCCCGTTTCTTCAGCATATGACCCCAAGACACACTAAACTAACACTTACCCTGAGTACAGTAAGCAAGTTTGGATTGTCTTATCTTCTCACCATGTCACTTATAAATATTGCACTTGCCCTACTTCTATTTAATTGGTTTTAATACATGTGCCCTTAGCAAAACAAATCACACAATCAAATTTTGGTGTCTTCCCTGTATCCCTTCTGGTAAGCTTATGGTGCTGGCAGATAATTTCTGCCCAAGGACTCCAGCTCTGTGGAGTTCTCATGAGGGCAGCACTCCTTCTTCAGGTCCACACTAAACTATGGCAAGAATTTATTTTTTTTTTTTTTTTTTTTTTTTTTTTTTGCTTGGTTTATTAGCAAATGAAGTTTGGTTAGTCATTGTGAATTTGAGGCTGCACAGAGTTCTCCAGTGTTTTGATGTTTCACATTTAAATCTGATAATTCTTTGACATCCCCCCCAAGGGACTCTTAATAATATATGAGGTTTACTTACCTAGTGCTTTTTGCATTCCTGTTGTTGCAGAGCTCAGCCTTTGGGATATAGTTCTGCCTGTTTTTTGTGGGGTTTTTGTAGTATCTCATGGCCCAAACTAAGAAATAAAGCTTAGGTTGCACATATGATAAAGGTGTGGACTAGGTCACGGTGTGAACAAATAAGTGTGAGAAAACTAGAACCTTGAAAGAATTTTGGAAGAACCTTGATTCTCCATGTTTCTCCTCTAACCTGCACTGACCTCTTCCACACAGCAGTTTTTACTTACTATTTGCTCAGCTAAACATTATCTCATATGTGTACAGAAAGTCTCTTTAAGTTCTGTATCAGAAGCTTGAGCCTGCAATGCTTGATGCCTGTCTTCCTAAGCAGCTCCTTGAGACTATTTGCCTGCCTGTAGGCACATGTGAGAATAATGAACTTAAGGTTTAATGCTCAGATCCTAAGCTTTTTGTGGCTGGTGCCATGTCTCTCAGTGCGTCTGCAATTCTTAAAAATAGTGGCTGCCTAGTGCTAGTTGCAATCTTCAGGCCCTACTGCAGTAAAACTTTGAAAAAATAAAATCAGTTTAATGACTACATTATTGGTTTCTCCAATTCTAGGTCCTAGTACCTGAACAAATTCTAACTCCTAGTGCCTTGACTGATATTGCAGTATCAGTTCCATGGATCTCCAAGTTGATGCATTGATGGATACAATCTGTAGCTTTGGTGTAAAGAAAATGTATGGAAGAGAAAAATATTTGTTTTCTCTTTCTTTCTCTTTTGAAGTGGCAGTTTAGCTGAACCCATAAAAAGTCAGAACATGTCAACCTGGCAAGGTCTGTTTGCTTAGTTGTCTGTATAGGCTTTATTACCCAATCGACTGCGCAAGAGAAGGTAGACGTGACCTGGAGTTAGTGATTTCCAAATAGCTTTTACTCATGGCCAAGGCCACCAACAAACACTCATTTAATTTTATGAATTTTCTTAGAATAGTAGCATATGCAAGCTCAGATAATGTTGCTGTCTTTGTACAAGCACAGTAACTCAGTACTTGTTAAATGCTGTTACACTAGTGAGATCTTTATTATGGAGAAAACTGCATTATGCTAATAGACTTGTTTAAATCGACTCTTACATGAACAAATCGGTCTCTTTTCCATAGAGTAACAATGCGGTAGTCAGTAATATGGATTTTTGTAATATATTCAGAAGAACTTGAAATTTTGTGTAGTAGCAGTAGCATTGTTATAGAGAGCTTGTCTACAGTTGTAAGGATATTTTAATTCCTGCAAGACAGGATAGAAAAATCTGTAACTATACTATCAGATAGGAAAAATTTATTTGGATTAGGATTTTATAGGTGAAACCAAGCAGGGGTTGCCAAAGCTGCTGGTCTGATGAAATCAGACTGATCTTCAAGAATGAACTATATTATGGTTTGTTCAGGATGTGGTTAGTATTTTGTCTAAATTCCCGCAGTGAGATATGGATGTAGATTCTGCCAATAGCTTGCACTTCATAACAACAGGAAAGTGTTAGGCTTTAAAAAGAAGCCTGAGTATATTAGTGATTTGAAAGCCAGACCTGAATGTTAAGCAATTGAGAAGCAGCTGCTAATATCAGTAGAGCCCAGTTTTCCTTTCTGGTTTGCCCTTATACAGAGCAGTTTATTATAAACATGATGCAAGCTGGTCACAGCAAATGATTAGGGGGAGATTTTTTCTCCTTTATCTTGTCATTCTGAGGGAGGAACAGATTGTAATCTGTATCAGGTATTTCTGCTAGAAAAACTTCAACAGATGTGACAATAAAAGACACTGCCTTCTTACTTGAGCTATCATAGCACTCACAGACTTGCAGTCTTCACTTCCCACGCAGGTGGCTGCCCTTTTTCACAAATGTCATGTTTTTCCTTGTGTTCTTGCCTTCTTGAGCATCTGTGACTGAAACTGAGGGAGCCTTCTGACAAGATATTTTCATTCTGTACTCTCAGGGTCTCATCTATTATGTTGTACCTCATCCGTTTTATTTGGTCTTCTGCAGCTAATGCTTCTGCTTGAGTAATGAGTTGCTTGGGTGGCTAATTAGGCTGATCATGTAGCAGTTTCTTTTCTGCTGAAAAATTACTTTCTTGAGGATAGATCATAATAGTTTGTATCCCAAGGATTCACCTTCTTTCTGAGAGCCATATTTTTGTGCCTATTTAAGAAATCATTTGGAAGACATGTATTAAAGAGGAAGAAAGGAAAACAATTCTTCCTCAACTCAGTAGTGGAAGATTGTCACGTTTGATGCAAACGTCACTAATGCATTCTGCTTTCTACACTCTTTGCACTTCCTTTTTTTGCCATAGCTAAGTTATGTTTTTCATATGAAAGACCTTGAATCTCTTTCGTGTTGTTTTTCTGTTGCCGCTGCTCTGAAGGTATTGGTATCTGGATGATTCTCAGCCCTACTCTAGTCAGAATGAAGTCCTTTAATCCGTAGATAGAGGTAAAAGGCAAGATCTGCTCTGGAAGCATGAGCCTATTCCCTTACTCAGTGAGCTAAAATACTGTGAACACAGGGGCTCTTTCAAGTGAAATACCATAGTGGACATAAGAAGTGAATGGTAACAACAAAGGACCTTGGTTAGCATGAGAGGGGATGGTGGCTGGTTCTCACGGCAATACGTTATTATGGACTTCTTTTTTCCCCATTGCCTTTCTGTCTTTTGTATGCTAGAACACGCCTCTCTCTTTCCTCACCATTTTTGACTAAGTGGATGATTATCACCTTTAACCTAAGTTCAGAGCACTTTGGCAGTATTGGCAACTTTCATAGTTTCAGCCCAGTAATGGGATTTTAGCTGTCATTGCAGCTGATCTGTCAACCCATGACATGTCAAAGACATCACAACCTAGCTGTGAGAGAACTTCCCCTTTCTGTTGTTTCTTCTCTTATTTTTTTCTTGTTTCTCTGTTTCCTAAAGTAGAACAGTCAGACTGGATTGCTGCAGAAGTCAGCAGGAGTTTGTTTGCATTCTGTGAGACCATGGGGTTTTCTAGATGAGGAAGTTGAAAGGAAAACAAACAAACAAAAGCTCCAGCAGCAAAAACTGACTCTGCTTATGAACCTCTTCCTATGAGCACTGCATCAGTCCCCTTGAAGCCTTCCCGTCCCTGGTATTGGGAAGGGAAATA
>NW_008825547.1:5510258-5519324 GCF_000699105.1 Pygoscelis adeliae
GACAGTGGGATCGAGTGCACCCTCAGCAGGTTTGCAGATGACACCAAGCTGAGTGGTGCGGTCGACACGCCAGAGGGACGGGATGCCATCCAGAGGGACCTGGACAAGCTTGAGAAGTGGGCCTGTGTGAACCTCATGAGGTTCAACAAGGCCAAGTGCAAGGTCCTGCACCTGTGTTGGGGCAGCCCCCAGGATCAATACAGGCTGGGGGATGAAGGGATTGAGAGCAGCCCTGCCGAGAAGGACTTGGGAGTACTGGTGGATGAAAAGCTGGACCTGAGCCAGCAATGTGCGCTCGCAGCCCAGAAGGCCAATCGTATCCTGGGCTGCATCAAAAGAAGCGTGGCCAGCAGGTCGAGGGAGGTGATTCTGCCCCTCTACTCTGCTCTGGTGAGACCCCACCTGGAGTACTGTGTCCAGCTCTGGAGTCCTCAGCACAAGAAAGGCATGGACCTGTTGGGGTGGGTCCAGAAAAGGGCCACAAAAATGGTCAGAGGGATGGAACACCTCTCCTATGAAGAAAGGCTGAGAGGATTGGGGTTGTTCAGCCTAGAGAAGAGAAGGCTTTGGGGAGACCTTATTGCAGCTGTTCAATACTTAAAGGGGGCTTATAAGAAAGATGGTGAAAAACTTTTGAGCAGGGCCTGTTGCGACAGGACAAGGGGGAATGGCTTTAAACTAAAGGGGGGTAGATTTAGACTAGATAGAAGGAAGAAATTCTTGACACTGAAGGTGGTGAAGCCCTGGAACAGATTGCCCAGAGAGGTGGTGGATGCCCCATCCCTGGAAACATTCAAGGTCGGGTTGGACGGGGCTGTGAGCAACCTGATCTAGTTGAAGATGTCCCTGCCCACGGCAGGGGGGGTTGGACTAGATGACCTTTAAAGGCCCTTTCCAACTCAAACCATTCTATGATTCTATGAATTCCCTGGCTGAGGAAAAACAGACAGATGTGATGCACGTGTCAGATGAAAAAATGGAGGTTTGTGGACCTGTTGGGAACATTGCCACCAGTGACAACTCTTAGAACAAGGACTTGATACACCTTATTTCACAAATGATGGAAATAGGTGTCGAGAAAGGGAAAGACCCCAGACTTAAACATAATCTTTGCCAAAAGAATCGTAACTTTATAAGTTTATGGAATATGACTCAGTTTTCAGTTTTATATTAGTGAGGTGGTCATTTAGGGTAGAATGTAGTTCTTACCCAGAAGAGTTTTCCAGGTGTCTTCAGGTTTCTTTAAAATTCTTCCTTTGAATGATATGATTGATGTAATTTCTTTCTGCGGTTTGGGGGGGGGGGGAGTAATAATGGAGGTAGATTTGACTTGCACCAATGAGCCTAGCGAGACAGGCTCTTTTTCCTCCTGTGAGTAGAGATTATTCTCTATTGCTCTACATAAAACAAACACATTAATAAAATTTTCATGTTTATAAGAAACATCTGCAGCATCAAACATAAATATGTAGAAGTTTATCAGAATAACCAGCAAACAAAAAGGTAGTATTATAAAATGACAGTGACTTTGATTTCTGATTAGGAATTTGGGTAGGTTTTCTCTGTTATATTTTAAAGTAAACAAAAAAGATGCAGCCCTGTGTCTGAAAATTTACTGTAAAGGGTTTGTGCAGTGTACATCTGACCAACTGATTTGAACAGTGTGGCTGTGATAGTCATGAGACGCTGCATACCAAAATTTAATGTCAGCAGATGGGAACATCTCTGTAGTTTGATGGATCCATATTTGTGCATACAGCAATAGATAGACAATAATTCTTGGAATCTGTCCTGATATATCTCTTCTGTGACTTCAAGTTAATGGAAATATACAAAGCCACTTTCTGCCTTTATAGTAAAAGTTACAGAGGAGACTTTCAAGAGCAGTACACATTGGTTTCTCTTCCTATGGTGGAAGTTTTAGATTAAGTTCCTACTGATGTTGATGAGACTGGAAGCAAACCAGTTCCAAGTGTCTTGGGTAACTTTTACTGTGTAAGAACTCCAAAGAAGTGGCTGGTAAATGTTTTCAAAAGAAAATGCTGTATGAGTCTACATAGATTTCAATACATGAATGCATGGTAGGAGAAAGTTAACAGTTCTATGGTTAAAATGGAAAAAGCAGACATTTTAGTTACTAGGGAAGCTATGAAAATAATTCATTTCAGAAAGAGTTGGATGATAGCCATTTAGCAGATCTGACCTAAGTAAAATGTATCAGAATCTTTCGGCAAACCAAAACATTGTGACAACCAGTATAGATCAAATGGAACAAAGTGCTATGCTTGCCATCTTTTAATCCTTTAACTTGAAGTAATTTTGAAATGAAAGAGCTTTTTCAATGAGAAGAAAACCAGAAATGTGTCCCTTTGAATACAGTGAAAGGAAAGAATTAATTTGCTTATTTCCAATCCAAGCGATTCATGAAATAGAAACCATATATAATTGTTTTGACTGACTACAATTTGCATTTTTTTCCACAAAAGTTGTTGGCCAAAGTGTTTTGCCAGATCTGTGCAATCTTGGCTCCCTTGGTTTATGCATAAATTACATGATAACAATGCCTAAACCAAGAACACTGTCTCTCCAGGATCTCCTTTCAGAGGGTAATTGAGAGCAAAGTCTCCAGGGCAGGTTTATTATTTTATGTGATCGATAGCTATTGTTCCTGTAGAAATCTAAATCTGTTTTAAAAGCCGATGACCAAAACTGAATTCAAAGTCTGCGTTTCTTTGGCAGTCCTCGAAGCTCTGAGAATGGAATTCAGTTCAAAAATGAGGAAACTTAAATGTAGGTATCTACCTGTACGTATTTACGTGTGAGCAAGGTGGACAGTTCCCATTCTGGTCAGTGGAGGTTTAGGGCTTGATCGGGCTGCCATCCCACAGTCAGATCCCAGAAGCTTTTTGGTTTCTTATGACATCATGTAGTTGACAGATCTAATACTTATGGGATCCACATGCCTGTATGAAGTGAGCCTAGAGATTACATGGGATACCACAAGGCATTTCAAATGGCTCTACATACCTGTGTGTGGATAAGTGAGTCAAACCCCGTGTTAGTGCCATCATTTCAGTTTAGAGATTTATGTGGTTTACCCTAAAGTAGACATGCATACTTTGGCAGCTGCTGGTGTTCAGCTTGTGCTGACCAGATCTCCACTGGCTATATTAGGAGTTTTGAAACCTAGTTCACATATGGACACCTATGGGTAAGTTTCTTAATCTGTGAGCCGACTCTGTCAATCTCAAAATAGGACTTTAAACTTTTTTAATTTTATTTTCCCATAGTCTTTGGTGGCACAATTTAATATTTTATTTTTCAGACTACACCATAAATTATTTTCATCTATATATGTGGCACCCAATTTTTTCCTTTCTTTCTTGTATGCTGACCATATATTCATTGCAAAAAATCTATATTACACTGAAGCTAGGAGCTTAAAGGCTGTAAACTTATGAAAAACACCTGCCTCAAAAATATCTTAATTACCCCCCAGATAAGCATAACAAGCAGTGAAAATTCTATATTTCACAGAATCATAGAATAGTTTGGGTTGGAAGGGATCTCTAAAGGTCATCTAGTCCAACCCCCCTGCCGTGGGCAGGGACATCTTCAACTAGATCAGGTTGCTCACAGCCCTGTCCAACCTGACCTTGAATGTTTCCAGGGATGGGGCATCCACCACCTCTCTGGGCAACCTGTGCCAGTGTTTCACCACCCTCAGCGTCAAAAATGTCTTCCTTCTATCTAGTCTAAGATAGTTTCCTATTTCCTTAGTTCCTTCTTGTTGCCCAGCATGTTTTTGACAATACATAAATTGTAATAATGATTCTATAGTGCTGGTGATAGCTGCATGTGTGTTTTATTTGGCAGGCTCAAAATACATTATTTTCTGTACATTTTTATTGGTAGTCCTCTGCACAAAGGTTCAAGGCTGATTGACGGCGCAGTTTGGTGTACTGATCTTTAGCAATAGCCATAGTATTGGAACACCTTAATAAACGCTGTTCAAGGCCAGTTTCCAAGGCTGAACATTGTCACCTAATAACTTTGATCAGAGTGGTAGCAAATATTTGAATAAGTACACGCATGTGGATTCAGTCTGCTGTATTTTATTTACAGCAGTAACTGTTTGGAATAGAGACTGTCTGAGGTCTACTCTGGAAATTGAGGTTCATGGTTTCCACTAAACCGGCACGCTTACTGGGCTCTCCTTCTCTTCATCTGACTCCATCCTATCATATTGCCCTTTCTGTCACTCCTTCCCTTAACCTTTTGTTCTCCCTTGCTCTTTTGTTACCTAATGCAAGCTTACTTCAGTTGTGATCGTGCCACGTTCCTTTCTCTCTTGCTTCATAGCTTGCTGAACACACCATTTATAATCACAGTCTGGAGTGCTGCTCAAGTGCTGTTCTGGCTTCCCATCAATTGAATTTACACCTGCTTCACTCAAGTGATACTTCTTCCCAATGTCTTTAGCCAGGTCAAGTCTCAAAACCAACCTCATCCTCACCCTTGGTCACCCATCAGCAATCTCTGTCACAGTCAGCGGTGCTCCTCTTCTTAAAATGTTCCCTCTTGGCTTCTGCATAACTGCTGTTAAGATGCAGCCTTTCCTAGCCATCCTTCTAACAAAATATTCATCCAAGTGCTCCCTTCTTGCTCTCTGTAACTGTAGCAATTTTCTAGTGCTCTCTTGTCCTACTCTATCCATTTGTATTTTAGCTGCAAAGGTCATTTATGTATACTGTGATCCCTTCTCCCTTGCCACCTTCTCCTGCATCCTTTTTAGCACCAAAGATAAACTTTTTTCACTTTCAAGGAGCTTCATAGCTTAATCCTCGCCTGTCATCTGGTATTAACTGTCTAGTTCTCATGTTTGAGATCTAATCAGATCAAGATGCTTTAGCGTCAGTGATAAACTTGACATTAACCAACCTGTTGGTCTCTTCAAACCACTAGCTGGCATGCTGGGAATGCTGCCTCATTGTTTACTTGGTCTCCTCTAGATGGATGGTTTTCACCTTCTCTTGTTCTTAGATTGTGACCTTCTTGGGAGAAGCATCGTGATTTTGTTCTGTGTTTGTATGATTCTTACAACAAAGTTCTAATCTGTGTGGAAATAATATCAATAATAAACAACAATAGTAAAAATGTTCTTAGCAGGGAGGCCAAAGAATGAGCATGTAACTTTTGCCATCATTTAGCTTTAGAAACCACTCTTGGGGTGAGATTGGGCTGGCCCTTCAGCTCTGCCTGCGCCAGGAGCCTCAGCAGTTAGCTTGGGTCTTCTGAATTGCAGCCAGGCATCTACCTTCTGGTATTGCAATGCCTCCACTAGGAACCTCATGTCAGCCATCTGCAGATAGCCCTGCAGTGTAGCATACCTCTGTATAATCTGTATCCAGAACCCGTAGCATCTGGTTATGGTTTCTGCAGATTCTGCAGAATTCCTAATGCTTCACCATATCACCAGATTTCAGGAAAAGTCCTTTGACTATAGTCTCTTTACAGACGCAGGAGAATCTCTTCTAACTCCAGACTTGAACTTCAATGGACAACAGTTGTTTTGGTCTGTTTACATAGGTTTGCTGTGTCTGAATAATACCTGTAAGAAGCTAATGTACCAGGTGTATGAGGCACAGTTAACAGAACCATATAATTGACTGTTGCTTGCGTCTTTAATGGTTTCCCTTGTCATTTTTAACATCAGCTTTTAATCCTCATAAGGATATTATTCCTTGTTCCAAGTTCTTACATCTGGGAAACAAAATATCCATAGCCATGAAATGAGTCAGTTCAATGTGGAGGATGTATTTTTAGAGAGCCCCCCCCTTGACTGTTTGCCTTTCCTGAGGCTTCACTTACTTGGGCAAAGCAACCGAGCTGAAATGTCGCGTAAAGCAGAGAAGAAGTCTTTCCCTCAGCGTAAGGAGCAATTATCATTAAAGAAGGGAGCAGAGCTGAGGTCACGGTAGGTCAGCAAGGCCCAGATCTCCTCTTGCCCACTGATGCAACCCTTTGGGCATTGTTCCTCACCCTGTACTTCAAACCAATCGTGCAAGCTCGTGGTGGTGAGTGATAAAGCTTTCGCAGGCACCAAATGTTCGTATCTGTCCACAATTCTCTTCCAGGCTCTGATCTGCCTTTTGAGGCGCTCCGTGCGATATAGGCTGGACGTCTGTATGGAACATGGGCTGAGAAGAGACAGGGGAGCTGGCACGGATCTCTATAAACCGAGCGAAAGGTGAGACTGGCCACGGTGCAGCTGGCACAGGCATGTCAGAGGGGTGGCAAGGACTGGGCCCCGTGCTCCCGCCAGCAAGCTCTTCCCGCAGGGTGTTTGCCAGCAGCTAACGCAAGGACGGAGGCCTCCCAAAGCCCTCCCAGTCATTTTCTTGAAAACCAGTCATTTTCTTGAAAAGTGCTGAGCACTTGTAGGTTGAGCACCTTTGAGAGCAAGACCATTACTTAGGAGCCTTATACAGATCCCGAGGAAGCTCCGCTTGTGCTTGCCGTACTCCTGTGTACTTCCATCGGCACCTGTGGGGCATTATTCAGAAGAGAAACCTAGGGTCAAGTGGACCGCTAGCCTGACCTTTTCCAGCCTATGGCCTTTAACGACGTTCTTGTGGGTGTTTATATGTCTCAAGTCTGCAGTTACGGAAGACTGTGAGACATCTAATCCCCTTCCAATCAACTATTACACAAATGTTACTGAGAAATAATTACATGGCTCCTCACACTGAAGAGTTCTCAAAACAAGAGTGACTCAGTCAGCCAGGGTGTTTTAATCTTTCAAAATCTCTATGGGATCCTGCTATCTGAGGAGATGAATTTCAGAAATTACTGTTACCTTTAAAAAGATAAGTAGGGTCTGTAGAATCTTATTTCTTTGTGAATTATGTAAAATGAACTTTTAATTTAAAAAATCTGTGTCTCTTTAGTGAATTGCTCTGAAGTGACCTCTCTCTCTTTTCATGACACGTGGACCACTGAAGATCATTTGATTTGAAGTGTGTCCCACAGAGTTGTCTGTCTTGGCAGAAAACAAATTAAAGTCAACAGCAGTTAGCAAGCTGGGTATTTACACTGACAGCAGTCCATTTAATAGTATGTAACCTTTTTACTGTTTAATTCTAAGGTTATTATAAGGCAATGACTGCTTTTACCACCAAACCTCCTGTATGCAGCTACCTAAAGACAGACAGACTGCAGGCATAATTATGTTCAAGCCTTCTCTGTGTGCTGCTTAACTCTGTTGACCTTATTGTTGTGTAAATGAGAGCAGATCTTGGCCTTATCTTCAGGCTGCTGACATGTGACTTTAGCACTCTGTGCAGTTCATAAATGGCAAATACCTGTTTACGCTGCTACAGCTATCCATTTACACCAAGACCATGAACAATATCTTTTGAAGCACCCTGCTGACAACTAAGGTATAGTTATCACTAAAATTTATTTCATGCTTTCAGGAAAAAATATCCCATGACTTTTCCTCTTTTTGCTTTCTCTTTTTTTTTTTCTGCAGAAACTTGCATGAAAGGTCTTGTTATGAACACTAGTTTATCCTGAGATTTCTACAGTAAAATCCAAAAACAGTTTAAAAGCTTTAGGTAGGACTTGAAAATCTGATATTTCTACAATAAAATCCAAAAACAGTTTAAAAGCTTTAGGTAGGACTTGAAAAATCTTTGTTCAAAACCACAGTCACCAAAACCACTGTTGACAAGCTGAAGAGTGGCTGCCTGAACTTAGCGGCAGCTCTGTTACAAGGTGCCTACAGTTCTGCTTCTGTTTGAGTCCAGAAGTGCTGCAGTTTTGACTGAGAAGAGCAGCACTTTGCACGTAGCTTTGACCCTCAAGCCCATCAGGATCCATAGACCAGGAGGTCCTCTCCCTCTGCCATTGGGGAGCTCCTCAAAGCAAGCCTCGCAGGTCGACTCCCCACACAATGCAGTGGCAGCTTCTTCCTTTTAAAATCTGGCTAGGATGGTTTTAGCTTCATTCTGTCAAGCAGTTCCAGGTTGAACCTTAACCTTGAGAAAATCACCAGTGTGCTGCAGCTCACAAGGGCCCCCTCCACGCTGCATCCTCCTGCTCCCAAGCCTGCCACTGCTGCCTCCAAGTGTGGCTGCTGCTGCTTCATGCTCGCGTTGCTGGAAAGGAGCTGGTTCAGCCTGCTGGAGGCAGATTACTCTGTCCAGGGTGGTTTTACATGACCCTTACCATCCAGCAAAAGCTTATCTGGGGTAGTTTGTCTGTGGATGAATCCCAGCTGGTGAACAACTGCTATGGCCAGCATGGTTTCAGAAATGTAAAACTGCCTTGTTTGCTGATAAGGTGTCTTGTTTCATTGGTAAGGTCATCATGTCAACTCCAAGAACTCCCTGATGAGGTAAAGATTTCTTTTAGCCTGAAAACTGTAAAACATTTTCACTACCTAGATTCCATCTGCTCAGCCAAAATGCCTCCTTCTGCTGGGTTATGAGCCACCTGCTCTCACTCAGCTGCCTGTGTCTTGCTCATAATCCCAAGATCACTGTGCAGAAGCACCTGGCTAGCCCCATGCAGAGCTCATCTGGGTCCAAAAAAGCTTGAGCACTTAAACTCCTTGGTGTGCCTAATCTATAATATGCTTGTGCCTCCCTCAGGAGGTACCCCTCACTCTTAGTCACCCTTTACAGGACAACCACAAGGTTAGAGGGGTGTGGGAGAGACTGGACTTAGCTCGCTCCTCTACCTCAGGGACTTCAATCCCATGTCAACTTTGAATCTTTTCTCAGCTAAGAGAGCACTTTAGCTATAAGGGTACTGTCAGGGAGTCATGCAAATTGTCGTGTTGAATCTATTCCGTTTTTCAGAGAAAACAGGCTATAGATTCCCTGAGAAAAGGAATGAATGCCTGAGCTAGTCTAATGGTTAAGGTTCTCACCTGGGGGGTGAGGTCTTTGCCCCCCTTCTGCCTATATCTCTTCATGCATTTTACCTAGGAAGTATGTAATGTGAAATACTCACACAACCCATGGCAGAGGCTGCCTCCTTTCCACCAGCCTGGCTCTG
>NW_008825547.1:5519339-5529061 GCF_000699105.1 Pygoscelis adeliae
TTAGTCTTACTTTTTTTGGTCTCCTGTCTTAAGAAAAGTACTGCTATTAGGAGAGGCAGCAAAGAGAATTGCCCTATTATAACCTTGTGATGTCCATGACCCTGGCAAGGCAGATGACTATCGATTGCTGAAGTATTTGATTACATTAGCTGAGGCATAGCAGCCACAGACTTTGTACTCTTTTCTCCCCTCACTTGTGTCTGTGTGACCCCAGGAACAGGGGTTTAACTGACGTTAGAAAATTAGCAGCCATGGCAGCAAACTGAAATACTTGTATATATCCCAATATAAAAAAAGAAGAAATCCCTATCGAAAACTGTTCAAACTGTTCATCCGTATGTCTTCTGTCACAAAGTGGAAGCATGCTCAGGAGGTTATACTGGATCTTTTCAGCTGCATCACACTAGTTCAACATTAAAAAGTGGCATCGCTCTGCAGAGTCCTCTGAAGATGTGCTGATATACTGTTCATGTTACAGGAGTTCAGAACTGGGCAGAAAGAGCTGGTTGCCTCTGTTGTTTTATACTTCTTCCCCACTGAATATCAATCCATAGGTTATGGGTCCAGCCGTCCATCGAGAATTGCTACCCCAGCAACAGAGGAGGGACGGGGGGCTGAGTGGCGAGGGCCGCACTCCCGCAGGAGTTTGGGCAGGAGCGCCTGAGCCACCCCTGTGGGACCCTGTGGATGGTCTGGCAACAGTGCTGGCTTCTGCCAATTTACAATGACTCTGCAGTTAAGGCATTGGACTTGGGTAGGATGGATATGGACCCTCGTGCCTGCCTCTGCTGTGGTTTGCTAGCCTGAGAATGGTCTCGCTGCCTCTGTTAGGAAATCTTTGAATTAGCCCTCCAGGAGAGCAATGTGAGGTCTACTAAAGCTGGCCATTTAGAAGTATGCAGATATGTATGGTTATTATTACAAGATAGTTGTGTTGCATGAACGTTTGGGAGTTCTGGCCATTCCTTAGTCATATCTGCCCTAGCAGGAGTATCCCTCTTTTCCATTGGACTTGGATTTATTAAGATTTCTTTGAAAAAGAAACTTTGTACTTTGCATATTGGAGTAAATAATTTTTAAAGCAAAGTTGTTCATCATGTGCATCAATATGTATTACAAATTTAAAAAAATAGTTATTTTAATAGCAAACAGACTTTTAAGAGCATCAGTTTAGATTACTTCCATTAGAAATTTGTAGGGATTTATGCAAGTTGCAATGGAGCACTTTTTGTTCTAGAATGTCAACAATTCTAGCATTGCCTTCAAAGCCAAACATAAATTTGTTAATAGCAGTCCAGCCTGACAGAACTTCACAATTTTTATTTGCTTGCTTTTCATCTTCTTGGTGTAAAATTGGCTGAAGGCTATGGACAAAACCTAACATATTTGTAGCATTTATCTGGTACTGTCTGAACATTGAAGACTGATCTAATCCTCACTGAAAAAGACAATACGAAAAAGTAAACCTCAAACAGAACCTGAATCTTCTCCCTGTATACCTGCTGCAATGAAAAATGTGGCGTGGTTCCCCGAAGCTGAACTTCTAGTTAAAATGCTGAAGTCCCCGTGAACGGATTGAAGGACCAGAGAGACCACACCAATACCTTTCCTAATACCCTCTGTAGATCTGCCCATGTGGCAAGTACCCAGAAGGAATGGAAAAGGAATGTAACAAGGGGAAGATTTAGTAGCTGGGGGAAGAGCAGGTTTCGGAGTCCCAGGAAAGAAAACAGGCATCTGACCTAATGCACGCGCTGTCGGCATAGTGGGGCAGACTGGGTAATGAGGTTAGGTCAGTCAAGCAAAGCCCTGAGAATGTAACCCCAGTGGACCAGGATTATCACACAGCAGGGGAAGGAGGAAGAAGTGCCAAGTAGTCAACGCAAACATGGAGACGCTGGCTTTTTTATCTCCTGTGCTGTCTCGGAGAGCATCGATGCTTGGGAATAAAGCCAGTAGCCTCCTCACAATGTTCAGAACTTGATTTTAATCTGCGGGGTGAACCCTGCGGTGTTTTTACCTTCCCCTCAGTTCTCTGAGGGGATCTTCCTCTCTGTTGGTATCCTTGGGTAGCTGAAAGTCAGATCAGCTCTAGAAGCTACTGAATACTTCAATTTCTCATAGACCAAGGGAGCTGAAAGAAAACGTTAAACCACAGTCAGAGCAGTCTGGAGCAGTCAGTCTGAAGGAGACAAGAGGATGTAAAAGAAGGCTTAATTTTCCAGGGAACCTAGAATTAGTTTAGCAGTCGTCTTCCTATCTTTCGTTATCTGCTGTTGTAATTCTATGTTGAATTCCTTTTCATCAAGGAAGGGTATTTTGCTTAAAACATTACATAGCCTTGCTACCCTCAGAAACTGGTTTTTTAAGCAGGATTTGTTTAAGATAGGGGGAGTAGATACTCTAATGGTAATAGTATGTGCCAGGGTACATGCAGTTATGATAATGTCAGGCTTTCATGTGTTCTCTGAGTCACTGCTAACTTACATTGAATGTGCTATAATTTATATAAATCGTACAAAAATATAATTGACAGAAGTATGAAAACAAGCTGTACCTAAAGACTGGATACTTCCCTTACCAAGAGAATCAAGGTAATAATTCAAAACCACTTGCATTATACATAATAGTCTAATATTATACATAATAGTTTAATATTATACATATTGCATATGGCAACGAACCGGTGTTCTCTGTTATCCTTTGAAAATGAAAAAAGATTAAATAAAATTACAAAGATAACACACAGATAATAAATAATCACACACTACAGAATCTTTTTATTTACCTTTGAATATTTAGCACAGTGGATAGTGAGAAGAGAAATAGATACATATTTTAAAGCAGTTCTAGGACTCAGTCCAAAATTCCATGTTTAGGAAGAGCTCTATCAGCTAGACTGGATGTCTTGCCAGAATGTGAAATTTGAAAATATCTAATAGTCCTGTATCTCATCTTCTGTGAGATGATGAGAGGTTTACTTTTGAGTCAAGAACAAAAGGTCAGACCATAAGTCCTTAGGAACATAAAAAAACAGGATAATAACAATATTTTAAGTCCATTTGTTCTTTTCATTGGCAGATGATAAGAAAGCTATCTCTTTCAGCCTGAAGTTGTTTCATTAAAAAATGGACTTTTCTGACATCTATCCATCCATCCATCATTTGCAGCAGAAAAGGACAGGGATATTACAGAGAACCAAATTATATTATCCCTGGAACAATTGTTCTTACAGACATGCCACCACTAAAGGTGAAATGTGTGGGCATACTACCCGTGATAACTTTAATGGAATTAGACGAGGAAGACTTAAGGAGTATGACCAATGGAGGCTTATGGAAATACAGAGTTCAGAGAATGGTGCAAAATCCAACCAGAACCACTGGTGGCTATTTATTTATCTCCATATTGGCGTTTGAGCTGGCTAGTTTAAAGCTGGCTTAGGTGGCTTTGGCGTAAATCTTTGAGAATGTTAAGACATTAAAATGACAGTCTGGAGATGCATTTGGTTCAGCCAATATCATTTATTTTAATACAGTTACAGCTTTCTGAAGAGAAGTATATTACAATGAATATAATACAAGTTTTGCAGTTTCACTAGAACGTGAACATTTTTGTAGATTTTCTTCAAGTCTTTTTCTTGTTTTTCATAAAACCATAAAGGTACTTCCCCAGGAAACTCTCCCCTCCCCACCGCGAATCTGCCTTTATACAACAAAATTTTTATTTCCCCTGTGGGGAGAACCACTGTCCCCAACATTTCAATTATAAAGAAGAATAAGTTTTAACTGTAGTTGAATTTTGACAATTATTTTGAATTAGTTGATGAAATTCTAACTAACTCTGGGAAAGTATTTGCTGACAGAAAAAAAAAAAAGAATGACTGCACATGCACAATTCAGAATCTTAACTTGCATTTCAAAATGGTTGGTAAAAGGGGAAACATTTGTATAAACACAGTGCATTAAACCCACAGCATGCTGGTGCCGTAATGGTATACATTATGCATTTTCCATTAGACTGATGAATTAGCATCTTCATATAGATTTTCCCCCAAGACTTGCAATGTTTCATTTGCATATATATATAAAATATATATAAAGTATATGTTATATAGTGTACTTATATAGTACATAGTTTATATGTATAATATAAAATATATATTCATAGACATTTCAGTCTATACCTGAAATCAATGTCATTGGCTGGTTGCAAAATACCCAGTCCTGCACGGGATTGATCTAAAGAAGGACATTGCACATTATTGTCCACAAGCTCTATCTCAAAATATGAAAATATCAAAGCCAAAAATTGTTTAATTTCATGGACAGCAAATAATCTGCCAGGGCATTTTGCTATGCCTGTCCCAAATGGCATATAGTAATACTTTAACTTGCGACCGTTGCGGTAGAAGTCAGTCTTTTCTTCTCCATTCTCATTGAGAAAGCGATCATATTTGAATGTCTGTAATAAAACCCACAAAAGAGTTACTTGACATTTGAATACCTCCAAAGACTAGACAATGCCATTAAGACACAAGACGCGGGCTGGGAAAGAAGAGCCTCTAGCAGTAGGCGTTGTACCGTAGCGCCAGGCCCCGTGGTGCTGTTTTGGAAAGGGTAGCCCCTGAGAAGCTCTGGTATGTGGGACATGATCCCAGGTTCTTGGCTGATAACTCTCCTTTTCTTTTCTGACCTCTTAAAATAAGGATGATAACCTGCATCCTTGTTCATGCAGCAGAACTGGAAGATTTCTCATTCTGTGCCTTTGGGAAAATATTATCCTTACCCTCGTCCTCCATCGAACCCCCCCATAATGGTGACCTTTCCTCATTGAGGAAGGCGGTAAGTAGAAGGCTGTCTTGGGCTGGCAGCACACTTTTTGGTTACACTAAAACATGTTTTGCAAATAGTGCTTGCACTGACTTTATTCTTTTTTTTGCCTATCATTACGGCTCCAGGTGTAAGAACAGACTGCCTGGAGTACAACAGAAAACCAGCTGTGGGGTCACCCCTGATAAATGCTCTACTAAAAGGCATGTTAGCTTCTGCTAGAGCTCAGAGTTTAATGCACTTTGATAAATACTTACCAAAGGATCAGCATAGATTTCTGGATCAAAATGCAACAGCTGAGGATAAAGAGCTACAATATCATCACTGCGAATGTTGTAAGAATTGTTCTCTAAGTGCAAAGTGAAATCCTCCTTGGCAACTCGGAAAGTCATAGACGCACTCGATAGCCTCATTGCCTCCTTGATGATGCTGTCTATAGGGAGAGGAAAAGGAATGATTACCATGGAAATTGTATGTGTATGTCCTTGTGGGAGGTCATGCATTTTGAACTATTTCAAACCCATTAGCAAACCCTGCATTTATTAGAAGAAATATTTTAACAATAACTTTCTAAATGCCTAAGAAAGTATCTTTCTCATTTCCTTTTAGCATTATTATCCTTTCTGCAGATAACACAGAGAACATAATACACTTTCCCCTAGTAAAATAGTTATAGTTGGGGCAACAGAATATTTGAAAATGAGACACGTTTTCACTCTGAGGTAAAGAACAAACCAGTCAAAACTGGAAACATAACAAAAAAAAGAAACAGTGCAGTGATCAGGATTTTCTGGAACTTTAAGAGGTAGTGCATAGAAACCAGTACTCAGAAAAAGTAACTTAGGGTTTTTTTTGTTTCAATATAAGCTGACTTTTTTTTTTTTTAAAGCAACAGCAGTTAAAGGGTGACATTTTCAAAACTCTCTGTAACTTGGACACTTCAAAAAATGTGCCAATATTTCAAATATTTGAAAAATATTAAGAAGAAATAAAAATAATGGTATTAGAAGATATTGCTTCACATCATAAAAATTGGGATATAAAATTTGGCAACACCCTTTTATTTGATCTAAAGTCATTACCAAACAAAACATTGTTCTGAATTATCCATGGGTCTCCGATACTATGTTATGTAGCTGTGTAGCAGTATTGAGACATGCCATTACCCACAAAAAAAGTGCTATTCATGTGAATTTTGTTACTCTCAGTACCACCTGGGACACTGGGATGACTGATTGTGTTGACTATTGCTAAGGAACATATAGGTTTTTGTTCTAGTGTCTGTTGGCTAATTCCATTGTAATTCCGTAGCAAGCATTTATATGGTAACAAATAGAAGACTGTGAAAATTGTGGGGTGATTTCTGTTACTCCTGCGTAAAATAATCATACCTAGTACTGGCATATTATCCAGCTGTTTTTGGTTCAAGGAAATATGTTTGCCACCTAAGCTGATCTTCTCTCCGGCACCTTCCAAAATACGTTGCACTTCTTTGGTAGCAGCTCTCATTGCTTCTGGACTCCTAAGATCGAAAAAGCAGAAGTGTAATATAATTTTACACTTAAGAATGCTTTAAAAAGGGATTTTGCCATTAACTTGCTTCCTGACTAAAATTTAGTTTGTTAGCTGACAAGTACAACCTTCTAAAATGAAAATGTTGCAGCAAAATGCTGCAACCACATTTTTTCATGTCTTGGCAAAGGTACGATAGCTTCAAAAAAGGAAAAGAACCCCAAGTATTTGATTCTGTCTCCAATGACAAGTGGGACAGAACTGATGTGCATAACTCAGGTAATAAACAGGAACATCACTAAAAAGCAATGCCAAGAATAAGAAATAAAACAATCAGTTGTAGATTAGGAAATAGCCCCACTGCAGGTAGAAAGTTTAGAAACAGGATCATGGATCAGTTTTAGAACATCACTTATCCTGGATGATGTCCTATTATGTGGCAATATTCTGTCTAGCTAAAAAGAATCTTCCTAATACTAAAAGTCCACATAGCATCCTTCACTGTCTACACTTTCTTACAGACATGGAATATATGAGCTATGGTGAAATACGTATAGATAATAATACAGGATGCAATAGTGTCTTGATGTAGGCACAATCAATCAGGGTGTTAAAAGACTCCAAGGCCAGAAGACCTAAAGCCAATGCATTCTTGGAATTCTGAAAAGTACTAAAGAACCTCAGGTATTAGCATTGGCAGGTAGATATGAGGGTGCAAGCCACTGGCTAAATAAAAACCTCAGCGATTTAGATATATACTTAAGAGTTAGTCATGCTGAGGTAGATTATATTCCACAGAGGCCCACTCTAAAATGGACATTTAATAGTATTATCTGAACTGTGCACTCCTCTCATAAGTAACAAGCTCAGCAGCTGCAGTCTACACTGCAGCCTCAGAAGGATCTATCAACGTAGAAACTATTTTCTATTAAGTATCTGTGAAAACAATAATGAAGTTAAAGCTCATTTTGCCTGCTTTAGTGAGAAGGTCTAAAAATGTCTGATTATGTTGGAAGCCTTCAGTACAATTAATGTTCTGACTGCAACCAGCACTTTTAATGTCATGTCATACAGGTTTACCCCAAAGCTTTCTTGGCAAAGTATAGCGTTGCCCTGGAGTGGGTTTTTTTGAAAACCTTCTGCAGAATTGCTCTGTGGTACCACTACTTGGTCTCAGACGAGTGAAAGGGGTTTCTATGGAAGTCCAGAACAACATGCCATTTCTGTTGTAATCAGTAAGCTTTTTGACACTGATGAGGTATCAAGCAGTGGAAATTGCTTGTATTAATGAACTGGTTTCTGAAAGATAACAAACATTTTCTTGTTTGGAAACAAGAAGCATTGGGACTTACTTAAGAAGATAGAACAAGCTCCAAAACGTGGCAGGAATGGTGTTGGCTTGCGAGGCCCAGAGCACCGCCACATGGGTCTTTGCTTTTTCCATGTCATCGAAGGTTGACAGAGTGTCATTCAGGAACATGCGGAGGGTGACAAGCTCAGAAAGGTTGTCCCTCTTCAGGAGGTTCTTGTGGAGGAGTGCCTCTCCCAGCTTCTCACGTGCACTGTGGGCACTCTTGAAGAGGTGGATAGGCAGCCCCGCCACGAGGGCTGGAAAGATCCTATCAAATTCCTTGAAGTTTTCGAGGGCATTTAGGATATGAGCTCTCTCAGTTTCCTGCTTTGATGATAGATTTTTGTCGTGATTTGAATTAAATTCTTTACCAAAAAATGTTAAAAAGCCAGACTCAAACATCACCTGGCAACAGAACGTATAAAGTCCTTCTGTCACCCAGGCATTAGACTGAAGTTTAGATGTTCTTGACTGCAGCATGACGTACTGTAGGTTTTCCATCATTGCTTCAATGAGGGCATCTAGGGCATTACCTTGAAGGGTTCTAATGAAAGTCTGATGAAAATTTTCAGTGGTGTTTCCCTCTGCTGGGTCAATGCTACCATGCCCAAAAGCCTGTGACAAAAAAAATTGTATGCATGATAAATAAGGCCTGCCATAACCTTGATGATAGAGTCTAACAAACTAAAGCCAAAGTATAACTTCATAGCTTACTAGAGGGAAGCATAATAAGGGCTATTAATACTAGAACTGATACTTTCTCAGTGAACCATAGCAGTTAAGTAGGCAAATGAAAATAGATTCGAATAGATGCTTACAAATAAATGGACATGGTTTCCTAGACCTTCATTCAACTCCCATTGACATCAACAGGAGACTTTTTGCTTACTTCAGTAAGAGTTTGACTGAGCTCCTACCGTGTTGCATCATTTTTTAAGGCATTAGGACCAAATCTTCTGTAGTGGTGAGTACCTCCTGAAGAAGGTTTCAGCTTCAGCAAGCTATATGATCATTTTGCAGAAGGTACTAATTGTATTTCTTCTTTAGCAATTTGGGATACTACATGACCAAATAACGTCATTCTTAGACAATCCAAATCACTGCGAATTTCCTTTCCATTAAGGAAAGGGAAAAAAAGACCCCAGTGTTTTAAACCAATAGAAGTGCAGAAATGTGAACCCAATGATATTTCAAAGGCATAGTTATGCTATAGGGATTAACTGGGTACATCTGTCCTGCCAGCAGATACTTTGCTTGTTAGATATTAAAACCATTTTTAAAGTGGTACCTTGGCAGAAGTAGCAAAATGGAACTTTTTCCAGTCCAAGTGTTTTCCCTGGCGTATCAATGCATGGTATGAAAAAGGGTCAGTGAGGAAATGAATGTATTTCCCTGCTACTCGGCAAGTGAAAATGTGGCCATGCTTCTTCTGCTTTTCTTTGAGGAATTCAAGGGGGTTGGCACCAAACTGCAAGGCACAGCCCAGGTATGGGAGGAACCCATTTTCAAGTGGTGGCTCACCTCGTCGCCTACAAAACACAAACAGAAGCTGAATTTAGAAGTATGTATAAAGATCTCTCCTCCAGGACTACCAGGTAAGTAAAATGATGATGCTAGGCTTTCTGTAATGTGAAAAAATGTAAAAAAAAAAAAAAACAAAAAAACCAAGCAAATAGTATATTGACAAATAATTTTCTCCCCTTTAAGGAGTAAGCCTATTGTGAGGTCTATGGCATACAAGAAAGAATAACTTTAACAGCCTGTATTGTAATAAACATAATAAACCACAGTTTGATGATGTCATTTTTCTTTTCCCTAGATCAGGAGTGTATTTTTCACTTGTTTAAATGCAGCATTGTTGCCACTAGCTAACATGCACAGTTATGCAATTGTCCCACAAATGAATAATCCATCCCACTAATATTGTCTGATACATTTGTGGGCAACGGTATTCACAATTCAATTTGAATACCAAGGGGAATAGCCTTTTGAGTGTAGAAAGCTTGTTATTATTGGCATATCCCATT
>NW_008825547.1:5529082-5545653 GCF_000699105.1 Pygoscelis adeliae
TTGTTCTGAAAACAGTGGGAATTTTGCCATGATCTTCAGTAAGCATAAGAGTTAGTCTTTCAGGCATAGTGTCATTAAGCACATGCTTTAAGTTAAGCATGTGCTTAAAGTAAAGCGTATGCTTAAATGGTATTTTTTATTCTCAGCCAGAAAACTACTTTCCTGCATAAGGACACCATAGCTGCTAAAATAACTTTCAGATAATATTTTAGCTTTTCTAGTAAATTCCTGATGGTTATTATCTGAAGTTAACTATTTTCACCTTTTTTATTAAACTTTTTCACGTAAAACAAGAAAATGACTGCTGAAAAAATACAAAATTACAATAGGTAAGCAAATTACTTGCTCCTTATGTAAATGTGCCAGTAGGATAAATGCTTTTAAGGAATATGTATTTGACATAGTAAGGTACAGGAATATAATCTGTATTAAACTGTGTAACTAGATATGATAGACTGATAATATAAAAATGTTTGTAAGTAGGTATTAAACTATAATTAGATATAAGTAGGTATTAGCTGTGATCACAATGCAGGTAAAACAATAGCCCAGTAGTTTAGGAAATCAGAACATGCATATTCATATTTTAATTACCTCATTTATGCATAGATTTGTATCTACAGCTATGTCTAGGCATTACCTCACTATTATTAAAAAGCCCATACACTGAAATTCTGTTGTAAAATAAATCTCCCAAAAGACCTAACTACAGTGTCGCCCATGCTATCCTGCACCTGATAGTCTTAAGATTACACTTCTTTTAGTTATGTACACAGTATATTTGACAGAAATAAAGGCTAGGTACACTGGGATGCATTTACAAACAGATTCCTTACCTCCTCCTCCTCCCTAGAAGAAACCAAAGCCCACAACAGAGTATTATTATCACTGGTCCCCAGATCCATGATGCTATGAACATTTCTGGTAATGCCCAAAAACTTCCAAGTGGAAAACTGGTGACTACCAGTATGGCAGGAGAGGTGACTGAGAATGATACAGAAGACAGGTCACGATTTATATACAGTAGCTGCACCACTGTATCTAATGGCATTCAGTCAACCTAGCAAGCTATTGATTAACCATTTCTGGAGAGAGCCTGTTTTGTCTCTGTTCTGACATCTTTCTGCAGAGAGCTTCGCTGGATTGATGCAGACAGTTGCAGACATGGCCTTGAGCTGATGTCACATATCAGTAGCGGTTCCAAAGTAATCAAACAGCTGTAATAGTTGATAATTTGAAGGTCTGTCAGGTGTGTTCTGATCTATCCTGCAGATTTACCAATTGCAGTTTATAGTTCAAGTTTAGCAATATATGAAATGGCTACCAACAGGTGTCCCCAGGACTCAGACTGGGCTAAATGGTGGCTGCAGTTCGTGTTGTCCTTTAGCTGCCCACCTGCTCATCCTCTCCTTTCTCCTTCTCGTGGGACTGCCCTGGCTCTGGTGTAGCACTGCGAGAGGGAATGGTGGTGGGTTCGACTGCAGGTAAAGGGATGGCTGCAGTGATGGACTTACTCTTTCTAACAACGTTTCTCTGGTAGAAAGGGAAAAATGGGCTTTCTATAATGCAGTGTGTGAAAGAAGAAAGCAGGATTCGACAACCATATGTTTTTTTCTTCAATGTCCTTGGATCACCTTTTACACTCCCATTTAAATATTCTGCTTTCTACCTCTGCTCCAAGCTGTAGAGCACCACTTCAGTCAACTTTGCTGCCTTGGAATATGGTCTCTGGTCCTGTTTCAGGAAAACCCTGAAAATCATATTGAATTTTCAGCACCTAGAGGAGCAAGCCCCTTTTTTTTTTTTCTCTAATTCAGTCCTTTCTGCTTAAATATATCCCTATATACCCATTTTCTCTTATCGTCCACATTGAGTTCTGCCATGCTCTGTCCATACATTGCTAAGTCCTTTCTAATGTGCTGTGTAGGCATATTCCTAGCCCTGAAGAGGTGCCACTTCAAGTATAAGTGCTGCAGAGTGGCCAGGAGATCAACAGGAGAGACAAATATTGCTAATTCAGGGGGGAAATGATCTAGGTGGGAGAAGGAAAGAAAGGAGTAAAGAAGACCTGTGTGGGAGAGAGGACTGGGTTAAGTCGGGGACCAACTGCAAAGGGCCAAATGGGAGATTGGAACAAAAAGTCTACTAGCTGTGGGCTGGAGATAATCCAGGCATAAAGTAACTGCAGGAGGTATTGCAGCTGCCCAAAGGTCAGTGCTGGGAGTGCTCCTGGACGTGCTCCTATTTGGTAGAGATTATGTCAAGCTTCTCCTTGCTGTTTTCCCTCAAGGCTAAACTGTGGGGAGTAGGTGAACACTTTTAGTGCTCAGAAGGGGGAAAAGGGTAATCTGGGATGAATTTAGTGATCATTAAATAGAAATCTGCTCTTGTGTTCTAATTAAAGACTTCAAGAAAAGTTAAGGAAAAAGTCATGAAGGCTATGCTGCTTCTTGTTTGAAATGAGTAAGTACCATGACTAACTTGCATAGTGAGGGTTGTTGGATGGCCATTGAAAAAAAGGGAATGGCTATGTTATTTCTCTTATGATGCTAGTTTAATCACTTAAGATTAAACCTTTTTCCCTTTCTGTTGGTAACTTGTGAGAGTTCAAACTGTGGCTTGCCCCTAGCATCTGGCATTAAGCCATTGAGGAAGCAGTTCAGGTAGCATATAGTGATGTCTCATTAGTCATTCAGGGCCTAATATGTTTCTAAGAGAGAAACTGATGGGTTTTAGTCACTTTTTCAGGCCCACTTTTGTACCAGTTTTTGTTGGTGTCCCTACAGCTGTATGATAAAACAGTAAAGATTCGGACTTTTCACTGAAGTCTGCCACTTCGAGCACTACACTGAAGGCATCGAGCTGCAAATCTGGTAGATGGGAATGTTGTCCTGGCTTCAAACCAAGGAAGGCAGTGAGGCATGGGATAGCTCTGTGCAAATGCCATTAGGTTTGAGGCAATTTTTAAGTTTCTATATTGAAGAAAAAAACTATTTACAGCATTGAGATTTGCCCTCACTTAATCTAATAGCCAACTCCTTTTGCGTGCCAGCTCAAGATCCAGTACCCCACCCCATTTCCACTTAGGCACAGGTGTTTCTTACATTTTCCTAGAAAAAATGCTTTTTCATCAGCTGAATTTAGCCTGTTACAACAGAATTGCTTTATAAAATCCATGCTTTCCCATTTCCTGCTTTTTTCCCTTATGGGAAATTTCAGTTCTGGGTCTCATCTTTGACTACCTCCTACATTCATCCTAAACAAGTGTGATCATTTTATTATGTTTGTGCCTAATTCTTGTTGCATGTGTAGGTCTCAGCCTTTTTATGTCCAAGCAACACTGAATAAGAAAGTTGGAAGCTTCTGCCAGTTTTGTGTCTAATACACAGGAATAACATTTAACCAGCAACAGATACCTGTGGCTCCTCACACTCTCATGTGTTGCACCAGGTAGAGCTGCCAGTCACACCTGCCTTTTCCTTACATGCTTTGGGTAGTTGTGCTGCAGTGTGATGGTAACATCATTTATAAACGGCATCCTGCTGCCACAACAGGAGTAACTTCTCTAAAGCTGCCTGCCTTCTTTCTCTTTTTGATTTGTACATATATAATAGTACTAAAAGTGTAACCAGAAGTAGGCAGAGAAAGGAGCTGCTTGGCAGCCTACCTTAAATAATTGCTCTTTCTGTCAGGAAAATCAAATGTGCCCTCTCTTTTCCATTTAAGAGACCTTTATGTGGCAGCACCCTTGGTAAATAACTATTATGACAGAACAGAGTCACTCTCACATAGTTTGAGGTGCTTCCTAGTCCTAGATCATCTCCCACCTAGTTTCTTAAACAGGCCAATCTATTGCCCCAAAACCAGCCAGTACTACAGTAGGCTGCAGCCTGTGACATATGTCCTTCTGATAACCATAAGCAGGAGAGTTGTCTGCCACAGATACTCCCCCAAATTCAGCAGATGAGCAGTATGATTCTCCTTTCATTTATAACAGTGGGCATTAGGCTTCCCTGATTTTTCAGCAGCACCAGTTGGGTGCCCTGATGTTCTGGATGTGGTATTTTGGCATTCTACAGTTTCACACAGAGAGACACACGACATCTGGCTGGGTTCCATTTCCCACTGCCGAAGCTCAGGCAGTTGTCACCAATCTGTATAGCGGGGCTTGAAGATACCGTGTTGTCCCACTGATTGACAGATATTACATTTTCTACAGCACGTTGTGTGTTGTGTATGAGGTTGGTTCTCTTGCCCCAGCCCAAAAGTGCAACCCATAGGAGTTATGGATGCAGTCAGAAAAAACATACTCATTCGTTTTGCCTTGGCTTTGTGAAGCAGACTCCTGGCATAAATGGTAAGAAGAATATTAGTGCAAAGAACTGACATGACTTGGGCTCAAGACTCTCCTCAGGTCAATGACACCAGCAGGAACAAAGCACCATGTATCTCTGAATGTATAAGCCTTTGTCATTGCAGGTTTAAATACGGGTGTTTATCTCTTAAGAGCAGTGGAGAACCTCAGCAATGCATTGGATGGTAGTTAGAGAATGGAAAACATTTTAACAACTGTCATTTGATCTTTTGGTTAAGCCCTAGTGCATGCTAAGCTAGAACGAGTCCAAAAAGAGCAACTCAAGAGAACATGGATGTAGACAAAGCAGAGTGCTGACATTTTACTCAGTAAGATGTGTTTAGCACCCACTTCCACCTCAGCCCAGCTGCCCATGCTGGCTGCAAGGTCAGCAGAGATATGGCTCTGCTTGTGTCTTCAGGGCCAGGACTTGTGTCGAGACTGATGCAGAATTACACTGCACCACTTTCCCCAAAAGGGCATCATGACATCTTTCACCTAGATATGCCCACTGGCTGTGGGCAGAGGCTGCCAGGACCACTGTCTATCACCTCTGCTCCAGCCGGTGAAGTGTGTTTGGTCATAGCCTCCATGGAGCCAATACTGTTCCCATAAAGCAAACAGGCCCAGCTTACTTCTGGAGAGGACCTGCAGTGATTCCTGAAGCTTAAGAGAAACCTCCTGGCTGGCTTCGTACAGCTGCTCAGAAACAACTCACTAACCATCGAACCTCAGATTCATCTCATATGTTGTAGCTATATGGCTTTCGTTAGTCATGACCCACACATGGTATTTAAACAGACAATAATAGATAGGCCAAGCTGAGGTGAATAATTTTTTCCAGGGTTACTGATGGCTTCATAACTCGGGATCACTGGTGTGCAGAAGGATGTGATGGAGTTACGAGAGGCTGCTGATTACGTTTGGCAGTAAATAGCAAATTTGCACACAGCTAACTATAAAACCTGTTTATTCACTGGAAGTAAATAAGAGGTAGACCCTATAAAGAAATGATTGACTTTCTTTCTCTTGCACGTATTGCAAGAACTGGGTTAATATCTTTCATCAACAGATGAAAAAAACAGCTCAGCAGTGCGAAGGCAGCCCTGCAGTTCACAGAGCAGGAGCAGTCTGACGTGCTACAGCCAGGAGATGCAATTGCAGCTAGGAACCATTTCTGCAGCTGTGAAAGATGTAAAAGGTATGTCAGAAAGGTGGAGCAATATGAAGGGAAAACCTGAACAAAAAGTTGCACAGCGTAGCTGATTGTAACTCAGAACCTTCTGCAGCCAGAAAATTGCTAATAAATAATTATATGTCACCACCTACTGGTAAACCTCTTCGAATGGCACTTGTGTGTTGTGTTCTACAGCAGTCATTGAACTGTGCTAGTCAGTATCTGTTTCTTGTTTCTATGAAACAAAAATGGTATTTGTTCTAGATGCCTTTTTCTTTGTATTTACATACAAGTATAGCTTTTGTGAAAGCTATCATACTACTAGTTTCTGGGGAAGAGTGACTTAGGTTTGTTCAGAGCGTGGGTGTTTTGGAGGCTGTGGATTGCTGTCTGTGCTGATATGCTGGGTAAGACCGCTGAGGTTCCTGAGGGCCAAGCTGAAAACCTGTTTTTTCTGGGGTCACTGCTAATGTTGCTGTTGACTTCAACAGAATCAGGGTTTTACTCTTCTCCAGCCATAAGAAGCAGCTATTTTTAGAGAGGAATGACGGCTGTCATCACACAGGATCCTGTACTGAGGGGACAGTCCAGAAATTGAAGGTCCTTGTCCAGCATCAGTGTTGACTTGACCCAGCCACCATACATCTAGAAACTGGAAAGCATCAGCGATGCTCCAGGCACAGAGGAGAGAACGCTGGCTGCCGTGTCCACTAGCAACCGCAGACCTGACCTCCAACCATGGCATGCCATTGCCCAGCCTGCCTTCACTGCGGTTTCCAGAGATCAGCACTGGTTCCCGGCTGCGCTTTGGCAAAGACCTGCCCTCGCAGGGAGCAGTTAACGGCAGACAAACCATTAAGTCCTGTGCCTCATCTCCATTGCACTCCAGTTTTTCTGTGCCTCCCCTTGAGGCAAAATTACTACTAGGAAATGGAATTACAGCACCTCTTGATTGCTGCCTCTTCTGCTCCCGTCTTATTTTCTCCACCATTTTAGAGCTCTGTTGAAAGAGCATAAACCAGCTGCTGTTATCAAGTGATCATGCCAGAAATGTTCATCTTCCTCAGAGAGACTGCAATCCCAAAAATAAATCCAACAGATCCCTAGCTGGATTCACCTTTTCCCTGGTTTTCTTGGGTGAATGGAAAAGGTGGAAGTCTTGTATGCCTACATAAGAATAGACTATCTAAAAGCATATGAGTAAAATGATATTAAAGATGCTGTAGAGAATAACGCCAGTCAGTTTAATCATTTAATGATCTACACAATCTATAATAAATTCATGCTACTACAGTATCACTCTACAGCTCTATTTTAGCAACTGTCATGGTTGTTCAAAGGGCAGATTTTGTCTACATTGTAGTCTGCCTTCTGCAAAATTTGTGAGTCATCTGGCTCCAGGAAAATAGTGTGCTCAGATTTCTTTTTTATTATTATTATTTATTTTTCCATAGATTGTTTGAATGTAGTATGGTAGAGATACAACTCTTTTGTAATCTGATATCTTTGTGATATCTTTGACCCTGTCATTTTTTTTCATTATGAAGCACTCTGCATATACAATGCCTTGTATTTCCATTAGGATAATCAATATTGGTGGGTTATAAAGTTGGACAGGCTTGGGAACTGGGTTTATTTTCATCCTGTTTCAGGACAATTGCCCCATAGAATTTAAATAATAGTTTGGACAGATGTTTCCTCTAATGACCAAGTTAATATTTACATATTTATTTCAGAGTATCCTCTGAATGTGCTCGTATATCAAATAATGAACTTTGCTTGCTTACATGATATCAGTTCATTTTCTCTCTGGGATTTTCTTTGTTCTTTTGGAATGTCAATTCAAAATTTAGTAACCTTTCCATCAAAACCTGAACTTACAATACCACTTTCCTCCTTTTAATATCAAGCATTATAAACTAAATCTCATTAACAAATACCATCCTTTCATTTGAATGAGAGTATTTTAATAACGTTGCATTCTGGCATGACAGGTTTCCTTAAAACTGTAGAAGAGGGAACTACTAAACCTGTGGTTGCTGGTAACAATTGAGAATATTAAGATTTAAGTAAGTTACTTTTTTTCTAGGTATTGCAGAGAAGAAACTTTAAAGAAAGAGAGCAATTATGAAAGCAGAGACAAAAAGAACTGAGATGGGAACCCAAGCAGGGAAAGGAAATGGATGCAAAATAAACCATGAGGAGTTATTACTACTCACTCAGTGCAGCAGACTGCATCTTCTTAAAGCAATTTTTTTTTTTTAATATTCTGGAGTTGAATCATATCATTTGACAACAAAACAGCAGCTTCTAGATTATTCTATTACACCTAAAAGCCTAATTGCAGATACTCAAAACACTGAACAGGGAGAAATCAAATCTCAGACGTGATTACAAAAATAATGCAGCTCGCTACTACCAAATAATTATTTGGAGAAAGGAAGTTAGGTAACAAGCCAGTAGAAGATTACTGCAGTACAATTGTCTGGATGAACATGACAAGCTATTCTGGGCTGCCCCAGCAGATGGAGCAGGGAATGTAACAGCACCTTCTGCCTCGCTTTGCTTTCCTTCGCTTTTCTTATGCTGCTGCTTTTTCTTTCTTTTTTTTCTTTTGGTTCTTAAAAAGAACTGCACCGTCCCATCTCCCACATACCATTGTAGCTTACTAGTTGCTCTTTGGCAACTCGTTGCATGGATTCATCTGTCTGAGTTAGCCATCCATTAAGTGTAGCTCTTAATTTATGTCCCCTACTTCATCATATTCACAACTCATTTTACATCTCCATTTAGAAGCCACAGAGATTGAGATGTTGGAAGGTCCCTATACATCCAAATTTATGTCAGCAGTAGCAAGTGGTGCGAGACAATAGAAGCGGATATGCAGAGTGAAATGGTGCTGAAGACCTGATGTCCACTCTATCCATATTTTTTTCTGTTTTTTCTTCTGTCTTCACACTAGCTCTCTGGCCCGATGAACTGAATACTTGCCGGCAGAACAGACTAGATATCCTCCTGTATTGCAAAGGTTTACACTCATCTAAAATCGAAAAATGCACTTTGTGAAGTCCAAGCCTCCCTCACCAAATGCAAACCAAAGCATTGTGAGAGGGAACATCTGGAAGGTTTGCTTTGCACTCCTGATCCAAACTAAAATGCTATGGTATGTATGTCCAGGTTTATTTCTACAAACATACGTAAGACCTTCCCCCTTTTTACTTACATACCCAAATAAGATACGATTGCATGTGTCTTGCCGGACATCTAAATCTTACGGTTGTCAGGGAAAAGATAAAAAGTTGGCCAAGCAAGTCAAAACAAAGGCTCCAAACCAGCAAAGAGGCTCAACCACCAACAAGAAAGCATCAAACACTTTCACAGATACCTTGGCTGTTGGTTTAGCAGGCACCTTAAATGGAGACCAAAGGACAGTAAGAGAGAAGTGTTGTTTTGCTCTTCTCCCCTCCAAGGCAGCTGTCTAGATGAAATCAATCTGGTTTTAGTTTTAACAGACTGGAAGAGAGCTGTAAGGCTTTGGCGACATAATAGGAGAAGGCAGAGACTGGCTGGCCAGTTTGAAAAGGACTGGGCGGGCATGTAAGAAAATACTAAAAATAACCAGTGACACCAGTACTTATTCTGTGAGAAGGATAGCATCTTCAGAACCACTCTGCCGTTTACAGCTATTTCCGTCTTCTCTGTGTAGGTGCTGGTATCCCTATGGTCCTGCAGCTTGGGTTTGTGCCAGTTCAGCAAACCTCACATCAGGTTGCTGAGAGGTTGGCTACGTGCTCCTTCTGCTCCTGAAGCGATCACCCTGTGCAGTGGCATCCTCCATCGCTGCAGTACAGAAAGAAATCAAAAGGTCCACTGCCTTACTGGCAGGATGCCATTTCGGCTGCGAGCCAGCTTGGGACCTGTAGTGGGGACTCTTCCTTCAGGCTACGGCCACTGCAGATCTAAGGGGAGATGGAGGCCAACAGGGAACCAGTAGTTGGAAACCATCAGTGAGTTCCTCTTGATGGTGATTTCAGTGGCTATTGTGGCCACTTTGGGATTGGAGAAGTCTCCAGAAGTTTGGGGGAAATGGAGAAGCTGGATTAACAATGACAGCTGGAAGGGATCCTCAGCCTGGAAACACTGGAGGCTGCCTGGTGGGCAGAGAGAAGTTATCATCACAGCTTTCCTCGGACAGTGTCTCTCTTGTTCCAGGATCCTCTATCACTTTTCCTTTGGATCTATATACGAACACAGGGATTGCTCTCTGAGAGCATCCTTGGTGGATTGCTGCTAGCCTGTTGCCTAGGTATGGGAAATTTTGCCTAGAACAGTTGTACATAAATGTCTTTTAATGTAGATCCAAGCTTCATTGGACTGTGCAAAATGCGAAGAACTAGATGAAGTGTGGGGCACACAGCTATGTGAGTGGGCCACATTTTACTCTTCCAAGGGAAAATACACATGTGTTTCTACTACTAGAATTACTTGAATATTATATTTTCCCCATCTCTATGTGCTACTTTTTATATTACAGTATTTATTGGAGGATACAAGTGAAGAATTGAGGAGTGCTTTTCTATATTGCAGCAGAAATCTGCCAGTCATAGCTTCCATCCTTTTCTGTGATATATATTCCTCTTCATGATCATATTTCTATGCAGCAAAAGCTTTTCTCTTTTTTTTTTTTTTTTTTTTTTTTTTGGCCAGAGAGGGAACTGTGGCAGTCAACAATGTCTTCATTGTGCAGAGGAAATAAAAAATAAGGCATGGTGTTGTAATAGATATAATATGAAAGCAACTTCAAAGTGTGAGGCTGCTCAACTGTCCAGATTACATTAAAAAGAGATGAATATGGGACTATATAAACAAGCTGTCCAAAGCACAGCCTACTAGCTTTACATGTGAATCAGCCTTCTGGCCTGAGAAAATTGAATTGCAACTGAATGCAGATGGCTAATTTGAGAAATTATCTACCTGTGCTGATGTTTAATAAGTAATTCTGATTTTCCACTACCAGAATTGCTGTAATATTGCATTTTATCCATTTCTTTCTATATGTTTTTATATTATTTTTTAACTTAAATAGGCAAAGACCAGAGATCTACCTCTTACAGCTTTGCTTTGCAGATGAAAAGACTTAAACCACAAGTAGAAAGATAAAAATGAAAAAAGAAATACAAAAAAAGAACATGGTAACGTAGGAAGAAAAAACTGATGGACGAGGGATGACAGGTAGATGTTGCAGAGAACAGGAGCTGAGGAAGATAAAGACAAAACACAAGGTAAAAGACAGAAATATTGAAACAGCTGGAAAGTTTACAAATGGCAACAAGTTATTGCTTTTCTTAACAAATTGGCAAATATCAGTGCTCTTGTAGCCGTATGACTCACGACTCTGATCTCATAAGTTAAACAGGTTTGGTGTTGGCAGACTTGCTGAGTCAGTGTGGAGACAGCTCCCCAGAAAAGCGAGGGCGCTGTGCCGACGCCAATACATGCCTCTGGATGAGCCGCCTTCTGACAGCTCGTGGCAGTTCAAGTTCCCACGACAGTCTCCCCCAGAATTTTCAGGTTGGTCTAAAGACTTCCAGTGGTGACAGGCGTGGAAAGGAAATTCTAATTATAACTGCTCAGCTGTGGTAGTTTGTGACTGAGGAATGATCTGGCACGGAGGGCAAGGAGGCTGAACTGCAGGCTGGAAGCAGAAATGCCAGAGACAGAACAGACTCCTTGCAAGGGAGTGAACTTTTCCTTGGTGATAAGAAACAGCCTCAGCATTGTCTTGTAGCCATCCTGGAATGGGAGCGGTCAGGGGCCCAAGCTCAGGGGCCACCTTTGGCCAGCAGAGCTGGGCTGGGGGATGGACCCACGGTGTGGCAAGGTGCCCCATGCAGCCGCTCTCAGGATTGGTGCTGGTGCAAGTGTATATAAGGAATCTGCTTGTGACACATCTTTGCAGACTCCATATAGAACCGCGTATTGTGGTGGGACTCTGCCCAATGCATAGTTCATTAATTTTTTCTTTTATATTTATGTGCACAGGTGTGTTTACTTCCTCTCGAGGGGTACCATAAAAATTCTCCAACAGACGCCACTGGTGAGCCTTGCTGAAGTGGTTGATGTCGCTGTGAACCCCAGCTCCCCTTCGCCTCTTCTGCCAGAGGTTAGTTACAGCCCCAGTAGCCAAAGCAGCACAAGAGAGGCACCCACCTCCATCCCACCACCTCAAGCCACAGGCTGGTGTCTGCTCAAATTTATCCTCAGTGGCATTTTAAGACAAAGTGCCAGGCTCCCATCGAGGCATCAGAGCTCATGTTTTCTGATGCCACTCTTGCCGCGACCACTTGTGCCCTGTGTTCGCAAAGTGTGAAGGAGAGGTGGCCAGGGTGTCCTCCTCGAGCATACTGTTTGCCTAATGATCTCAGTGGAGCTCCTTGGGCAGTGGCACTCAAATCCTGCTGCATTTTCACTTTCAGCTGACTCCAGTGTATCACTGTGACCCAGTAAAGGCAGAACACAGAGGTATGTTCCACCAGGCTATTTTATTTACGTATTTTGAGGGCAGAGGGATCTGTCTGTCTGTAGTCCTCCAGCCCGGCTTCATGCTTCATCTAGATCACAGAATGTCACCTAAATCAGAGACCGTAACCTCGCCCTGAATCAGACCATATCTAACATGAATGTATAAAATGTTGATTTAGAGACACTGGGAGAAAGGAAAAAACTTTGAATCCCTGGGGAAGCAGTAAAACAGTAAAAATTACCGTTACTGTGAAATATACGCCTTTCTTCTACTATGCCTACCTTCTGTTTCTAGTCTTTACAACATGAAAACAAAGAATACAGATTTTTAAACATTGAAACATGTACGTCAGAGATAGGAAAGAGCTCTTCAGGCTATTTAAGTCCTTTCCAGCAAAGTCCCACTTGTGGATTAGGCACAGGAAGAGCACAGTCACCCCTCCCACCTGCACACGTGGAGCACAAACCCACCCCTTCCTCGGCTCTCTTTCCTGTCTCCTCTCTCCTAGGACCGGCTCAGGGTCGTGCATGAAGGAGCCTGTTGTCTGCAGGACCTCTGCTTCATCTGTTGTTGATGAAGCCATCATCATCATCAAGGTTGGAAGGCGTCTAATAAATGAGGAGGGGAGAGGAACGTCTTACCGCTCACGCCCTGGGCCGGCAGGCTGCGGAGTTGGACGCTGTTCCCACCTCTGCTGCAGAGCTCTCCTGCAGTGGCAAACAAGTCCTCTCACCAGGCTCTCCACAAGCAGTTCCTGTGTTTTCCTCATTTTCCAGTTGCCCCACAGAGGCCCTAAAATCTAATTTGCAGAAGTGTTGGGTGCACACAACCGTGAGTGAAATCAGGAAGGTGGCGATTTAACAAAAAAAATCTCCTGTATTCTCACAAACATGAAACACAAGTTCGTAGAACTGAGAGCTCAGAATAATGCAGTATGAGCGTATTCCAATTAAGTGCCTGAATTCCCTGTCTGTAACCTGGGAATTATGATAGAAAATAAACAAGCCATTGTTTGCACAGCACTCGGACACTAGAGTGTTACTTAGAAAAGATGGTGACAACATTAGTATTTCCATCTTTAGAGCAGAGTTTGAATAGCAGACAGGAAATCAGGCATGAAACTGCCAACTGAACAGTGGAAAATTATACACTCACCGAGTACTATCCACCCTGTGGGCTGAGGAGGGGACAATGGAAGTAATACGTTATATTGCCCTTAAAAGAGGGGATCAAACATGTATGAACAGGGAGTCAGAAGAAAAGTGACCCAGGCAATTTTAATTCCAGCAGTTTCTAACGTTAAGTACCTTACTGGAGCAAAGCTCCTGTAATGTAATTTCCTCTGTAAAACAGGGGTTTATGCTGAAATTCTTGTTTCTATATGCGAACTCCAAAAATTCTTGTTTACAAAGTCTAGAGGTGCTCAGTGCAATGCAGCACAGTTACTTAAGCTGGTTTTGGGCGGGTTTGTTCTAGAAATACAAACAATACGTCAGGACACTCCCTGCACTTGGCTTAGAGCAGGACCTGTTAACTCCCTCATAACTACCCCAGGTACAGAACCACTTTAATACAACTATTCTACTTCCAGTACTGACAGGGTGCTATCTTGCACAGTTTGTACAAGTTTTGAGAGACCGTTGATAACATCTCATTGTTGAATGGGTGGAGAGTTTCCTAAAGAACAAAAGCACAATTTGTTTCCAGCTTCGAAGGAGATGTGAATTTTTGGGTAATGACCATGTATTATTTTATTAAGGTTTTTGCAACTGCTGAGACTGATACCGATCAGTAGGTGATTTCTATTAGTCTTTAAAAGTTGGCACAAGACTAGTAAAAAACCCACAAATAGTATATTGACAATGGAAAATTGCCATGGGTGTTCTAATTTAAACAAGCAAAATCTGGTAACTTGGCCATTTGTTCCACCTCTTTCAAACAATAGATAATCTTTTTGCAAACATCTCGGGAACTAATAAAGAGCCATTTGGGTGGTTGACCTCCACTCCTTAGAGCTCCCCAATCTCTGTGAAGTTCTTAGAAAGGTACAGCTGGTTCCTTCTGCTGCCCTCCTCCAAAATCGGGGGCACAGAATTCTCTCCCTTGTCCCAGGTCCTCAGTTCATGTCACAGAGAGACTGAGGCGTGTGCCATCCCCTTCCAAGTTTTGGTTTTCCCGGGAAGGGAACTCAGACCTGTGGGTTAGACTACAAGAGTAGCTGGAATTGCCTTTGGTCTGTGTGTTCAAAGAATGAGGGCCCTGAGACGTGCCAAACTGCGCTGGTTGCACAGATTAGATATAGCCATTTTCTAGCAGTTAACTTTCTGTTTTACTATGTTTTGCTCCTACACTTAAATGAACAATAACTTTGAGAAAGCTTTTCAGTACAACAAGATTTTCTCTGTCCAAAAGCTGTTATTAGCAAGGATGCATCCTCATATTGTTCTTCAAAATCTTTATTGAAATTATGTTTCATGATACGTTTGGAGATGAAGGTGATGAGATTCGTTTTTGTTACCAAGGTGGATGTCCCCAGGCGGACACGGTGCCAGAGCTACTGCCTGTAACCTGGATTTTGCTTGTTCTTAGATTACGTATTGTTAATAGTGCACACAGAGTATGCCCAGCAAGTAACAGACTACATGAAGCCACTTTGTTTATGATGATGTCCTAACGAAAATGAACGTCCATTACAGTCTCGTGGGTAAAATCAGGAAGTGTGCATTGACAGTGCAGGTCTGACATTCACCAACAAACGCTGCTACCTTGATAGCAGGCTGTCTCGAAAGACCATGACAAGAGATAAAGTAATGCAGAAATAGCAAATAACAACCTAGCTTTCTGGAGAAGAGAGCAGTGTCTTTGCAATGAGAGGGGCATTCAATGTCAAGCCAAAAGAAAACATTCCCCTTCAGCTGTCAGCACCAGCGTCCAGCAGAATTGCACCACCTGGACAACTGTCAATCGCACACCTACAATTTCCACGCTATGTGGACACTACAGTGGTCTTGATTCTCCAGGGTGGGTACAGGGCTTCACCGCACCGAGCTCGTTGCAGGATGAAGAGTTACACCCTCGTTCTGAGCATGCAAAGTTTTAAACCTTTCACTGCACTTATGTTAAAAATCACTTTTGGCTACACAGAAGATTTAACACTACAAAAGCAGTAATCATCTGCTGTTATTAAACCAAAGCTAGATTCCCTCCCTCCCTCCCGGTCCAGAAGGCACCTAACACAGGGTTTTTATGAATTCATACCCTAAGCCCAAAATTGTACTTCCACATATATTTAATGATCTGTAGTTGCACGACTCAGTGCCCAACGGTTCAGACGCTCATGCAGGAAGGTGCCAGGCCTGGCTGATTGTTGGATATAGAAAGAGAAGCCTTCTGAGCAGCTGTACCTCTGTATTCAGCACTGCTGGGGCTGCTACCCCAATCCTACACACCCCTGTGGTGCTCACCAAAGATGCTGGCAACTGGAGAGGATCAAGAAACTTATGAGGATTGGAAAAATATACATTGCAACAAAATGTCTGTTTAGCTTAACTAAGGTTATAATTGCACAGGCAGCTCAAATGATGAAACAACCTGTTAGCACCAGAAGGAAGGGAGTCATCCTTCCCTCTCATTCCCATTTCTCCTTCCTCCTCCTCCTTTCTCCTGTTTCCAGCCACACCCGCCCTTCCCTTGCTCTCACTGGCGCTGGTGCTTGTGAGATCCTTTCGTTGCTGGTTTGGCTCACTAACCCAGCAGAAAAACGTTCATGGTTTTTGGTGGATTTGATTTCTGTTGGACCAGCGAGTTAAGCTGTCCCATGGAAGGGCCTGACAACTGCTGGGACTGGCTGAGGACAGGAGAAAGAGACTGGAGGTAGGAGCAGACCTCCTTCCTCAGTGCTGGCGAACTGTTAAACTTTTAGTGAACACTCTGGTTTCTGAGCTGAAGAGAAGCTTTAGGGTGCTCAGCACATTTAATTATCTATATGATGAACAAGATTTGACAACAGGCAGTCTAGTGCAGAAGGATTTTAAGGACTGAAAATTGATGCTAGAGAAGTTCATGCTACAAATAAGGCAAATGTGGAATAATTATGGTAATTGAGTACGAAAACCTCTTTCTGAGCTTGTTACGGGGGGACTTCCCTGCCACTGCATGCTTTACACCATGGTTTCTCCAGGGGAGCTTCTCCAGGGGATGTGCTCTGCTTCAGGTGGTGACGTGGTCACCCCGGCTCTGGCGTGTCGCAACTCGCCGACGCCTGGCCAGGAAACACACAAACCAAAGCTGATACAGAACAGCTAGCAGAGCGTGCTTTATTACAGGGGGGAAAGTTGGAAAATGAATAGAAAAGGATACTTTTTCCTTCATGAAGATGGCAGCTGCGAACCAGTAAAGGCAAACGACTGATGAAAAGGCAGTGCAAACATGAAGAATGCCAGTGGCGAGCCATCGCATGAGTAAAGCAAGAGACCAGCGAGGAGCGTTGCCGGCTGCGGTAGGGAGCGGGGACCGTT
>NW_008825547.1:5546261-5547270 GCF_000699105.1 Pygoscelis adeliae
CCGAGGGGTCCCTCCGGCCGCAGCCAGAGAAGACAGCGAGTAAATAGACGCCTGCGTGTCTGTCTGTGTCCACGTTCTCCCGCGGTATTGGGTTTTGGGGGGTGTCTTCTGACCTCTCGTTCAGGCTGCAGGGTCATTGCATAAGGACCGTACTTCTCGGCCAGTTCCTGTAAGGAGACTCGGGCTTTTGTAATACCTTCTTTTTAGACTGGCTAAATATTGCTGCAGGGGTGGGATGAATGTGAAGTGCCTTTTCGGGCAAGCGAGCCCTGCTTCAGGTCTGAAATGGAGGCAGCAGATTTCAGAGCTAAATGCATAATGAGAGCAATTGCTTAGAGGCTAATTAGATATGTATCGGAAGGGAAACACTGAGTTATTAGAGGAGAACAAGTCGTGCAAAACAGTTGCTCAGTTCCTGATGTCTCAGCCTGACCTCCAAGAAGCTTTGTCCTGGATCTGCTTTAAAGAGGAATTTTTGAGTTGATAGGTTTCTAACTCTTGGGGAAGTAGAAACCAATGTTTCAGTATAGGTGCTGGCTTTGTGGCCTGCTGTAATCTCTCCATGGACCACAGGCATATAACACTTGTGGTGGGTGGCTGTTTTGTTTTGTTTTGTTCTTTCACCTCTCCCCTGGTATCAGCTGCTGCTGCTTTCAGAAACAGTAGTTGCTACAGGCTGGCCAGGCTTGGGGTTGAGCTGGATCCCACACTACCTTCGGCTCCGTGGTTTCTGACTTGGAGACTGTATTGGGAAGCCTGTCTCCTCCCATCCATGCCACCGAGGGCAGTTTGGGATCACTCCCACCCGCAAGACTTCCTGCTGGCAGCCCCAGGGTGTCATGAGTGCTGCCTTTCCATGGATCTCCGGCCGGTGGCCTGGCACTTCCCTTTGGCAAACAGGATCTGCTTAGTGGGACGTGCTGACCGGTGCCGGCAGCTGGACTGCCCAGCCAAGGGTACTGCGAAACGGGGAAAGGTCTTCACCACCGGGTTTTGCGGGTCCCTAGCT
>NW_008825547.1:5547315-5549096 GCF_000699105.1 Pygoscelis adeliae
GCTTGCACTTTTGTTTTCCTAAACACTTGTGTTCCTTACAAGATGTAGGTATAATGCAATGATCAAGGAAAATCTTCCTGGTGTCAGTGTAGTTTTTTAAGAGAGAAAAGGAGGTGACTCACATTTTGTGGTAGGCGCTCCCCAGTGCCCAAAGCTGTCACAGTGCTTGCTGAAACTCTTGTTTATACTGTGAATAACATTGCACAGAAGTCATGGGCAAGATCTTCCTGCGATTACTGGTGATTCCTGACAGTGGCAATTGTTATTAAAAGGTCATATTTTAAACTAAATACAGTATTTTTGCAGATCTTGCTTTACCTAACGAGGGTTACTTGCTACAACTGCCTGTGCAGAAATTGAAAATGCTGCATGCAGTTAGGAGCTCACTGACTGCAATTACAGTGGTGACAGCTATTCTGGCTATTTAGCTGGAAAACCAAAAATAGTAACTGGGAAGGTTACAACAAGGGAGCTAGCCCGGCAGCTCCTTGCTAGCCGTGACAAACGCTTGTGTTTGTGAGCCCTCGGACAGGGAGGGGAAGTGGCCGAGGGTTTGTAAAGTGGCAGGATAAGCTGCTGGAGTGTCATCTTATGTGATCCGAGAACTAATGCATGTTTAGCTTTGGTAATACTTTTCTACAGAAAGCAATATGCTCCTCTTTGTAAACTAGAGGAAGGTTGAGGTTGCCCGTCTGTGACAAATGTCACCAGTTATCGCGTGCAGAGTGAGACTGGTCTGTGGAGGAGAACTAAAGCTGGCCGATGTGTAAACACACTGGGGTTTGCGGCATGGAAGTCAGTCCCTGGAGCCAGGGACCCAGCAGGCCCTGTGCTGTGCTCCGCTGCTGTGCGGATGCCAGAGCTCGCCATCCGCAAAACGCGGCTCCTGTGGCCCTCATCACCCTGAAACGGGGTGACTCCTTTGGGAAAACACCATCCTTGGCCTGCCCTCTTTTCCTGCCTGCGTGCTGCCGGGGTGTGCTGACTTTGGAGGTGTGCCAGCGCTTGGACTGCACCTGAATGTACTAGGGCAGCTGTAGCTTCGAAGTAGATGGCGAGTCTGACGCTGCGTGTGACTTGACTGGTGTTAGCAGCAGAATGCAGCGTCCAGGCACCGCTTACCTGAGCGAGGGGTCTGCCGGGCTTGGGCTTGCGCTTGCTATTACCCATTTTGGATGAGCAAAAGCAGTCGATTGTTTCAGGTCAATGCTGGATTAAAACTGAACTTTGAACTGGTTTTAAACGTGTATGTTTAACTTACAAAGCTTCCAGGCTTCAACTATGTTTGGTTTAGTTGCAACCATTAGTGAAAAATGTCAGTGGCAATTAGTTATTACAACACAACTGGCCACGCGTTCACAGTTTAGATCTCTGTCACATTTAGGGCACACTTTTTTGAAGTTTTAATTGTAGTCTGACATGATATTGGAGCTGTCAGGCATTCTGCTGAACAAGTAGAAAAGCTGTTGATGACCTTAGTGTAATATGAAGAGACGTCTATTGTGTTACTGCAATATCACATTAGGCGTCAGTGTGTGTGTGTTTGTTTTTTTTTAAAACCAACTTAATATCTGCATGTAGAGAAGCAGAAGCTCAAAGATTTGTTTAGTGTCACTTTTATTCTGGAATTATTGCTAAGTTGCTACACTAATAAGGACCTCTAAACTACTCTTTGGATGAGAAAATGAATCTCCAAGCTGAAAGCTTTTAATAGGGCTGCCTCATTAACTGTGTTCTCAGTGCCTTGTATAAATTCCAAAACTGTATCACATTTTGTTGTC
>NW_008825547.1:5549119-5551720 GCF_000699105.1 Pygoscelis adeliae
CCCATTAAAATGTTCCCATATGTTGGTGTGAAATGTTTTATTACGGTTTTGAAGACTTCAGCTGACCTCAGTGAAAATGTGAGTGAAGGAGCTCTGGAAAATGAGATTTCCCAAAGCCGCAGGTGCCAGGGTGTAGCAGACCTGCATGTCAGTGTGGTGCCTTAGAGGATCATGTGAAGTGGGCTTTTTGGTTTTGCTTGTTTTCTTTTCCTTGGCTTTTTTTTTTTATTACTTCCTGATAAGTTGTCACGGGGCTCTCCCAACATCACATGAGAGCCAGCCTGAAGCCTCTGTGTTTTGAAACTTACCGCTGACTGAATCTGGCTGCTTTATGGTCTCTTGCTGCAATAATATGTTGCAAATGGACATGAACTGGGAAGCCAGTTCCCTTTAGTGGCTTCTTACTGGAACATCAGAACTGATGAAAGTCTTTAGATACTTCGGATAACAGAGTGAAAGCTTCTGCAGTTGTATGTAAAATACTGTTCCAGTTGGGAGGAGGAGTAGGAGGAGGGTGATTAGATTTTTCCTCTTAACCCTCATCATCATTGCATCCTGGCCTCCTAAAGTCTGTCTTTGCAATACTTCTTGTGAAATGGTTTTCTTTCTGTAGGCTTTCTCATTGTTGAGACCTAAACTTTGACAACGCTAAGTATATTAAATAAAGCCTATTATGCAAAGGCTATTATTGATAATAGATTAAATGGGTAGTCTTAATGGAATTTATCAGCAGTGCCAGGTATCTGTAGTGCTAAGACTTGCAGGTCACAGATCAGCTGGCTTGCAGGTCACAGCTCACTTATTTAATGCTTTGTGTCTGTTTTCTCTTTCTCTTTTTTTTTTTTAAAAGTTGTAGTCCTAAGTAAATATCTCTGGTGGTTAACTGTGTTGTTTTTTTGCTTCCCCCCTTTTTTTTTTGTCTTCCCTCTACCCAGTGAGACTGCATCAAAATGTCTCTCTATCCTTCCTTGGAAGATCTGAAGGTGGACAAAGTTATTCAGGTATGTTGGGCTTTAATAAGATGAGTTTTGATGATGATAATGTATCTGATGATATTTAATCCAGAGAAGGTGAGACTTTTATTGTAGGTGAGAGTTTGTTTTACCATCGCATTCTAAAAGGGGAAAGACAAACTGTTTACTCTGTAGCTTGATATAATACAATTAATGCTTATTTTACCACTGTTTGGTATATTCATTTTGTTTTATACATTAATTTATAGTCATTTGTCTTTAATGTGTTGATATGTTTGGTTTTTTTGAAGTATAGATACTTGGCCTTAAGTAGACAAACTTAGTCTTTTTTCATACTTCAGCTCTGATGTGATGAATAGGTATTGACTGAACTAATAAACCTGCTTTGTCTGATTTCTGGTGTCCAAACCTGTGGCAGAAAGCTTTCATGGTCAGTTGGGCACAAAAAAAGAGCACTGGCTCTTTTAATGTCATCTGGAATCACAGGCTTGTCCTCTAGCTATTTCATGGTAGTGACCAGTTGTCTCAGTGCTTCCAAGATTATCACATTTGTGTAAAACCCTTAATGCTTAAGAATACTGGTAGCTTTATTATTAGACAGGATGAGGATGAAAAAAAAATAAGCGAAACAAAAGAATGAAAAACATTTTAATGGATAAAAACTCCATAAGCAATCTGACATGAATGTATTTTGCGAGGAGTTTCCTTGCTTTCTTCAGCATTTTACCTAGCTCCCATTTTTCTTTCCTAAACTTAAACTAGATTCGCTCCCAGTTTAAGCAACAGCAATGAGTTATACTACGTTTTAAGGTGGCGGCTGCTTCTGTCCTTGTCATTGGGAAGCAATCAAGCAAACTGCACAGAACAGCTTATTAACTCTCCTGTGCTGTCCCAAAGTGGAGTGCCTCAGTCTCACCTGTGTTTGTATGTGTGGGGTGGAGCTCTTGAAGTTGTGGGTGCTGTGTTGGGATTTCTCCTTGTCGTATCTGCCCATCCCACCCCATTCTTCTTATCTTACTGAAGTCCTTTATCTACAGTTAGGTAATGCTGAACTGAAGAAAAAAAAAATATATATCCTGGAGCCAAGAATGTGCTCCTTCGGCCTTTTAAAGACCAACTGCTGGAGTTTATGTATTACAATTAAAAATATTAAATGTGGTCTTTCTACTGTTTAACTTTTGTGACCACTAAATGAAGCAGTGAGGAAATGGAAGTAGGGTATCTCTATGCTGAGTCCTGTAAACCTTGAACCATAGATACATGAACAGCAGCACAAAGGAACTCCAGCCAGTAAGGCAGCTTCATCAGGGGCCCAACTTAAATGCCTCTATGCAAACGCACGTAGCATGGGGAATAAACAAGAGGAGTTAAGAGATGTGCGCACACCTGCAGTGCTATGACCTTATTGGCATCACGGAGACGTGGTGGGATGGCTCCTATGATTGGAGTGTTGGGATGGAGGGATACAGGCTCTTTAGGAAGGACAGGCCGGGGAAATAAGGAGGGGCTGTCGCCCTCTATGTCAATGACCAGCTGGAGTGCATGGAGCTCTGCCTGGGGATGGATGAGGAGCCAACCAAGAGCTTGTGGGTCAGGATTAAAGGGAAGGCAGGGACAGGTGACATTA
>NW_008825547.1:5553949-5574728 GCF_000699105.1 Pygoscelis adeliae
GGGGGATGGAACACCTCTCCTATGAAGAAAGGCTGAGAGAGTTGGGGTTGTTCAGCCTGGAGAGGAGAAGGCTTTGGGGAAACCTTATTGCAGCCTATCAGTACTTAAAGGGGACTTATAAAAAAGATGGCGGCAAACTTTTTAGTAGGGCCTGTTGTGACAGGACAAGGGGGAATGGCTTCACGCTAAAGGGGGGTAGATTTAGACTAGATAGAAGGAAGAAATGTTTTACGCTGCGGGTGGCGAAACACTGGCCCAGGTTGCCCAGAGAGGTGGTGGATGCCCCATCCCTGGAAACATTGAAGGTCAGGTTGGACGGGGCTCTGAGCAACCTGATCTAGTTGAAGATGTCCCTGCCCACAGCAGGGGGGTTGGACTAGATGACCTTTAGAGGTCCCTTCCAACCCAAACTATACTATGATTCTATTCTATGATTCTGTGTTCTGTTGTTTTCCAGAGCAGGGACTCGTCTTGCCCATACGCCTAGCAGGGTTTATGAACTTGGGCAGAGTGCCTTGTTCATCTGATTACACCTGTAGTCTATTGTGGTGTTTCGCAGTCAAATAAGAGTAAACCCTACAGAGGTTTCTATAGGGAGCATAATTAACTGTTCTTTTAAGCTAGTTTAATCGTTGGTGACACTGTAGTCTCAAAGGTCAGTTTTCTAGAGATCAGTTCATGCAGGACAGGTGCTTGCTGTTGTACTTAAAGATGACTGTCCGCTCAAAGTTTAAATTAGAATTTCACAAAGTTCTACCACTTGTTGAGTGGGATGTCAAGTAAGATGGCCTGTGAGAAAATTCATGTGGGGGTGGGAAAGAAGGGAGCTAAAGCCAAGAGCATTCGGTTACAGATCCCCAGTGTAGAGTCTTGCGTGTTCTTATTGCCATCATCAATGGGGAAGATTGCCCTTCAGCAGTTACGTGACAGCATCGCGCTCCTACCAACCGTAGCAGGAACTAGGAGGGTAATGGGCTGTCTACTGAGTATAGCTGTGAGAGAGGGGAAGTAAATAGGGTCGTTGCTAAGTACCATTATTTCAAGAGCAAGCCATTCCATTTTCACTGATGTTTTTGGTAGCAAAGGCTAAATCATTTGCCTCTCCCAAAAAGTGCATTATAAAAATGCTGTCTCTTTAAATATGTCAGAGAGCACTCTTAGGAGAAAAGGGGCAGAGTACTGAAAGACAAAGTCTGTATCCACAAGAAGTGAGTGAGATTAAAATGACTGCTGGCTAAAACAGACTTGTTACATCAAATATTGTAACTTGTTCTTTTTGTCCAGCATTTGAGTTGGAGGCTACTTTTCTACATACATCTGATATCGGTAAATAATGAGTCATCCTTGCTCTGAAACTTTTTTCTAAAAACAACTTCCTGGACAGTACGGGACTACGAAGTCTTCTATTTTTAAGCATGACTTCCTTAAAAACATTAAGTAATTTGACTGTCATGTTGTGTTAGATGATTTATTTGTCCTGTTCAGCATAATGTTTCACTATGTATTTAGTAATTTCCCCCCACCTTTGACATTCAACCTCAGGAAGGGTATTGGGATAGCTATTTCCATCACACTTAACAGGCGTCTGTAAGGCTGTGTTTTTCACTGGTCACGATTTCACAAGGCCAAAAAAGTAGTAGCTGAGGTATTGAGAAGGAAGGAAACTGGCTTACTTTAATACGGTCTCTTATATTTGTGAGTCAGTAAGCAATATAGAAACTAAGCTTAGTGTGTTCACTGCAGTGGGAACTTCTGTAGAAAAATCATCTTAGAAGGTCCATTTCTTTCAGAAGGTATTAAACTAGTAGCATTGGACTGTGTGGAACTTAACTTGCAACCTGTAAAGGTCTGTGGCAGAATTCATGAATAACGTCTGTAAATGGTGAAGAGATAAAAATGGCTGCCATCCAGCTGAAAAAAGTAATCACAAAACACTCTGCCAAAGGTCTTACCTCAAAGCTTAAAGTTACATTAAACTTGGCTGACAAAGCTTTGTCTTGTAAGATGTTATGCTCTTTAACTTGCTTAATGACAAAACCAGAACAGATTGACAGTAAAGCCTTTCTGCATTATTACTGTAGCCTCATCTCTGAGGAAGATACAAGTTGATCTACCAAAGTAGTTTGATACTACTACAGCATATTGTATTGAAGTTATTTATTTCAAAGAAAAACGTGGACTTCAGAGCTTCAAGATGAATAGTAACTAGCATGTACAGGAAAAAAAACCCAAATATTTAGTCTTCTGGCTGCATAATAAAGATCTCATAGATTTTTCTTGTACACGATAATGTATGAGAGTTTCTTTTGCTTTTAGGCTCAGACTGCCTTTTCTTCAAATCCAGCTAATCCAGCAATCTTGTCTGAAGCTTCGGCTCCTATTCCTCATGATGGAGGTAAGCTCACGTACTGTATAGTATCCTAACGTTGTGGAAAGCAGTTATGAAAGCCTAAAGTTACAGAACAGTCCAAAATACTTATAAGTATGTAATTCTATTTACTAAGGGTGAGACCATGCCTTTTTGGAAAGGCCAACACCCACCTACTTGCCCCAAACCACCTGGGTAGAGGCGCTATACGAGTCAAAAAACTATTTGCTTATAAAAGGCAGTTGTGGCAAACACTAACCCTTCTCCAAACTCTTCAAAACCTTTTCCAAGTGAGCCTAACATGGCAAGATCTGTTGTTGCTACCATTTGAGCTCTTTTTAACTCTTACCTCAAAAACTTAGTTGTCCTTATTTATTAAGTGTATTTTTTGTAAGCTTTAGAGAGCAGCATGAGTCTGAGTGCCTTTCCTCTCTATGTGAGCTTGCTTGGGAACAAACAAACACGAATCTCTGTCAACAGAGAAGTGTCAGGCTATCAACGTAAAGCTTCCAGCAGATTTTGGGATCAAATATCTGGTGGGAAATCCATCAGACTTAAAGCTGAATGACTTGTACCCATTTCTCTTCCTTTTCTTCCATGCACGTATACATCCACAAAGGTGCAGAGTTATGTTTGAGTTCAGAGCTCTGGCTTAGTGAGTTATGCTTGGTCTAAGACCTAGAGCCTCTAACCAGTATGACCAGCAGCAGTGCTGGAACAGCTGTCAATAATGCTGGTGGATCAGATATTAGAGCTTGATGGATGTAACTTTGTCTCCAGTTCTCCTCTTGGCACTGCTGTGTCTAAGATGACTTTAAGGCAGGAGTTTGCGTAGCTCACCAGAGAGCCATCTCTCGTAGATCCTTTCTGGAATAGATACTTACCTGGCCTAACCTCACAGACCAGATTTAAATTTGCTTCAGCAGGCCCTTCTTGGCAGCAGCATTCTTTCTGCTGTCCAGAGTTTGAATTCTCCTGCAATTTTTGTGTGTGCTGGCCAAATGACATAATTTTGACATCGCCTTGTGTGTGAATTGCTCAGGAGCTGTGTGTGGCTGGAGTGACTAATCATCAATATATCCCAAAGGAAGGGAGGCCTACACCATCCATAGGATGTGCCAAACCTGCTGGGAATACCTCTGTCCTGGCAGAGGCAGGAGAATATACAACATCAAGAGCTTTTGGATGTTTTCTGCTATTTGGAGGAGTCTCTGTTTTGAATGAGAATGTAATACAGTCAGCAAAAGTGCATCCCGTGTGGTGGTCTTCGATGAAGAACAAAAGAAAAATCAAGTAGCTGCAGAAGTCTTGTGCAGCGTTAGTTGTGTATAATCCTAGGGGCTTGAAAACGCAAGCAAAAATAGAAGAAATACTCATTAAAAGCTTATTAATCAATATTGGTGAAACTACAAGCTGATAGATCAATCTGGAAATAAGATCAGACAGCTGTCATATGAAGCAGCATGCAAACATGACCACTGAAAGTATTAAGGAGCAAAAAAGGCTCTCGTTTTACTGGAATTCACCTTGCAATGACCTTTGTTCCTTTCCAGAAAACTTACTTTGCATTTCTGGTCAAGTGTGGATTCTTACAACAGCTGGTTTTATACGTGTACCCATAAATGAACACGAGAAACCTGAGCTTTGTGAACTGGGGAGCCTGCATGCTTCCAAGGCCGTCCCTTGCACCACCTTGCTCTCCGAGCAGCCTTTTCTGTCCCCACCGATTTGGTGAGAACGGCGGGTGGACTCCTAAGAGTCCTTGTAACTGCTGCTTGTTAAATGGCACCAGTTAATTAGCTGTGGAATGTCAAGAACAATATCAAGCTTCTTTCCAGAGTGGTTTGACTCAAGGTTTGACAAGTCTGCCAGCTGAACTACCTTTCCTCCCACGCCCTGCACCCCGCTCCTCTCGGGCGTAGGGGAATCTCCTGCTGGATACTTTAAGGGCTGTGTTTGGTTTGTCTTGTTGCGAGAGGCATGTCTAAAACAACTTCATTTTGAAGCTATAAGAAAATGACAGCTGCTTTCTTACAAAGACTATTCAAGCAGACTGCACTGTGGACCTTACCGCGAGGAGGCTGTCTTCTGCAGAAACTTTACCATGCCCTGGGATCTGGAGTGGCCTTGGCATGGATGCCTCTTGCGAGTGCTGTCTTTGCTTGGTGGAAGGTCGCTCTGTGTGTGTTTGTGTGTGTTCTCCAGCATACCTGCTTTGGGGGTGGGAGGGAGAGTAGTTCCCTACTAATTGCCCAAAAGCTTTGGAGCAAGGGCATGTCTTCACGGACCGCAGCACAACATTGCTTCTGGAACTTATCACCATGTGTCTAATGTTTGTGCTGTAAAGGATGAATTAAGAAACTGAAACTAGAAGTTCTCTGTAAGCTCTTTATCTCAGAGGTGCTGCTTGTCTGATTGCTCTTCTAAGCTGATTCAAGTGGGGGTCTTCCATCGTAATTTTCAAATTAAATACATTACTTCCATAAATCTTGTGCTATTGTAATTGTACATATGAAAGTAGTAACTGCTTGTTCTGTTAAACCAACAACTGTTTTGACGTGTTTTTTGTTTTGTTTTTCTCCTATAGGCTTGTACCCCAGACTGTATCCAGAACTTTCTCAGTATATGGGCCTGAGCCTCAATGAGGAAGAGGTGCAGAGGAACTTAGCAGTGGCAGCAGCTGCTCAGCCACAAGGTGTAGGTACCAGTCAAGCATGTTTTAGAAAGCAAAAGTATATCTAGCATTCTAGAGAGTAGACTACTGTTTGTCTGAAGTACCATACTTGACTGCTAAATGAATTGTTTTAAGTAACAGTGCCTATTTTTCTCTGGTCTTAAACCGAACAGTATATTTCCAGTGTTGGGGGGGTGGGGAAGAGCTGGTGTTGGGACTTAATTTGTGTGTGGTTTTTGTTTTGTTTCTTATTTTTTTTTAAGTATCACTTCATATAAACTGACGTATAGCCATTTTAAAAAGTTGAAACTAAGTTGTCTGGCTATTTTGTTTTAATCAGCAACTGGTAACACGACCTTCTACTAATTACATGGTAGCTCCAGTGACTGGAAATGATATTGGAATTCGCAGAGCAGAAATTAAGCAAGGCATCCGCGAAGCAATTTTATGTAAAGATCAAGATGGCAAAATTGGACTTCGCCTTAAGTCTGTTGACAATGTAAGTGTAGAAGTTTGCTTTTGCCTATAGAGATGCTACTGCTGGACTAAATTAGTAGTGAAGTTAGTGTATGGTCGCAAAACTGTCTTCTGTATAGTGCTCACTTATCCATTATCAGCATTATAAAATCCTTTATTAGATCAGTAACTAGATTTCCAGCTGTCTGGACTAGGATCTAAATTTACAGCAGCAATTTACTTCCAGGTGTTTTATAACACCTGAAAAATACTTTTTTTTTTTCACTTCAGAGCATGAAATTGTCCTTGCAGAGCTGCTGTGATACTTGTTAGCAGTTCAAGACTTCTTGTCTCTATCTTTGTGCAAACACTGGGCAGTACTTCAAGTTCAGCAGTATGCAGAGAACTACCCATGGCTTAGAAGTAGCTCCTCCTTTATAGATTCTTGCAGCGTGTTGCTGGTGAGAAAAGTAAGGATAGTGAGGGTATAATTTTACCTATATGTAAAGAGTAATTTCAGAGTAGGCTTTTTCAAGTTTCCCTTAATGTTAACATAGCTGCAAGAAGATCCTTAAACCTGCTCTGGAGCTTCTCTGTTTCAGTATCTTTTGATTCTCAACATGGAAAATGCTACTCTGTTCTTTTTTCTTTTTTTTTTCTTTTTTTTTTTTTTGCAAGGCCATTTAATCAGAATATAAAAAAAAAAAAAATTGTACTCAAGGTTTCGTATAGAGTTAAAGTGCTTTTTGCGGTTCTCCTAACCCAGGAAATGCTGGAGTTTTCTTGGAGTAGCATGTGTGTTTTGTGTGTGTTTTTGTGTATTAGTTTTTTTTACCCACCCCACCCCCCCCAAGTATTATCTACAGTTTGCCTTGATATGCTTTACTTGGGTTTTAGGGGTACTTTGACTAGAAAGAGTTTTTTAACACCTTGGGTTTTTTTACCTGAGGTGCTAGCAAGTCATACTTGATAAAAAGTTGAAAACTAACGGGGTTGTGAAAGAAGGAAAAATCTGCCATAGAGTTCCTAGCATTGCTGATCTATTTCTCCAGCTATATATAGACTCTGATGTCTGGCAAAAGAATTATTAGTTAAATGCACGAGGAGATATGCAAATTTACCACTAGCCTGTCTTGATCCAGTTGTTCAGATTTCTTGTTATAACAGAATAGTATTTACCCCTTCGAGTAAGGGTTTAATGTTATGCTCGTGTCTCTTTTTTTTTTTTTTAATGTCTAGAGATCTAGTGAGAACAGATTTGCCCATTTCCGAACTTTATTCTAGTATTAGTTATCTGTCAGTCTCTTAAAGACATCTAGAAACAGACTGGAATTTCAAAAATGCCTCTTAAGGAGAGATAAGTAGCAAGCCCTTCTGTCCATTTGGTTGGTATGACATAGAGAATGGGAAACTTTAAAGGGCTGTGTGTTCTGTCACTGGTCTCCATCTTTAAGGAAGAACTTCCTTCCCTGCCCCTCCCCCCCCCCCCCCTCCTTATTTTCTCTCTCCTCTCTTGTAGGGTATATTTGTCCAGTTAGTTCAGGCAAACTCTCCAGCATCCCTCGCTGGTCTGCGGTTTGGGGACCAAGTTCTGCAGATCAATGGTGAAAACTGCGCGGGATGGAGTTCTGATAAAGCGCATAAAGTTCTGAAACAGGCTTCTGGAGAAAGGATTTCAATGATCATTCGGGACAGGTAAAGCCAACTGCCGATACGGATTGTCATCCACCTCAGAGTAATTCTGTGGGGTTTGGGTCTCCCCTTGCTTGAACAGGACCGCAGGCATAACAAAAACTATTTGTCCGTGTTCTTCAACAGTAAAGATCCTCAGAAATGTTCCCTTTTGTGGGGAACAGTCAAAGTAGTTGTTAACTTGTAAACTTCCAGTGGACACTTGCCTGGGCATGATGAGACAGAACATTTTTCAACATAAACTAATGAGTGATAGCACAAGTCAAACTTAAACTCTGAATTCAAGAGTGTGCTTTTTTCGGACACAACTTGGCTTTTGCTTATGCTAATTGAAAAAGCTATAAAAGATGGTACCAAAATGTTCACTGTATTAATGAATACATTTACATTTTTATTTAGCATGATAGTTTTCTTGTGAATGCTGTTGCTTACGTATGAATTAACGACACTTTCACTAAAAGTATGCTTGATTAACCAGTGCAGATTTTTAATTGTATTAAATAATGAGCTCGTAGCTAGTTGTATGTGGTAATAATAGGTCAGATTCAAGGTAAGGTCTGTAGGCTATGAGAAGACAGATGATACATGATATGACTAGGTATATGTCTCAGAGCCTTTTCAATATTCATTCTTGTTCAAGAACCAGGTTTGACCCAGTGGAGGACATGCTACTTCTATCAGGGCAGCTACTTCTATCATGTATTGAATCAAAATACTTGGGTAGTAGATTCCCTGCTCTGTCTACCACTTCTGTGCCCAACTCTCCACCCCCTTCCTGGATTTACTAGCTTTTTTAAGACACAGTTTAAAGGTTTATTGTCTGTAAAGCGGTAGAAATGTTGTTGGGGAAGCCTTGTAGTCCAGAATCCTGTGGTCTACCCACAGTTGTTAAAACTGCCTGCGCTATTTTATCTACCTTGTAACGTTTGTAGAGAAAACTTCACTTAATTTTTAATGGACACTGGTGTTCCGTTGGTTGTGGTGGGTGGGTGGATGTTGTATGGGATTTTTGTATTATTATTAATCCAGATGGTGAAATGTCTGTAGAACAGGGAAAACGTGAGATTTATAACAAGTGTATATTAATATAACAATATTAACAAAGTGAAGTTAAACCCAATGACTCTTCATTGTAGTTGATGTATGAGTCTTTTAGAGTACAATTACTTTTTTTTTAAGTCAAAGATGCTGAAATAGCGTGTGGTTCAGTAGACTGAAAACATGGTTTTGCACTTTAAATGTCTTACAGGCCTTTTGAACGAATTATTACTATGCATAAGGACAGCACAGGGCATGTTGGTTTCATATTCAAGAATGGAAAAATAACCTCAATAGTGAAAGACAGTTCTGCTGCGAGAAACGGACTTCTTACCGAGCACAACATCTGTGAAATTAATGGCCAGAATGTAATCGGGTTGAAGGTAAGATAAGTAGTATGTGGCAGGCGTGGATAGCTGTGAGCTTTTTGTGTGCGTATAGTAATTGTGTTCTGGAGAGGGAAAAGGATTGTAACATATTGTTTAATGTTCATAAAATGAGAAAGTAAGTCGTAAGAGGTAACTTAACTTGATTGGAGAGACATGTATGTTCTGAGGCTTCTTTGCAGTGTTGTATCTGTAGGCAGGGCAACTCATTTTCTTCCTCTCTACCTGGCTAGGCTGACCCTCAATTTTTATCTTTAGTCCAACTTTGCTGGCAAAACAAAGAATAAGCTTCCTCCTGCCAGCCTGTGTCAAATTCTAGTAGGAATTCTGTGTATAACATCTGTATCCCTTCTCTAGTCAGTTCGTGCAAGATACTGATAACCAAACATCTCTGAAGTGGTATTGCAGGTTCAGTGATTTGCCCTGAAGGTTAAATACTCCAAGCAAGGAGCTGTGGGTCTCTTAAGCTGCATGAAATGTGTCTAGAAAAAGCTCTGGAACTGCTGTGTTGTTAGTCAGCTTGAGTAATGCTGCTCATATGACTTCTTGTTTAATTACAGGACCCCCAGATTGCAGACATCTTGGCAACAGCTGGAAATGTAGTGACCATTACCGTCATGCCTTCCAGTATTTATGAGTATATAATAAAGAGGTAGGTAATAAACAAAGCAGCCATGGTGTTAATTATAATCAAGTTGACAGTGACTATTTTTTGTAGGTTAAATAAAAAGTCCTCATGATAAGACCTAATTATAAACTTAACATGAAGACTGGCAAGGGCTTGGGGGGAGTCTGAGAATTTGCTTAATCTGATGTTTTAGTCAAACTGGCGTGTTTTGGTTCTGTTTTTAAACTAATCATGTTAGTGATGCTCCTTTGCCTTTTCTCTTGGAAAAATCCTTTTCTAAATGTAATTTGACTAAACTTGAGTTTCCCAGAACTTTCTAGCGCTTGGATAACACAAGTATTTGTTACATTGTAACTAAAATGTTGGTTTTAGTGCAACTAATTCTGGTGACGTAAACATGATTCTTGGCAGCATATAGTTGTTTTTTTCTAATCCTTTGGCGGCAGTGGCTTTCTACAGCTAAATCTCTCCTGCAAAAATATGTTTTTGAAGCTGCTAGAAATTAATAATGCTTCAGGTATAATTGAGTCTTTTTTTTCCCTCCACTTGATATGCTCTTTCTACAAAACAGTTTTCAGTCTAAACAGCCACCTTTCCCCCTGCCCTCCTTCCCTCATACTTGTGATGCTACTCTGCTTGCACGCTTGCCCACATCCTGAAAGAGGTTGATAACACAGCTCTGTTACTAATAAAAACGTTGAGTATCGGGGGCTTCTCTTCTGTGTCTGCAGTTTGGTGCAGCTTTCTGCAGCAACATATTTGTTGTCAAAAACAGTGGAGTAAAAGGCCAACTTTTAAATTGTATTACGGGGCTAGCAATGACAAAGATACAGTGATCAGAAGCTTTAAGTGGTCTTCTACAGTTGTCTTACAAAACTGAATGCCTTTTCCTTTTCTTTAGGATGGCAACTAGCATTATGAAAAGCCTGATGGATCACTCTGTTCCTGAAGTCTAAACTTGCAACGTGTGTGTGTGTGTGTGTGTACATATACATGATGATTCCACTAAACTTGGGCTATTATACTCAGTGATTTCTCTCTTCTGCACATGAGCCTTTCTGGAGGCTAAGAGAAGATATGCTGCATCATGCATTTGCATCTATAATGGCTGGGAATGTTACAGTTCAACATATCTCATTTATTCACAAACTGTAAAACTTGTAGCCTTATATGCTTGACAAATGTGAAATTCCAATTGTGTTAAGACTTCTTCTTGTAGGTCTTTTATTTAGTTTACTACTATAAGCCATTGCAACTAAAGGAACCAGATATCACTTGCAAAGTTACGTGTTGTTACCTAGAACAATGCTGTGCTTTGTATGTTTAAGACAAATGAGTATTTTTACTGCTTTCTGTTTGCAAGAGTAGATTTGAAATAGTGTATTAGAAGTATGGCTAGTACTAGTTAAGTTTTTGTTCTAGTAAATACTGTTTACACAAGAATGCCAGCTAAGCTGAACATAGCTAAAGGCATCATTCAGTAAGTAAGTGTATTAAATCAAAGTAGTGTACAGATACTCAAATCTTTTTATTACTTGTTATACAAATTGTAACTAATATGCTTATCTCTCGCCTTAACCATGTTCTTAAGGATTCAGAAATAACCAAATAAACGACTGAAACTTTAGATACTGTGTGCATGCATACTTCTTAAGATGAGCTAAGCCAGGCTTGTTCAGTTGAGGTCAGTTTCCACCACCAACAAAGGCAAGGGAGGAAGTACAGTTTAAATAGCTTTCTAAATAGCTCACTGCCTACAATGTTGAAATGTTTGAAAAGGGTAGAGCTGGGATACTTCAGACAAGATATCCTTAACTCTTTTCATACTTTCAGCTTAACATGTGGGACAGCAGCCTAGCTGTTCTACAAGACATACTAACTGTATAGTGGCAATTTCATTTTGAAACTGGTTGCAGCTTGCTGGGATAACTTTCTTCATAGCAGCTGGTATGGTGCTGTGTTTGAGACTTGTGACTAAAACAGCGTTGATAACACAGCAGTGTTTTTGCTATTGCTAAGCAGTGCTTGCACGGTGTCAAGGACTTCTCTGCTTCTCACTCTGTCCAAAGAGGCTGAGAGGGAACGCAGCTGGGACTGCTGACCCAAACTGACTGAAGAAAAATTCCACGCCATTTGACATTATGCTCAGTGGTGAACTGGAGGGAGTCTTTCCAAAGTAGCTGTTGCTTGGAGACTGGATGGGCATCAGTCTGCTGAGGGGAGGGGGTAAGTGATTGCCTTTGCACCACTTCTTCCCCCTGCCCCCCCCCTTCTTCTTCTCTTAGTAAACTGTCTTTCATCTCAACCCAAAAGTTTTCCTAGCTTTTGCTGTTCTGATTCTTTTACCCATCCTGCTGCGGGGCAGAGGAGTGAGAAACTCAGTGGGGGCTCAGCTCCTGGCTGGGGTCAATCCACTGGACTAAGGCTATAGGCTTGTTCAACTGAAACTTCAAGAAGTTAAGTAAGTGATCTGAAGTTAAATATCAGTTTTGGCAATTCCCTTTTTCTATGCTCTGTTCCAGGTTCAGCTGTGCAATCTAGGATTACTTAACTTCAGGGTACTGTTAAGTTTAGCAGTGTCAGCTCAACTGTGCCTGTCAAGAGCCTGTCTTGTTTCCTATTTCTCAAATGAATTTCTCAGTTATGGTAACTGAGGGAAAACAATTACACTACTTCAGGCTGTAGTGGAGCCATTTTAATTGGATTGTTTGGTTACTAAATGATATGTCTCTGGAACCACTGTGGCAAGCACTTACTGGCAGTAATGGGTGACTTCATGTAGCACTGGTATGATTCAGCTTTATGGTCACAGGAGCTGTGGCCTGTAGCAGTCATCTCTAAGTTTCTTGGCAAGCTAGTTTGCCTAGCTATGAAATCCCTGGAGCCCAAAACAATGTATTACTGAAATGCTGATCTCTGCATCTAACCTGTTTTTACTTAGGAGCAGATGATTCAGCAGGGGCTAGTGGAGATCCATTGGAAATAAGAGGGGTAGAACTTCAGTACAAGTATTTAGTGTTTTCCTTCCAGCTGTAGCATGTAGCAACCTGAAGTGCAAGAACTAATCAAAAAAACTCCTCTTTTCATGCAGAAACTAGCTTGCATTGAAAAGTAAGCAAGCTATGGTTAAATGTATGTACATACATAAAGAGTTAAGCTGCAAGACAATATTGGTCTACATGTAATTCCTTGCACACATCTGATTAAAAACAAGTAACATACTGACAATATAACCTATAAGTGGGTTAACTTGATATTCTCTCCCCCCCCTGTCTCCCCCCCCCAGAAAAAGCTAAGGCTGCTTTAGGCAATGAAATTGTATGCATCCATATTTAACCAAAAGAAAGTTAAGCTACCTCAGAGAGAAAATACCCTTAAGTCAAAATTCAGGGGTCACAGGCTTCAGGGTCATTTTCCTCTGGTTTAGATCAGTAGGGGGCCCTCTAGTGCCAAAGGAGCTCAGCTGTGCCCAAAGTTGAGGTAGAGTGTGAAGAAAACAGGTGTGAAGTTTACTATTGTTCAGGTAGTTCCTTTGTGATTCTCAAGCACATTGGAGTACAACTTGATTTGCAAAATTGCACATTAGGAGGAACAGAATACAAAAATAGGATGTGCTAAAAGGTAAAACAAGTTACAGTGCAATTCTTAAACTGAGGCTGGTACTGTAATGCAGAAAACCGAAGCCTTGTGGGCCAGGGACAAAATACAATAGGGTGGAGGTAAACAAGCAACGATAGGCACACTTAACACATAAAAAGCTTTTAACACAATCCAGAAATCACCTAAGACACTTCCAGGCAAGTGTAGAATGTGGGTTTCTGCATCTTCTTTGCCTACACACAGACAGATATATTTGGGAAATAAATACAATGAAAGGTGAAGAAACAGGGCAGACACCAAACATTGTGCTGCACGATTAAGCCTGGTAACAGTAGGCATGCATGATATGGCTTAACCTCTTGCCACTTGGGCCTTCAAACACACTCACTGATTACATAAAAATTTAGTTATTTGCTAAGTCAAGTGAGTAATGCAGCTGAAATACCAGTTTGCTTTAACATCATGCCATTACCTTATTGAAAAATAAGTTCAAACTCCAGCATAGTAGAAAGAGGAATGAAAAAACAGCCCCTAACCGTAAGACAATTGTTTAACAATGCTAAAGAAACAGCTGTGCCCTGAAAAACCTAGACAGGATGTCTACAGACAAAGGACTGACTGAACATAATTCAGAAGAATGCTTGTCCTGGACACATTGACAGGGCATCTTAATACCAGCAGCAGAGAATACCATCAGAGGAAAAAATACTGATCTTGGGTCACACTGGGGCAACATCACAACTGCAGCTGCTTGTTGCTGTAATAAGCCATTTAAAGATTATTTCAAGTCTTTAACTTCCGAACAGCTCCTTGCAGGAAACCATAGCCTTAAGTCTTACAGAGAAAGCAACACTGCTTTGCTGCTGTGTTAAGACAACAAGGGATTGGATAAACCCAGGAGCTGTAGCTCTGTTTAAATGCTATATTTAAATTCCACCCCAAAGATGATTTGAGTTGAAAGAGGTTGAGAATACCAAACAAAACATGAAGATGCTGAAGATTAAGAGAAGGATAGTAAGAGAAGGGATGAAAGGCAGTAGTAATACAGCATAAGATGTGACAGACTAACTTCAGGCACAGTATTAGGGGAAGATTTATATCAACACATTACACGTACATGTAACTGTTCTCTGTTAGGGGATCAATTTTATGCTTGGCTTCCTTTCAGGCTAATACATTAGTGCTGTTTTTCAATAGGAAAAAGCAATATGGTCTTCTATAGTCAATCTTAGTCTCCTCTATGCCTTTGCAAATAGCCACATTTGGAGACCGGATAGTAGACTAGACCGACCACTGCTCAGAACAACAAGCTGCCTTAGTGTTCAAAACGGTATTTACCATCATATGCGTCTTCTCTAGGAAGAAAGGTTGACTACACAAGAGGTACATACATTATGTCATGAGACATGGCACTAAATTGCAAGCATCCTTAAAGACTTCTTAAGTTAAGAATGCAAATGCTTCTTCTTTGAAACCAGTTCTAACAGCAAGCTATGATGCATTCTACATAAATCAAACAATGACTGCAAGTTAAGAGCTCTTTAATTAGAGAAAAATAGGTCTTTAATTTCATCTCAGATATCATTTTAGACAAGCATTTTCAGTATGATAGTTCATGAAAAACAACTGCATACACTATGGAAGTTAAGAGCTCTCAGTGAAGTCACCATAACCTAGAAAGTTGTAGTTGAACAAAGCTTCCTATCTGGTTGAACTTCAGCAGCCATCATTGCACACAGTTAAGTTCCTTTAAAAGGTTTGGTTTAAAATAAAAGTTCATTTAAATGTCTGGAGGGAAAGGCACTTAGTATTGCAGTTTCCAGAACATGATTTGTTTGTCTTCCCCTCCTGTAATAACACTGTTGCACTGTTCATTCATCCACATGGACATTACAGCACCTGGGGGGAAAAAACCCCAAACAAACAAGTAAATCCAAATGCAAATACAAGAGGTACTCGAGATGATGGAACAGATCTTTTTAAGAGAGTTTAGGATCATCTGATCATTAGGTTGGACTACACTGACACCACCTATGCTAAGAAGAATTTTAGTAGCCTTCTAGGTGGCTGCTCTTATTCACAGTAATGATCTCATGCTCCATCGCCTCAGCGGACTTTGGGTACTAGAGGGACAATGTCAGTTGCAGTGTAGAATACAGATGGCACACTGGCTAAAGGATTCATGGGGATGAGGGGAGGAGGTTACTCTAGAAAGTGAGATTTTTCACTCTGCCATTTGGACTTCTCACATTAAAAGTGTATTCACATCTAGCATATGCCTAGAAGCCCACTTGAAAGATTTCTCTAGCTACAGAATGATCTCTATACAGGTCAAGTTCCAGAGTACAAGCTTATAGTATGTAAGTTTGAAATAACTGTTCATGAAGGCAGCCTTAAAAACCAAACTGAATAAAACTGAGATAGATAGTTTTTCTCCTTCATGCATTTTGGTTGCTAATGTGCTGAAGACTATACAGATACATTGAAGAAGCCTATCCAAAATCCCCATCCAAAACAACTTCTCTAGTGAACTTATTTTGTTGTAAGACTCACAGTCTGGATGGACTTTGACAAAGTATACAACGCAGTCTATACTACACTTCATTAGGGCTATGAAGTAGAAAAATGTTGACTTTTGTGATGTTGTGTGAAGTAGAAAAATCTCAAGTCCTTTACCTTTGGTCAGTCTTCTAAACAGCAACATTCCTCCATTGTTATTAAGTTTCCTAGGAGGCTCATATGGACCTACTTTTAGAATCATAGAATAGTTTGGGTTGGAAGGGACCTCTAAAGGTCATCTAGTCCAACCCCCTGCCGTGGGCAGGGGCATCTTCAACTAGATCAAGTTGCTCAGGGCCCCGTCCAACCTGACCTGGAATGTTTCCAGGGATGGGGCATCCACCACCTCCCTGGGCAACCTGTGCCAGTGTTTCACCACCCACAGTGTAAAAAATTTCTTCCTTCTATCTAGTCTAAATCTACCCCCCTTTAGTTTAAAGCCATTCCCCCTTGTCCTGTCGCAACAGGCCCTGCTAAAGAGTCTGCCGCCATCTTTTTTATACGCCCCCTTTAAGTACTGATAGGCTGCAATAAGGTCTCCCTGAAGCCTTCTCCTCTCCAGGCTGAACAGCCCCAACTCTCTCAGCCTTTCTTCATAGGAGAGGTGTTCCATCCCCCTGATTGCTTTTGCGACCCTCCTCTGGACCTGCCCCAACAGGTCCGTGTCTTTCTTGTGCTGAGGGCTCCAGAGCTGGACACATTACTCCAGGTGGGGTCTCCCCAGAGCAGAGTAGAGGGGCAGAATCCCCTCCCTCAACCTGCTGGCCACGCTTCTTTTGATGCAGTCCAGGATACAGATTGGCCTTTTAGTTCTGGTGTTCCAGATAAAACTAACATCAAGAACAGCCCACTGACTGAGCAGATGACTCTCAAACTTTTCAATACTAACAGAGCTGGAAAATAGGAGTCTTCCATTCAATTTGAGAATTGGAATAGTTCGGGCATACCTGTATGTCCTTTGATTCTTTCAATAACTTTTCCTCCAAGAAGGTCCCAAATCAATAATTCACCAGACTGACTTCCTGATAAGATGGTATTTCCATCCCATTTGAAGCACCTGCAAGTAAGTCTGAAATCAGTTCACTTCAAGCTTATGTATAATGAGAGCCGAACGTTTCCAAACTGACGAAGCCAAAAAGAACTGAAAATGGACGTAGGAAACTCTACCCTTTAACACAGTCTTTCCAGAAAGATTATTCCCAAATTATTTTAAAGGGTCATGACCCAAACTTGCTTCTCTGACTGCCCTAGACCCAGCCAGACCTTCCCCTGGCAGAAAAGTGAAGCATATTCCCATAACAGAAGAGGACCCAGTCAGCTGTACATGTGTATGGTACCCAAGTGCTCTCATGAACCATCACTTTCACTTCTGTCACTTCATGTTCCTGAAACAATCACTTGAAGTGCAAAGAGGACTTTCAGGGAAATAACTGAAGAAAAAAAAATATATACACATGCATATGCATATATATTCATGTATATACACACACAAGAAACCAACAAGTGGACTCCATGTATGGTTGCTATATTTTTTTACTCTAATAACTGAGTAAGTATTCCATCTGTTTACCTGATAAACCATGAAGAACTGTATGCATTCTGGTTTGTGAAAAAAAAGTGACCACTCTTTAATTATAGTAGCCAATCTTTTCTTAGATTATCAAAACAAAAAGGAAGCATTGCAAAAAAAAAAGGGTAAATAAAAAATCATCAATATTATTGACAGAGATGATTCACGTAAGATAACTGTCTCCTTGTTAGAAATTTCAGTAGCTCAGCTGCTGGAAGAACTGGTTAGCTACAGCACCCATCATCTTTTATGGACGTTAAAGTTGTTGTTGAAAAAAAACCCATGAGTTATTTACTTAGATACTTGTTTGGTTTTGTCCCAGTTTGGAAAGCTTGATCATAATGCACACAACAGGCTAGAATGTCAGCCTTTGCATTTTAAAAAGTAATTCTATAAAACAAAGTTGCTGGTGTTACTGCCCTTTTTCATTCTGCTATCACCAACCATCAAGCATCTCCACAGTTAACTAAGTTGGCCACACAGCTTCATAATCTGTTCTCAGAATTACCTCTGTGGCTCATCCGCAGTTACAGAAGATATGAGCATTCCAGTTTGTACATCTATTACTTTAAAACAACAGTCCTCTCCTGCGCTGAGTAGATGTCTGCTGTCTGTACAAAAGAAGAAAGCAAACAAAAGAAACAACAAAAAGCATGTTTAGACATTCAGTTCTAGCTACCAAAGCAGTCTGCGATACAGCATGTTGGATGTGACATTGCCCGACCTACTTATTTATAGATAATTTACTGTAAATTAAGTCTCTAAGCAAGCAATGAAAAACAGAATTGGTTTAGAGTCTAGACCACTGGTCTACAGTCTAGTATGGCCTTGTATACAATTAATGAATTCTTTACAACGGAGATGCGTGTCAATCCGAAGCGTTTCACCATCCCCCTTAAAGTAGTAATTCCAATAACAAGGGTATATTACATGATATCAGGAATAAGATTCCCTTTGAAACTCCCAGTGGTGCATATTAAAAACTGAAATCCAACGTACCAGGACTAAAAGCAGCATCAAACACAGTCCCAGCATGACATGGCAACTGGTGCAACATTGTTGCTGTAGTAACATCCCAAACGCTAATGGTACCCTCTTTGGTTCCAGATGCTAGCATAGTATTTGCAGCATTAAGGTCGATTGTATTCACCTAGGAAGTTAAACATCCCATGATTTTCCTATTCCTTTATGTGAGCCATCTTGAGACAGGTTTTAAGCATACACAAAGCAAGCCCGTTATCCGTAAGATGATATTTTATTTACAAAAAGTTTTTACATTTAATTCTGCAACATCCTTAATTAAGTACAATTATTAAAAATCCTGCCTATAAAAAGATAGGTCCCTTTGATGATATTTTAAAATGCTTTTTCTTTGCAGAATGAGGAATGCAAATTGACATTTCAGACTACTTTTAGTACCCATACTCTCCATCTAAATGCAAGACTTTACCCTTAAGGGTAAAATAATTCTTTACTTCTAAAGAACTTCCTAGCTGTCAGTTGTTTCCAATTCTCTTGGGTACAGTTCTTAAATGTTATCAGAACTGTTTCAGTATTTGCCTATGTTGTGACCTGTTAAAAAACTAACTATTAAGAAGGTTTAAAACACAGTAATTCTAGATATCCTACTAGAGTGACATTAGAGGCTATAAATAAGAGTGTGCATTTACACATTTATGATTTACTGCAGACAATGTGTTTATATATTTATAGTGAAATCCAGTAATATATTTTATAGCATGGTAAACAACTCAGACAAATTCTTTTTCATTTGCTTGCCTTTGGCAAAGATATATTAAGAAGCTGTAACAATGAAAATACTTGAAAAATGTTAGTCTGTTTTCAAAAACAAAGCAGCAAACAAAAAACCCCAGTCCTGCCTGTCCCTCCTGGAATTTTGTGCATACAAGCTGAGCAAAACAAGGTAAGAGACCTCTGTTTATACTGTTGCCTCAGTCCCCAGGAGTGGACCTTTCAACCAGGGAAGCAGGAGACACTGGTGCAGGACACATCAGACAAAAAAAACTAAAACAAGACACCCCTACACACACACTCCCCGAAAGAACACACCCCCTCAGCCCCCTAACCCAATCCTTGTGCTTTACCACTAGATCTTGACTTTGATTTTAATGAGCAATTAATTTTCATATTCTGAGATACTATCTCTCTATCCACATACTTACACTAACATCGTGCTCTAACTCTGCAAGCAGTTCAAAGCGGTGTTTTTTATTGCTCAAGGTCTCTCCAGGAACACAGTGCCACACCTACAACACAGATATTTAAGTTTGCTCAAGGAAGTATATGAGTAAATGTAATTCTCACATTACAAGGAGGGCTGCTTGTGTTAACTATGGGCCTTGCCTACGTGGCAGAATACAGCCACAGCAAATGACACCTGAACTCATTTACCCTAAGCAGAGCCACATATTAAACACGACTATGCTGATTCCAGATAGCTTACAGAAGTCTGCCTAAGTATGGGTATATCACTGCACTGAATGTATACTTACCAAAAAGCCATATACAGAAGGCTTTGGGAAATTCTTTCCTGTCTCTAAGTTCCAAATTATCTTTCCACCTAACTGCAGGCATGCTCTTTAGATTAGCAAGTTTCTGGTCCACTTAGCTGAAGAACTTTATCTCAACTCTGTTTCAAAGCTAAAGCTAAATGAAGTTATTCTAGAAATAAATTTACTGTGATACTAGCTAAGTTATTATGCTAGTACAACAGGTACATCCACACCAAAGCATTTGGCTGGCTGAATATTACCAAGTGCTAGCTATAAATACTTACTGAAGTATAACAAACCCATATACAAACCTTCACAGTGGAATCCCAAGACGCAGAATACAAACGCCCATCGTGCCAACAGATCTTACTGACTGCATCATCATGTCCCATTAAGATGTCTTGCTGTCTTCCAAATGCAATTGAATAAAAATATCTAACAGGAAAAGGTTATAAAAGCATTAAGTCTTCAGAGAACTGAAATGTTTTTTTTCAAAATAGATGAAAGTAACTTTGCTTCTATAGTTTCTAACAGAAATCCACTGGAAAAAAAAAAAGTAGAAATATAGACACTGCATTTTAAAAATTAATTTCTGTATCATTACCTAAAACCATAAACATAATGACCGAGGCACTCAATGCAATTCAATAAAGTCAATAGGAAGTAAATACACACATATGATTGTCCCATGAAGAACTTATGACAGTGGTATCTCCTGGTAAGATTAGACAAGATGACAAAGCCTGTAAGAAAAAGAAAAATAAAAAAATTAAATAATAAAAAAAAAGAGTAGTGTTCAATTTCTTACCCCAAATCAAATAGAAGTACATTGACATGCTTTTGGAGAACAAGAAGCATTTTAATCTTCTATACACACAACATAAAGGTGTTACATAAATACTAATCAAGAAAAACCTTATAGGTTGGACACGGAACAACAACAATACTTAAGCCCTGGTAAATATAAAGGTAGCACTGAAGTTCAGAAACACATGCAGAACTGATGAATTGCCTTTTTCAAGATGCTGGTATTTCAAGGACACGGTATGTAATTCCTCACTCAGGAGTAACCAGGTCAGCTCTTCATCTTGTGAGCTACTGTCAATTCCAGCAAATTCTGTTAGCAAACAGCTAACAGAAGCTAAAAATGAAGGTTTCCTTTGATGTTTGTTCTCCATGACAGCTACTTATCAGCTCAGCTCTTTCAAACAACAAATGTAACTATCTAATTTCTACTATTCTCAACAAGAAACATGCTTTATGGACAGCTGCTTAGTTACATTACCATCACTGGA
>NW_008825547.1:5574849-5608821 GCF_000699105.1 Pygoscelis adeliae
AAAAAACAGTAAGCTGCTGCACTGTAAAAAGACTACTGCTTCTAGCATTGCTGCAACAGATCAGTGCTAAAACTACAGAGAGGAGAAGAATAAAAAACAAAAGAATATACAAGGCCTCCTCATGAAAAACTGACTTTTGGCCTAGGATTTAAAGAGCTTCCTCCTTTTTACAGTGCCAAGAAGCGACATTCCTAAGTTTGCCTTGACTAAAGCACTAGGAATAGCTGTATCTAGATTCACCTGCTAGCATGTGCCATGGCAGGCCATAGGGTCTTGATCCTGCAACTTACTTGGAGACCTGTTAGAGCATGCTATGGCTTCTGTCTGGGCAACCCATTTGCCTTTTTTGTTCCCCCTAGAGATGAGGGTACAGAGAAGGCTGATATATCCTAGTGTCTTCCCTCAGTAAAGGGCTCTGAACATGACAATTGGGAGTGAATCTCTATGACCCAGGTCTGGGCACAGTGCTCAAGCACAGAAAAATCAAATATAGAATCTCTTTCCAAGTTCTGTTTTAGAAGCAGGGGAAAAATGTTGTTCAGAGGTTGCTGAGATCACTGCTCATTGAGGAAGGATGGCTCAAATTCACCCAGCATAGATTCCACTCCCTGTGCTTGGTTTTCCTCTGCCAGCTGACTCACAGCCTTCAAACACTTGGAAGCAGTAAGGCAATGCTGGATGTGAGCACATGGGTGGAATTTAAGCTTTGTAGTTCTGGTCCCAATCCCAGTTCAAGGTTGTTCAGGAAGACTCCTCTGCTCATGCCAGACTACCTTCGTCTACTGCAAGCCCTTCCCTAGATAGCAGGGCAACTCAGAACAGAGATAACACAGAAGTAAAGTGCAACCATTTAATGCTCCTTTCCCATGTTTGCAGAATGCACTCTGCCTCCCTGGAGGCCTGACAGAGTCTCAATTCACGCCGCTAAATTATTCACACACAATACAATTGAGTAGGCAGGGGAAGAAAAGAGGCATTGATGTATGCTAAGAGCCATTTCTGTGAGTAGCTTTCAGAAGATTCCCAACGATCTCGTTTTTATTTTGACAGCAACTTACCATGTTTGAAAAGGACACACTTCTCTGGATTGTTTTTGATTCTTTGGAAAACATCTTCAAAGTTGAATCTGGGGATAATGGACAAGAGAGACAGAAGATAAAAGGACCATTTTATATTATAGAAGCTAGTAATTTTGCTCCTGTTTGAATATTCAAATATCTTACTATGAAAAGCAGGTACAGATTGCTCATAGTCTTTGAAAAAGTCTTTATAAAGCTTGTGACTTGAGCCTGGAACTAGCCTGTTTTGCACCAGTTACAGATGGACACCCCCGTGCTCAAACTCTAAGAGAACTCTGGTATCTAAAGGGATAAATTACCACCTTCCCAAACCTAGATACAGATTATACGGAAATCCTTGAGTCAAAGTGATCTAAAATTTAACAAATTCATGTACTTAAGCTATTTAATTACAGGAAATACATACTTAATTTCTATAATAGGTGACTTGCAAAGGTGACAATCCAAAAGCCAAACAGAAGTAGCCTTCACAGATGAATACTGAAATTCCCTCAAACAGTAGAAACAAGTAGTGAAGTGAAAACAAGAATCTTGCATTTGGCAGAAGATTAGGGCCAATCCTTTCATGACAGTAAAAAACCCAGAACTCAGTGATTCCAGAAATATCCCATTTAATGTTGTCTTCATTTTGCTCTCAGTGAAGATATTCATGGGATTCAGTCTTAACTACATTTCAGTTTCATGCTATTTTGTTCACAAAACATTAACCTGCATTAACACTGCAGGTTCTATTAAATACCTCTGCAATAATACTTACCCTGGGATGTAGTGAAAACAGAAGACCCATTGCAAGTGACTGCTATTCCAGTAATTGCCCTGTTTAATACAAGTAAGCTTATAGGTGATTTCATAGGTTTTGAAACTTAACCACCATACTGTAAATTGACTATAGTTGAAATTTGTTATTTGATCTCTCTAAGAGCTAAGACATTCAAGGAGTTTAAAAATACTACAGTGGTGTGTTATATGCCTAGAGACAAAAATATACGTTGATGTGAAACACTGGTACAGGTTCCCCATATTGTTCTGCAAGAACTTCATCCTCATCAGAAAGGACATGCCCATGTGAGAGGATAAATAGTTTCACATTCAGTCTTTCCAATTTGGGTTTAGCTACAAAAAGAGTCAGAAACCTGCCTACAAGCAGATACTGAATACCTCAAGTGTCAGGAATCAGACCTTGCATGTCTTTCCTCCTCAAATTTGACATTGGCAAGGTCACTATAGTCTAGAAATTTAGACATATAGCTTATGTCAGGGAGTTAGTTGTTAGGAAGCACGGAGGTTTTGGCTGTGCAGAATGCTGTTATACAGATCTGCTTCTATTTTTTTCCTCAGCAGTCTTTGGGGGGGAAAAAAAAAAAAAATCAGAAGCTGAAATTCAAGTCTGTTTTCAGGATCAGGATTTCCCTAACCCTAACAACCTGGTAACAGAGGCCCTTTCTCACTACAAATATTACCTTGTTTTCTGGACAAAAAAATGTGTCTTTTCTAGATTGGGTTACAGTCACCAAGAAAGTAGTTGCACTCAAGGTAGTAAGAAATCCTCCTATAGTCCAGCCACTAGGACAAGAGATGGGGCCAAAGGAAAATCTGTTCTTTAAAATATATCTGCTGTTGTTCATTGTTACGTATCTTCAAAGTTCACCTAGAGTGCCCCTGCTGACTCACGGCTCCCTAGGAATCCATCAGAACAGTACTTTGGCACCTGGATTAACTGAAAACCTGTAGCTTGGCAAACTGCTCATACAGCAGCAGCTCGAGGTGTACAGTAATTGAACTTAAGTGGTTTAATCTTTCAAATCAAATGGGATGAAAAAGAAGTTAGGTCCTCCTGGGGTTATAAATAAATAAATAAATGGAAGTCTTTATCCGGCTGCTGCTATCACAGTTTTAGAGAAGGGTAATCAATATCTGCTTCAGGTACTAAAGTGATAATGAAGTTAGTCTAGATCTGTATAAGGAACAAACCAACCAAACAAAAAATCAATCTGACCTTTTCTGGATTGATAACTCATCATATACTCAAACTCATCTTGTGTAATCAAATCAATGAGCTACCTCACAAAGAAAAGTATTTACCTTAAACCCTAACCCATCATTCAGATTGACACGCAGATACCCCCCCCCCAATTAAATGGAACAATTTTGACTGTGAAAAGAAAAGAATAGTACCTACTCTTTGTGAATTTTATATTGCTCATCTAATTTTAGTTTGGCAATATTGTTCCAAGCAAGCGTTATACTTTCTTCTGTCAAATCTTCAAATGACTCTTCATTTGGAGAAACTGCAATAAATGCCACAATAGAGTTTCATCACAAATAGAAAATAAGAAGATAGATTTCAAATAACTAGGTAGCTGAAGTTGCAAACATAAATATGAGAGTACAGAAATCATGCGGAGCTCCATGAATAAGAATTTTTGGCTAATGCAGAGAGTGACAAGATCACTAATTTTTTTCCAAATCTTTTCCTGAATGCACAGGCTTACACAGTCAAAAACATTATTTTTAGTCCCAAAACCAAGGCTTTTTAAACTCGAGACTACAGAATACATTTCCAAAATGGAAAAAACAAAACCTTTTCTGTAGAGATGTTTTGGTGTTCCATTGAGATGGCAAGAGCTTTCCAAATGGAAGAGTACCGGGAAAGCCATCTACTGCTACAATACATCATGTGCTTTCATTATGCTATTGCATTCTGTCAGGAATGTCACAACTCCATTTCACTGCACTGTTGCAAAAGTTAAGCGATAAAAAAACGCAACAAAACTGGGACAATTAGATGTGAATTACTATAAAAAGGCCAAACCCAACTGGAACTGTTGATCTGTCAGTTAATGACTTAGGCAGCATGCCACCATATCTATTTAACACATATGAACATTATTATCACCATATGCAACTTTCAAAGCCACTCTTGCCATTTGGATGCTACAGGCTGCCGTGCTAAGTAGCACTCATCTTCACTTCTCTGCTTAAAAATGAAAGCCATCAAAAGGTAAATGAATTGAAGATAACCAACTGAGAAAAACCTTTCTGTGTGATACCTCGGCAGAAGATTCAATCCGATTTATAGTAGGCCACTATACATATGATGAGGACCATAGCATCTTAGTTTCAGAGAAATGGTCTAAAGTTCCTCATTGAACAGAAGCCTGTGATGGCATTACATATCCTTTTCTCAAAGAAAGTTATTCAATCAACATTGTTTTCCCTAAATACTGTAGGGACAAAGTAATTTCTTTACAGATTTTCATTCAAGTCATGGAAAAGGAAAAAAATTTTGATGCTTAATTTAAGTTCTTTGGGTTTATTTAGACCAAGCCAATCAATCACCCCAAAGTCATCCCTGTTCAAAAACTGAACAAGTCTTTAAATCATTTAGAATGCCTGCAGATATGATCAAAATCAAGCTGATATGACAGCAGCTTCAATGAAGTGTCATGAAAGGCCAGGGATGATAGCCCTCCCATAGCTTCAAAAGCAGAGGTTGAACAGTCCAGAGGACACCACTGGAACAGAAGGCAAAATGCAGGACAACGTCTGTATTTTCAAATTTGAAACTGGTCTTGCCAGTTTTTCTGTAACAGTTAGTTCATGGATTTATTTTGAGTTGGCTTACAGGGAAAGTGGCCAAGAGAGCTGTACAATGAGATCCTGTGGGAAAAAGATACAGAACTTCTCAAAATTACAAATCCGTTACATCATCAGTTTATCCGTTACACATTTACCTGGAGACTCAGTTATGGAAACACTGTGACTAGATGTTCGAGACAAGCTTTTCAGCTTCGGTATTATCCTTCGGGGATGAGGAATTGTAAACAACTGTTTTGGCGTCTGTCCAAACTCCAAGATTTGTGTCAGCAGAGCTACTTTTTCATTGGGGTCCATAATACTTTACAAAAACAAGATACTTAAGTAAGCCAAGTAGGCAAGTACTTTTTTCCCCTCCCCTACCCTGAAAGCATGGCCTGCATGTGCAGTTACTACAGCACTATAGGCCATCACAAATTCTTACAGAACTGATTTACCACAGATGTGATGGACAGTCATATGACAGGTTCATAATTTTGTTTATGTATGATGACAGTGTGCTCATCAATTAAAAAAATAAAGCAATTTCACGAAAGCCAGACTGAAGAAGTGTTCAAGTAACAATCTTTCAATGCATGCTAAAACTGAGAACCTGATGCTGGTTCTCTGCCTATTTGGGAGTCTAAAATGGAAGACCTACACCATTCACATAGAGAGCACTTTTACAACCAGCAGAGAACCTGGGGGGATACTGAGAAATTTAGCTAACTGCTTTAACAAAAACATTCTGATTCTTGTTAATTACCTGTTTAAATCCACTCCTCCTTCATAAGTTAATGGGTGAAACACTGGAAAAAAATAAACTTATTTGTACAATGTAGATACACAAGGCTCATTTTTTCTGTCTTGCATACCTACTATAAAAAAAGTTGTACTTTTTACTCAACTTGGTTATATTTAAGCAACTAAGCTATTTCAGCAGGCTATAGGGTTTGAGATCTTGTGTTTTAATCCCGAGTTTCCTACCTGAAAAACATTTAGGATTTCTAAGAGACTCAGAGAAAGTTTCAGAAGAAATCAGTCCTTTCATAAAGGAATGATGACTTACTTAAGCTTCATTAAATAGCCTCCACACCCCCAATAAAGAAAGAAAAAGGCACAGTTGCATAACTGGATCTCTGGTTATTGTCTAGACAGGTAACAAAATGTAGTAAAGAATGATCATAAAGGTCTACCTATTCACCTGTTCATTTGCTATGAGGATAGCAGTTATACAGTGAATTACTTTGGGGCCTCTGCGTAAGAATACTTCCTTTATCTTTTGGCATAAGTTCATTCATACACAGATCCCTTCTGCCTCTCTTATCTACTCAAGTGTCTGCAATTCATTACGCTAATAAAAATCCACATTGCAGCAGCAGAAGCACATTGTACATAAAAAGTGCTCTCATTTGAGAGGTAAAAATATAGGTACCATAATTTAAATGCTGATTTACCATATTCAAAGCTCCTGGCACATTGTAATTGACACTTATGGTTACAGTATGATTGGATGCCAAACCCTGCAAACCTAAAATACAGCCAATCATGATTTAAGGACATGTGGGGAAGCATACTAAAAAACCCAACAACAACAAAAACCAGAAAAAAACAACAAAAAAACCCACCACAAAACAAATCTCATTATCTTATCCCGGAAGGAAAAAGCACTGACTACCAAAATGAAGAGTTGCTTATTCCTTCCCTCCCCACTGTTGCAGGAAGGTTTTCTTTTTAAACTTATTCTATCTTGTTAAGTGCAAACTATCTCAACATTGTCTGTTACTTGTAATCCTCCAAAAGGATCAAGGCTTCTGGAATAAACACCCTATAAATCTGATCTGCTAATATTCCTTTACCAAGAGGACATTTCCTTATTAGGTGGTAATGTACATAGCTAAATATCAGACTGCTGAATAAGTTAGTCATTGATATTACTGTTAGGTCTAGATAAATTAAACACATTACCGTAACAATCACATAACAACATCCCCTTTTGTAAGTATTTACATGCTCAGAATAAGATTGCAAACAGTGAAACTTTCCACATGCACAGTAAAAGGTATATATACTACTGCAGCAGTATATGTGTACACAGGACAAACCTAGTCACCTAGGTATAGGTGACGCATAATTTTTCCTTCATTCTTGCTCCTGAAGAGCTATAGCCCATTAGCCCCTTCTTTCCCTTGCTAATTCTCTCAGGAAGAGGGGGAAAAATTGCATTGAAATGCTCACACTGCAATTACAGTGTAGTGTAAATACATGTTTGTGTGGAGACCCTACAGACTCCCATTTTTAAATGAGAAACACTACTTCTGTACTACATTGCCACACCATACCGTGTGAGCAAATAACAGCAATGCTGTAGAATCTTCTTGCCCACCATCTTAAGTACATCTTCAAAGATGCAAATCACCATGAAGGCAATAGATTTTACTAGATAAGACATTATTTCCAGCAACAAAGAACTGCATTTCCTTTAAGGATCAAGCATTCAAAGCATACTTATGGACACTCAGAACAAATCAGGCATTACAGATATGCTGTTATTTACCATTCCTGCCTAATTAAAGCATCCCTTTTTTTTTTTCTATTTCTGTAAAGTGTATACTTACCATTGTGAGCTGCAACTGCATCACTTCCTTTCTGTTTGTAGCCAAATATTATGTCAATCCATTCATGAAGATGTTCTGATACATACTGACTTTCTAAAGCCTCTTGGCTCTTCTGAAGAAAGTCATCAGGACCTGGCAAGTCAAAGGTTAATTAAAGGAGAATATATGCCATTCAGTATTGGTATCCATCTCTGTTCCTCTTCCTTCTTGAAAAAACAACCAAGCAAAAAACCCCCAACACCCCACACCAAACCTCAAATTTGCTATAAAAATTAAATGCAGCTATTAATTATGTCAATGTTTTAAAGCAAAAATTCCTTCAGAAGAAAATAGAATGGGCATTTTTGAGAGAAGCACCACCATCCCAGGAATCTAGATAATCTTGAACTAATTCATAATACAAGGTTTGACTATTATTACCTGATGCCCAAGGGGGAAGCTCTACATCTTCAACCATCTTTCCACCCTGCCGTTTTCCCAAGTCCAACTTCAAACTGTTTACTAGAAAACTAGAATCATTTTCATAAAATTCTGGGATCAACTAGAAGAAAAGAAACAAACAAAACAAAACAGGAAGTTTTGAGATTAGCTTAGCTTTGATCACTTAAGTAGAATACAGTCAGTAAAAGCTGAAAGTTAAAGTTCATATGTAAAGCCCTAAAGTTGGGTAATAATTTTTCCAGGCTTTCTTCTCTGTTCGTAAAGAAGCACTGGAAACTTCCTCCCATTATCCTTCCAACTACTTTTAGGCTTCCTGACTACCTACAAGGCAATTCTCTAAGCTAAATTCAGAGTGGCATAAATATTTTTAACATGTAATGTGTGACATACGAATCCATAATATCTAAGAGTATCTTCAGAACTCTCATTGCATAGCTACCCTCTGATTTTAAAACATCAGGTAAGAGTCAAGACAAAAATCTAGAATAAAACTAGAATGATTACAAAAGCTTCAGAGGTTAAGTCAATTATTTAAAGACCACCATAGCTAGCCAACCTTAATTCTATTACCATTAACTATAGACTTTTTAAAAAAAAAAAAAGTATCACTATATTAAACTCCTTTACCAAAGAAACATTATTTAACAGCGCCCACTATCTGACAGTTAATCAGTCTCAACATATTCTACAAGTTAGTTTTTTGAGCCTTATAAAAACCATAAGATAAAACTTCTATAATTTAACCTCTCCAGATGTACTGTTATAATATAGCCAAATCCTTACAAGATTCCAGCAGACGATACATAAAATTGCATCTTTTCAGCCTTAATCCACTCCGGTAATTCCCATTTATTCCAATAACATTCACAATGACACTTCTGTTAAACTAAATGCCAGAAAGCAGACACAGACAAGCAATCATGGAATTACAGAGAAGGAAGAAGTTAAAAACTTAAAGGATTCATAAAATGCAGTCAACAGCCTTAAAAAAACCCACACACAACTAAAAACCACAAACAGCAAAACAAAAAGACAACCAAACACACTCCACCCCAAAACTCTCAAATCAACAGGAGACATCTGAGAACAGAAAGCTTAGCAGATACCAAGGACTTGAATAATTTTCCAGCCATTTACCTCTTTGAAATCTGTTGCACCATCCAAACAGTTTTTCCAGGTTTCTGCAAGACTAGATAGCACATATCAATCACACATTTGTTAAAAAATATTTTTTTAAGGCTTTGCACTCCCTTGATGCATATTTGAAAACAAAACCAACCTAGTTATAGACGAAATGTAAACAAACCTGTTGAACATTCTGTCAGCGTGATCAAACTTTCCATTCTGCAGACAGAGCATGTATTCTGGAGCTAAGAAGAAAAAAAAAATCATCAGCTTGCTCAAAACCTTGTCCACTTTGGAGGTAACTGTCTGCTCAGAGAGCATGCAAAAGCTGTCTTACCAACTCTAACGAGATAAAACAAAACATAACCAGGAGATGAATAGTGGCTCCCATACATGAACTTAGGCTCTGGCATTTCCTGATAACGTGTCTGCAACATATGAAGAAGAAAGAGAGGTCGGTTTAAAAATCAGTACTCCTGCTTTCCTTCAATATTGAACACATACACTTTTTTTTTTCTTAAGAGACAGGTTAGGACTACCCTAATTTTTTTTTTCTAATGATAAAACAAACTAAGTTCTAATAACCATGCAGCTTTAAAATCCATATGGCAAAAAAGTTGTTCTAACTTATAATCCAGAATTACCAGGTTTTCAGCTTTTTTTTTTCCTTCTCTCACTTTCACACATAACTGCAGTGATTCAACTTCAAAGGAGTGCAAACAAAGACTTCCTTTTTGTCTTTCACATGAAGTTTAATGAGAGTATGGAAGAACATATTGACATAATTCAACCTGAAGGATTCCCTCCTGTCTTAAAACTTCTATGTGTTGTCCCTAAAACCTATCATAATCTAAATAAAATGACTTTTACTGCAGTAAGTATGAGGGAGCTAACAGTTTGAGGAAACAGTCAGATGTTAGAAAGAAAGCTTTATTTACTGTTATTGAAAGCATATTGATCACGTTCTTACCTTCCACAACCTTAGGAAACTTTATGATTTTGAAATATTTAATCTTTTTTGTCAATATAATGCAGTTAGTCTTGCAATATTTTTTTTTCCTAATGCTTCATTAAGAACTAACAAAGGTTTCAAAACATTAAATATAGTTATGTTCTGTAAATTATTTTGGAATAATTAACTTGCGATAGGAGACAATGATTTTATAAAAAGAATTAAAAGCCAAGAAACTGAGGATCTTCTAAGCCTGTAACTATGTGTTTGACTGCTTATGAAAAGAAAGCCTGCCTACTTTGAGAAATGGAAAGTTTGGGCACTATCTGCATGTGAAAATTTTAAGTTGGTGCTCTGACTTCCATGGATCCAGATTTCCTCCCTTTGAAGTACTCTCCCTCAAATTCAGCATTTTTCTTAAATGGAAGTACTTAAGATTTCTACCACTTTGTCTTGTTTAATTCATACACATATTTTACATTACACATCTAAATCCATTGGTCTTGACGCTTTATATTTCCATATTATATATTTTTTTTAATCTCAGTGCCTGCCATACAAATGCAGTTACAATAGTTAAATGGATTTGGGGATTTTATTTTAAAAGTGAGGTAAAACATTTAAAAGCATATACATATGAAACAGTAGTAAGAGAGAGGAAACAGATTCAAATAATTTTAAATTAGTACTGACAAAATTAGTACTGATGAAATCAAGCTGAAAATAAATATGCTATGTTTATAGGTAAGTTTGCTCCTGATAAGGTTTATAGTTAGTTTTAGATATCTACATAACCCCCAAAGCTTGCTTGACAAAGCTCCTTTTATTGCCAATATGTACAAGGCCCAGAATGCGTAGTACATAAAAACTAAGATATACATACCAATAATCTATCCAGCCTTTCCTTATTCATGGCACCAATTGGTTTACTAAGGTCACGGAATGTTTCAGGCTTTGTCAGATCTAAAAAAAACCCCACATAGTTAGACTCTATGCATTGATTCTACTAGACAGGAATGTAATCAATATTTAAAAACAAAACAAACCCCAAACAGCAACAAACCAAACAAAAATCAACACAGAACCCCTCCAGTAATTTTCTCTGCTCCCTAACTGCAAAAGAATAAAGTCTTACTGTAAATGGCTACCCACCTTCTTCCTTCCAAGTAGACGTAATCTCCCACCTCTTGCTTAAGAGCTAGTAGTTACATATACCTGACAGCTATCTTAACTAGCATCCCCTAGTCAATACAGGTCCTGCTACCTGAGGCACAAAAGCAGCTGGTATCATCTTCTTCCTACTCATTAACTATTCTGTCAGGCTACAATAAGTTCCACCAAACAACCAGACTGGAGTGTTCGAGCGGGTGCGGATGAATACATGAGATTCCCCTACCCTACTCCTTGTACAGGGACACAATCCTCAAAAGGACAAGCTTCCAAGACAAATTCCACAAAAACCCTTGATCAAGGAGCCTGTTTGGGCACAAGCCTTGTTAGCCTCTTCCTTTCAACTTGCAATGCTAAGAACTGTAAAAGAACACCTGGATTCTGTACACTTCAATGCATCCAACTCGTTCCATAAAAAGCCGTTTTACTAGTTCTTTTGCATTTATTAGAATCACAGAAAGTGTGTGAATGCTCAGTACCACAGATTTTCAAAGTGACCAAGCAGATGCTTGGTACATACTCTGCATGTGAAGAGTGAAATATTTAACAGAAAGAGGTGAGGTATTTTGTCCACTAAACTCCAGAGTAAGGGTAAATGCACAAGAAAACCTCTAAGATCACTAATGCCAGGTTCATTTTGATGTACCATGAACTTTATGCAGTGTAAAACCCCTCCAAGACATTTCAGGTTGGACATGATGCACTAACATGACTTTTTGTATACACATACCTAATACTGAACTAGAGTAATCTGCTATAATCCAGGGAAATACAGGATACTGGGAAAGATCGTTGCAGCTTCTATCAGCGAGATTGTTGAGATGAAGAAGATACTGGTAATTTGATATATGTCCTCGCTGCCATTGCAACATATAACTTTCAGCTGTATGCTCTGTAATATGATTTTCTAAAATAAAAGAAAACATTAAGAGTTTTGAGGTTTGGAGTTCCACCCCCAAATTATACTGTGATTAACATTATGCAAGGTACTATAAAATAATTAAGGGCATAGATCTTTAAAAGAACAAGTTAGAATTAAGTGGAAACCTTATGTTTCAATAGCTACCATACTTTATACATTTTTTTTAAACCTGTTCAAACAGTCCTAAACTGCATTCAACCAAAAAAAAAAAAAAAAAAAAATCACACAGAAGGAGTGCTGAAACCAAACATAGAAACAATGGATGGGAAAGAACTCAGACATTTATGGAGGTATAGAAAAGTATTTGCAGACCATGAACAGCTCTCTTGGCAATCAAGCAACTTTAAGATTTCAAATTTCTAGAAGTAGTTCTGCTAGAGTCAAGAAAAAAAGCAAATATATTTTCCTACTGGACAACTAAGGATGCCCACTAATGATGACTTGTGGGAAGAAGTCATATATGTATGTAAACAGAATTCAGTTTCAGAACCACTGAAACAGAGAAACTAGAGGAAGATAAAACTTGACCACCACTCAAGAAAGTAGGAATTATGCACATGGAGCTTCTGTTTGAAGCATTAGGCAGGGCCTCAAGAAATCCAAAACTGCACTACTCTCTACTCAATAGCTATAATACAAAGGTATGCTGCTGGACAACAAAATGACCTGGGAATACTGATTTCATTCTGTCCCTCTACCTTAAAATGAAATTGAAGAGGTTTCTTTGTTATCTTAGTCTGTCCTGCGTGTGGCAGGTTTATCAAGAGATATAGGGGAGGCAAGGGTAGTTTTGCACTTTTTTTAATTGTTCCTTCCATTGATTCAGTTTACAGCACCTTGGCAAGTGCCTGAAATAGCAGAATTGAAGGGCTGCAACCATGGCACAATGGCAAGAAACCATCCAATCATCAAGTAATCACAGTGAAACCACATCCTTGCCATACAAAGCATTATATGGCACACTTCTGCATGCTTTTTTTACTGCATCTATGTTACAGGCTGCTCTTCCTCCTACTGAAAAGTCTTTAAATACGTTTTACCACCATTTGCTGCTGAAGGCTACAACATAAAGCTAAAGAATTAGGATTTATATGGAACTTCAATTTATTCAAATATTATCACTACAATTATTAACTAGAAGGAAAGGAATTCAGATTAGGATATGGCAGGCTTCTATTTTAGCTCAGCATAGGCTGGAAAACCATATTCCAACTATCCCTTCACCTTAGTACCTTAAATTCTACAAGTAAAAAGCGTTACTACCTTCACAGAGAGGATCTTCTGCTGTCAGAGACAGCTACTGAGGTGCTGCAAACACCTTTAGAGAAACAGCTCACGCTTTTTTTATTTCTAAGCTCCAGCAACAACAACATCATCATCATCTCCATCTGACCTTGAAATTTCATCTTTGAAAGTTATCCAGAAAACAAAGTCTGAAGCAGGGTAACAGCATGCAATTATTTCAATAACAGAGAAAGTCATATCAGAACCTATTTCCTTTTCAAAAGAAAAATCTAAGAGACTAAAACAATTCTCAAGGGAAGTGATCGTTCCTTTGTGGCCTTTCCATTTTGCTTTGTGAAGTGGGGAAAATGTCAACTGATATTTAGGTAAATTCATTAAAACAGAACTAAAGCTCTGGTACAATAACAAAATAGTACAAAATTTACATAAACACTTTCAATATTGGTAGTAAAAGTGAGCTTCAATGTTTCAGTTGTAGTAGCATTACAGAAAAACTATTAGCTTTTTCTCCTTGTTTTTCCAGGACGCACACTAGCCTTTTAGAAAGTTTCTGTTCACGATCTGCAAAAAGATATGTATCACTTTCTAGGAATTAATGCATACAAGTTCTCATTTCTATTAAATCTTAACTGTTTCAGAATGGTAATTTTCATCAACCACTGATAAGACTGAGGGAAGTTCAGGTATTTATGTATGCACTGGAAATCCATCCATTACAGGAACTTTCTCAATAGGATTTTTACTTGGACTTAATCGGGGGCCAGGGGGATCCACCCACAAGTCAGTCTATATTCTTTCAGCAAAACACAATTTAGCTGAGTGGATCTTATTTACCCTTTGCTTTGAAGGTAAAGCGTTTTGTGGGTTTTTTGTTTGTTTGTTTAATTTGTTTCTTTTAGAAGGTTTTTGGGGGGTTGTGTGTTTAAACTACAGCGCATATCAAGTTGCAAATCAAAAGAATTAGTTTCACCTTAATAATGCTATCTCAGCTTTCATACTCAGCTCTTCAAACGCAAACAGAATATATGCAACTTCACAACATTCATTCTGCACTTCGCTTATTTCTAGCAACAAATTTTAGGGCTAATACATCTGCTTATTCTATTCGTTATTCCCACAAATCAACAGAGCAAAACCCAGACAAATTTCCCCTCACAAGGTACTACGGACTACATTAATAAATAAATACTGCAAACCTATATATGTTGCAATAAGGAAATAGAGCTCATCTCGATCTTGACAGTTGTAGAATTTCAAGTAGATGTCAGAACATAGATCATTTTCTGTGCAAAATACTTCAAGTCCCTTAGAAGTTAAAGGGGGGGGAAAAGTAAATGACAGCAATTACTGACAAGCTGTAATATTCATGTTTTTTAACAGAATATTCCAGTTACTAATATCTAAAACTTAAGACTCTAAACTAGGTAGCAGTTTTGCCTGCGAAGTCTAACATTTTCATCTTTCCTATTTCCAATCATAAAAATTTACACCCAACTGAGCAAATAGCTTTATAGCTGTCCATAGATTGGCTCTGTCTGGATTGATTAAGCACAGGTATTATACTTTTTTTGTCCTAAGTGAATGGAGCGAGGCAAAGAGTTAAATGTCTATTTAGTTTAAACGTCTTCTGAGACAAAAATTTTGTTCAAGACTGAAAGCATACAACTGAGGTTCTACTGCAGCACTCTCATCATCCCTCAGTCATGTACAGCGGGACTCATCACTCCACATTAGTCTCAATCTGAACCAGTGATCAAGCTCCCTCCATGAATCAATCCAGAGAGAAAATACACCATGAGCGAGCAATTCATTCTATCCCAAGATAGGTGTTTGAGATAAACGGAATGAATTGCTCCCTGGAGGTAGTCCCTTCTCCCTTCCCCTACAGTGACTGCTTATGAAAGAAATTTTTCATCCTCGACAAGAGTTCTGTCTTCCTGTTTTCATCTTTTTGACAACACAGGGAACTAAACACTTACAAATCAGAAAGGATCTTTGAGTGCTGTTCACCACTTAATCCAGAGTTTTTAAAAACATGTAGCTGTTACCTAATGATGCACACAGTTTCAGCTGGTCATTTTAAGAAGTGATATATACAGCAAGACATGAAAAAAAAAATTGAGCTTACCAATGGCATTAGGCCATGTCTTCTTTTATAGATGCGACGCACATTTTGCAGTGTTATTTGTACTACTGGTTTCTGTGGGGGGCGAGGGAGGGGGAAGAAAAGATGGAGATTTTCCAGAAGGTTTGTGTTCTTCTACATTAACCTCTCCAGTCAATCTGAAGTTTCTCTTGACTAGAGATACTAGTAATATGAAAACATTATCCATTCATGTCATTTTAGCAGTGGAACAGTGGTGCTAAGCAGTTATGCTAAAAAGAGGAAGCTCGTCTTTGCTGTTCGTTCTTGTCTGAGTAGCAAAGCAGTTTAAGAATAAATAAAGAATAGTGTATAATCACCCGAGACTGTCACCAGTTATAACAATCATGCAAGAGAGGAGCAGAACGCAATGAACTATTAAAAATAAGGAGGCTGCTGGGCAAACTGTTTGCCAATGGTGCCACCTGGTGGACGGATATTGAATGGCATTGTGTTTCACGGCTGAAGATGACAAATTTTCCTTGTCTGGACATACTTTTAGTGTATTAGTGGCCTGCTAAGACTACCGCTGTTATTTCTGTGACAAAGTTCCAAAGCAGTAATCTGTCTGTGACATGCACTCAGTTTTCCTCTAGAGAAAGAACTGATCAGTTTAATAGAAAACCTAGCTAAGATCTTCCAATATAAACTAAATGTATATATAAAGCTCTCACTAGGTAGGAGCAGCATCACAGAGTAAGACTAAGAAATTTATCTCAAATGAAACGTTACAAAAAGTGATCTTTAAATATTAATAGAGAATGAGCAAAGGACTTTTTGTGCTTTGTCAGTAGGAGGTCAACTTTCAACAAGTTAGCACAGAATAAAGCCTCAGAAGTAGAGATACACTGAATGCAACAGAGCAGCACAGATCAAAGGAAAACTAAGGAGCTTCTGATTATAACTGAAAATAGAGTCTTCTTGGAGATGTGCTCCATGTGCATTTAAGAGGAGTAATACAGAAAATGAAAACTGTCCACTAGAGGGGCAGCGTGCTCACATCATATGCAAGACCATCTACGAGGCACTTACAGGATATCCATTAAGAGGCTGGAAGTACAAGTTAGCATCAGTAACACACACATGCCCTGGATTAGTCACCAGTGGTGTCACCATTTCTGCTTTACATTCCATATGCAGCGTTTCAGAAATGCTTTGAAATCTACAAGTGAAGAAAGGGAGTAAGTTTATCTCTAGTTCTTACTTAGGTAGAGCTACCCTTAAACCCTTTAGAAAGGTTTTAGGTTAGCTTATAACCTTGGCACATCAGAATGGGGACTTCACTAAGCTTATTTTAGACATGAAGAAAGTTCTTTGTTGAGACCTCTACTTTAACAGGCACTCCAGAAAGGAAAGTTGCTACGTTCTGCACCAGTCTCAAAGCAGTAAGCCAGTTGACTTTTCCATATAGAGCTTTATTTGGCATATACTAATGCCCAATTTGCAACAAATTCATAGATAAACAGAACAGTCTGGAGAGAGAAAAAAGTAACACGTTCATCTTCACAACACAGAATTTCCCATTCTCCATTCCAGATGGTTCAGAATACAAAGAAGATAACTCTGAATTAGAGAACTTATGCTGCCCCAAACAAGCACCTATTAAGTACCGACGCAGTAGACTAATCAACCAACAAGCTGAAAAATCATTTCCCAGTAGAAAGTGATTAGAAAGATACCTGTTTTTATCAAATGAAGTTCTAGCCAAGCGCGATTGCAATATAGCAGTTATCTAATGTGGAGGAAAAAAAAGTTAATATGGTCTATGATCCAAATGCAATTAGAATTTTATTATTAAACAGTGATATCAGAAATAATCAGATACTTACCATGGCAGCTTGATCTCCCATCTTATCTAGACAAGAAGCCCTGTAAAGCTAAAGAACAATGAGCTTTAAGTGAAATAGCATGGAAATCTCCCACACAGCTCATAAGTCAATAGAAACTGGGGGGGGCTGTAGCATTCTTGGTGACAGAGTACTAAAAGAGCTATTATTATTTCTTTTTAAAATAGGACATGTTTGTTCATTGCTATTGTCATGTTATTACTTTGTCTATATACTACCACCCAGCATAGTAAAAGCTAATATGGGTAGCTTACGACTGCTGTCAGAACTAGATGCTGTGTTCAACTGCTGTATTTTAAAAATAGATACTCCAAGAATTTCACCTTGAGAATAAATATTTAAAGAAAGCTCTCCATTAAATATCAAAAAAGATGCTGTGATGAAGTGTGTAGTGATATCAAATAACCACATACCTGATGCAGAGTTTGCACAACATCTCCTAGTTTCCCAGCAACATCCAGTTGGAAAAAGTGTTCTGTTCTACCCTAAAACCAAAAGTACATTTACTACAAATGAGTTTAAAATAAAGCTCAGTGAAAACAAAAGTTAAAGCTAAAATCAAAATACTCTAAAACCTGGTCAAAGTATGCTATCAAAGGTTGCAGTATACGTGAAACATTCCAACATTAACATCAGATGTTAAACCTGATTTTTTTTTCTTTACAAATGTATCTTCCCTGTGATAAGCTCTTTGTGCCGTATTTAGTCTGTTATTTAATACAATGCAACATAATAGCTTCGAAGTGAACAAATTAATATAGTGTAAACATCAGTAAACGTAGAACTAGTACCTACTGTCTATTTTAATATCAGGTAAAAACATGTAAATATAGAACTAGTAAATGGCATGTTACATTTAAACAGCTACTGTGTACCTTTTAGACAAAAGATACCAGCCCATCAAATCTTTAAGGACTAGGCTATAAAAGTTACCATTCTCCTTTACATAAATAGTTTTGAGCTGAAAAGATCCCAAATCCAATCACAACCAGTTTTGAGTAGTCATTTATAAAAACCTCACTAACACATTACCCAGCATATGTGGCATACTCATTTTTTACTCTACAAAGTTTTCCCAGCTTTCTTAAGTGTCCTTTCATAGCATGTATTTCTCGTTTTGACTTAAGTATATTAAAAGTATGTGCGTGGATCAACTGATATTAACTCTTACACATAACTCATGTTTAGCAAAGGTGGTGGGATCCCTTGATGGCCCCTGAATGTAGTATAAAACCGTATCAACACATTTCTGTAGGGTTTTGTAATTTCTCAGGCTAGACTTTAAAAAAAAGTGATCAGTAAGACTACATCAAGACATTGATCAGTGGAATACAATTGGATTAATTTAAAACTGAAGGAAAGAAGACATGGAAATCTAGATGATCTTCAGTGTAATGCATGTGATCTGAGCTGAACTGACAGCAATCCAAGAGGAAAGCATGCTTCAGGAAGCAAATGGAGCTGGAGTAAAGGGAGACAAGAAATTCAGTAGCAATTTAGATAAAAGCCTTGTAACATTTCACCCAGAGCACCATTTTCCTTCAACAGGGAAAGCACAGCTCTCAGAAATCCTAGTGGATTGGTCTACAAGGATTGCTTACAGCCAACAATGTAAGATCTTTTGTGAGCGGTTCCCTCTGGAGCTCTCCAGCCATGTGCAAAGACAATAGCTCAGTATTTTGTAACTGATCTGAAACAATCAATGCAAGACATGGAAGATCGAATGTACTACCAAATTCCAGTACTCAGTGACACATCTGGAACTGGCAATGATTCAAGTAGAAGATATTTAGCAGCAACAGAAAAAATTCTGAAATGATTGAAGGCAAACTAGATTTGTTTTAATATGCAGAAACATAGCTGCACTTTTGCAAAGTAAATTGTAATGCCTAACTGTCAGGAATGTTTTAGGTATGAATGAATCTTGACTTCGGAGAAAATAAAGTGAAAAGCCATCCAAACAGCCCTTTTGATTCTTTTCTTTTTCACTGTGTTGGCAATGTGTTAAGATATTTGTATGATACTTAATAAATCTTGCACGTGGAGGCAAAACAGAAAAATAGAAGGACTAGAAGAGAAGATAGGTTCAACACATGAAGAATTAATGGCAGAAAGCAAACAAACAAAGAAAATAAGAAAAATACTAGTTTAGAGACAGATCTAATCACAAAACCAATCCAAAACAGTTGTTGAGAGAACAGAGATTATCTCTTGTCTCTTTGCTGTTCATTACAGTAATGCAACTTTATGGACTCCATCATTCTTGAAATTTCTTATTTGAACAAATATGTTGAGAAAAATAATTCTGTCTGTTTCAATCCTTGGGCAAATACGGTGTTTAATCATAGAATCATAGCATATAGTTTGGGTTGGAAGGGACCTCTAAAGGTCATCTAGTCCACCCCCCCTGCCGTGGGCAGGGACATCTTCAACTAGATCAGGTTGCTCAGAGCCCCGTCCAACCTCACCTTGAAGGTTTCCAGGGATGGGGCATCCACCGCCTCTCTGGGCAACCTGTGCCAGTGCTTCACCACCCTCAGCGTCAAAAATTTCTTCCTTCTATCTAGTCTAAATCTACCCCCCTTTAGTTTAAAGCCATTCCCCCTTGTCCTGTTGCAACAGGCCCTGCTAAAGAGTCTGCTGCCATCTTTTTTATACGCCCCCTTTAAGTACTGATAGGCTGCAATAAGGTCTCCCTGAAGCCTTTTCTTCTCTAAGCTGAACAACCCCAACTCTCTCAGCCTTTCTCTGCATTTCCATTTTGTGTCTTAACCTATCTCGCATTCCAGGTGAAAAACCTTTACTTCTATGCCTTGAAGCCTCCAGGCTCAGAAGCAGAGCAGACCCACCCCATCAGCAGAAAGCAACCAGAAGTAAGCTCTGATTTCTGCTGTGAGCAGCCTTATCTGCCATTTCTTTGAACTGTGAAGCACTCAGCTGGGAAATATCAATTAGCAGTCTCATCTCAGGTGTGAGCAGAACTGAGGAGAAGCCATTTAGCTAGGATGCAGTGTCCACTGACTACTAGCAGCCAGCTGACAGCTCTGACTGTTGAGCCCACAGAGCTGCACATCAAGGTAAATAGCAAGTGTCAAGTCTGCAGTATGTCCTCCAAGAAATATCATACACCCATTATGGAAGAATTCAGACACTTGTTTTATCAATATGCACAATTACTTTTTTTTTTAAGCTTTATTGTCATATTCCTCAAGTTATAATTACCTTATTCTTTCAGAAATGAGAACGTAAATCCTTATAAAACATTAGTTAGCTAAGAATAGTGAAAAAATATATACTTACTCTTACTGGTTTATAGGGTGCAATAATGTTTCTTTCTTTAATGAGAAAAACCTGAAAGAGTAAGAGATGTTACTGTTTCAGTCCCTAAAAAATAATAAAATAAAATCAGAAGTACTGATAAAGACAAAGCTAAGAACGCTGTTTAAGCAAACAGAACACTGGGTTGCAATATCCTGCTTTAGCTACCCCAGATAAACTGCAGAAAAACAATGACCTTTCATAGCAGCTAACTGCAAGAGGGGCAAGCATCCAATTTAGTTCAGAGGCTTACATACTTATGTAGTTTATTAGTGTGTTTTTATTCTAATCATACGACCTTCAAGGAGTTGCAACATTAAAGCCAATAAGGACAGCCATCCGTCTAATCCCACTCAATAGAAGGATCCTCCCTCTCTTTTCTTCTGGTGGCTCATGCCCTTAGGGTTCTGTCCTGATGGGAATTACCCCACAGGGGCAACTCACAACATAAACTACTGTGTAAACCTTCTCAAATGAACCCCTTCTTCCACTGCTAAACATCTCACTTCCAGTTCCAACTGCCATGAACACCAGGTTTCCTCTCTCATCCAACGGCATGTTTTTGAAGTTTTGTTTCTCTGATGCTATTCTCACATGAGAGGATCTTCCCTCCCCAAAACCCACATGAAACTGCTCTCCTTCAGAACATTGTCACAACTCCTATAGAAAGACTTAACTGCTAGCACATTGGTTTGTAGATATCACCTTACTATCTGCTGTCTGAAAGAAGACAAGCCAGAAATAAGTCATGGTTTTGCTCTGTTGCAGGGAAGGCTCAAACTTGCTAAATCTCAGGCCTCAGTGTAAGACTCAGGATTGGTTCTGAACTGCACAAAACCACACTGGACTGCACTACCAACTGTCTTCTACTCCATGGCCCAAGAGACTTGGCCAATCAAAGGGCCTTTTCCAGTGCCTTGATTTGCTTCCTACAGCTAGCATACCTGTGGTTCTACACTCCAAGGCATTGTAGCAGCAGCCTCAAACCAAGAGCGAATATTAAACTTGGAAGAACAGAAGCTGCACCGTGCTCTAGCCAGAAGCCTTCTGGCTGGCACATATAGCCTTCCCACGGGCTGACAACAGAGCCAACCTCCACCAACAAGACCACTCACAGCACTGTCCAGCCAGAAGAAAGTGAGCGGTATGCTTAGAAGCTTACAAGCTCAGCATGCCTCTCCAAGTGCTACATCAAAAAATAATGGCAATTAGTGCCTTTCATCTGACATCAGCATGTACAGACCTGAATCAGGCCGTAGGAGAATAAGAATCAGAGTAAGACACACATGCTTTACACTCAGATCGCTCTTCTGCAGGATAATTAAACATTTTTCTACACTGAGAGCCCCAAATTACATGAAAAAGTAGACAATACAAGTAAAAAAAAAAAGCAAGCCGAGCAAAAAACTTTAGCATACTGTATTCATTTCCTGTTTTGGAGGATTTTTCCCCAATTTTATCTTGAGAAAAAAAATACTGAAATAATCTCCAATTATTATTTCCATTTGCTGTATTTTATAGCCATTGGTTTCTAAGTTGCCTGTTACGTAAAGCAAAGCTTGTTATCCAGCTATGCATTAACAATTTTTTTTTGAGCCTGAAAAGGCAAAGATGTTTAAGATGTTCCAATTATTTGCTACGTGCAGTTTCCTACAGGCAGAAATTCTACTTAGAAAAAAATATTTATAATTAGATCATGATTTGTCATAAGTACAACTAGCGAGTACTTCACACTCAAAAGTCCTTATGCCTTTTATACAAAATACCAGCATTTATCATGCCACCCAACTATTTCAGAACGTTTCCCCAGAGACAGGAGGATGACTGGCAAGCTACACATGGGTGGGGTGCGGAGTGGGGGGTGTTAACCACACTTGCCACTTTAAAAGTTAATTCTCCTTTCCTATGAGATGTTTTTATAATCATTTGTTCTTCAGAACATATACTAATGATGTCATATACTAATGATGTATGGTGGAACAATTGCATGGAACAATTAGAAATACCTTTTTTAAAAACATTAAATATACTGATTACTTTAACACAGCCCACAAACTTCTCCAGCATAGATAATATTAAATGCTTGAGTTTGTTTTTGACTGCAGCAGTACTTAACTGAACAAGGCTATCAGTTTTAGGTATTACTAAAGACAGATTTTACAAAGATGCTAGAAAGTTTAAAAGGATATTTCCGACCTCATCTCTGTTCTTTCCTGAAATGAAAATCTGAACTTTTTTTTGGAAAACTTTTACAGCTTTGGAACATCTACCAGCTGTGATTTATCAAAGCTTGAAGTATATTCCCTTGGTTAACATTAAGTATGAACATATCCGAGTTAATCACAACTCATGATTGAAACTTGAACCCAATATTTCAGGACAGCTACTGAAAATTATTTGGTGGACATACAGCACATTCCAATGTTTTTACAAAGCTGAACTGCAAGGATCAAGATGGCTTTGCCATTACCACTACACGCTGCAGAAAGTAGGAGAAAGCAATATAGCAAGACCAAAACAAAGGTGATTAATAACCAGTTTAATTTCAGTCTATTCTCCTTTTTCATTCAATTCTAAAATTGCCCTAAGCTCCATTATAAAACACACAGTGCAGAAAGTTCACTTTATCAAATTAATGACTTAATGAACTCATTAACAGTTTGAGATTTCCAGCATCAACAGCTTCACATTAATGCTAAGTTTTTGACACTAATTAGTTTTGTTTCCAGTTAACCCCCCACCCTAAGACTCCAGCTTCGAGAAAGACACCATTAAAGAATGTAACCTCGCTCATTTATACATCAAGAATCTGTTATATGCAGGTCTTACCTGGTTACATACAACAGAAATCCCTCCAGATGTATCCCTAAAATGTAAATAAGATATTTGAAGAGATGGGTGTTTCAGCTTTTAAAGGAGTTAAATACATACATACAGTAACTCAAATTCACGTACCGTGTGAAAGGGTTATTTGCTTCATTATCTTCTGGCGCTTTTATACTAATGCAGTCTCTCAGTGGTATCTGCAACAAGTTATAAAAATACATACTCCTCCTTAAAAGCTTTTTAAAGAGAATCTTAAGTTACCACGAAATTTTAAGTTTGCACTGCTTACCTTGATAATCGGTTGGATATTGTCATCAGCTTCAAAAATTATTGACTTTGAACAGATTTTTAGAGAGCCTCTGAATTTTCTAAAAGGAACAAGAAAAAAGAAAGTAGTTGTGTATGTGTTAGAGATACATGAGACCAGAACAACTCCAGTAAATGAATGTATGTAAGAGTTTCGTACCTTTCGTCTCTGCAACCTTTATTTATAATATGATTAGCTGTGTGCTGTTCAAAGTAATATTCTTCCAGGTTAAGAAGCAGCAGTGTAAACCTACAAATAAATAAAAATTATTTATTCAAAAAGAAAACACCATAACAGTTAGTATTCTTAATAAAATGTATCAAGTGTTTGGGAAGTCTTCACTGATTACCATGCTATGCCCCACACCCCAAGAATGAATTAATTTAAATTAACTTTTTAAAGGACAAACCCATATGGAAAATTTGTGTAGACATGAAGAAGATCGATTGATGGTCTTCCAAAATATGTAAGGTTAGATCTTTGATGCTGTTCATATGTCTCGGGTGGGAACTATCCTAACATAGCCAGGCTTTCCCCCAAGTAAACATTAGTTTAGCCCTGATCAGTGTATGCCAGTCAAAATATGCAATGACACAAAAGGAGGGGCAGGAACTAATCGCTTGGAATGGAGGAGATTAGATCTTTCTGAAGCAAAGCCAAATTACATTGGTCTAAAGTGTTAAGAGAAAACACGGCGATAGTTTTTACCACACGGCTGAGCCACTCAATGGATACCCTCTGAGGAAGCATTACCTTCCTCTCCAACCCATTTCTGCACTTCCTCTGTACCAGTGCCTGTTCAACCCCACAGGAAGCCTGTTTATGGACTAATCCAGCAGACAACAAACAAAATTAATAAAAAAAAAAATTGAAGTCTTCTAAAGTATTTAATTGCAGGATCATAGTAATGCCAGTGCTGGTACGAGGTAAATGCAAATAGGCTAGATTAGATAGACAATACAGTTTCATGTTCTAACGACTTAACTTAAAAAACCGCTACAAGTGATTAAAACTCACCAACTTTACTAACAGGGTGAACACACAGTCACCTATGCATTTCAGCTGTGGGGAATGCCAGTGGGTATTGGCACAGCAGGAGGAGCAGAAACATCTTATATCACTTCAGTTGGAAGTACAACAGCTTGTTTGTGTGCAGCGCTGGTCTGATCTGCAGAAGTACTTAGTATTTATTCACATCCATGCTTTGAGCTTTTTGTACTGTGTTCATGATGTGTTTCAGGAGAAATGCCCGTGACAATGCTAATAAACGTCAAGTGTCCCCAGAACAGTATTCAAATAGCAGTAAACATGTCAAGAGTTCACAAAATGAACTGAATGTACTGAAAAGCCTGCTCGTTAAGAAAGCGTATTTTACAATACAAAAAAACAGTGTTATTGGAAAATCCATCTTGTTCACGTAAGATTTGTGTTGTGTCTGTTATATTAAACAGAACATAACAATAAAGGTTTACTGTAACTACAAGTAACAGTGGGTCCATATACTCAAAACTGCTTTTGTGTCCAAGACACTTTGTCTTAATGCTCTGCTGCTTTTTCAAAACAGCATTATCTCTACCTCTCCTCTCTTGAAAATAGCTATTTTATGATGCCATTAAGAAACAACTGATGTTAAAATGTTAGAAAATACAAGAGTTAGAACAGTATACGCCATACAAAACTCCTTAAGAAAACTGAACACAAATCTCAAAAAGTCTCTTCAGCGTCTACCCCAGTTGCTGTTATTGTATATCTCTATACAATATCTCTAGTTCTTGATAGAGAGGAGTTGAATATCCTGTATTGGATATTCAACAGGAGTTGATATCTTGAATATCTCTAGTTTCCAATGGGGTTTTAGGGGCTTCGCCTTCACGTATCCTTTCTCAGAAGACATAACTTCAGTTGCCTTCTGTTTCTCATAGAAGTCTGTTCTTCAAACTTACCGCCACCTATGAAAGCATGTCCTATCAACAGGTGTAAACTGAATTTCCAAGTTTCTGAGGCCTTGGTGCCTTTGAAGGAGCCAAAACACTCTTTTCATATTTATTTTGATCACTCACCTTCAGGAAGCTAAAATAGAAGGTCTAGATCTGCATTTTGAGGAAATAAAGCTTTGCTAGGAACAGTCTACAAGCCACAGAGGAAGAGTATGAAGCCATAGCAACTTCCACACAGTTACCATTAAACCCCATTTTTCAACACATCCAGTTGAAATCACCTGGGACAAAATTAAACTTTCTGGGATTTTGCAAACTCAGATCTAGCAAGTCCTATCACATTTTGATTGAAAGCTTTTTAATAAAGCTGTGTTAGGATATATAAAGAGCAATTCACCATCAGAATGTTTTTCCTTCTAGTATGTATAAGCATATACATTCAGCTTATTATCTACAAGCCAAAATATTTAAATAAAAAAAGTTAAGAACAAAGGTAATACCCAGATTTCTTTAAAAAAAAAAAAATCTACTCTCTTTCATCAGGGAACAGACACGATTGACATAGGGAACAATCAGCTTCACAGCAATGACATTCATGGTCCCACAATTTTTCTTCCAAGAAAACTAGTTCTATCGACCAGGTTTTACCAATTTCTGAAATTCTTCATTCTTGGGCTCTGTCCTTTGTCTCCACTTATTCTTTTGACAAACTCCCCACGTTTTTATACTCTTTCCAAATTCACCTGTTGGCAGCACTGGTAGTTACTAGACTTTCCTTTTAAGTTTTTGGTAAATGCAGGAATCCTTCATATATTCAAGATGAGCCATGTTTTTACATCAAAACATTGGCTCTGCTATTCACAGTAACTACAACATGCTTACATAAGCCAAAATACATAAACCAAGAGAGTTATCTTTCAACTTTTTCAGGATAACCATCCCCTAGAAACTACTGTATCTTTATACTCAACACCTTATGCATCAATTCACCTTGCCAAAATCAGAAGCTGTGGGCAACTGGGAAGGATTTGAGTACACTTTCCCTGGCATAATCCTCACTCCTGCTGGATGATTTCATGAAAAAAAATAACACACAAGGTACGCACAAAAACTCAAGATAAACTCTTCATATAGGCTAACTAGCTACTGTGGGAAATTGTAGGTTTCTTCCTTTTTAAACACAATATTTACTAGCAGCACCCAGTTTACCCTCTTGCTACTAGTCTCTGTGTCTCTTTCACATGACCACTCACTATCCAGTTTTATAGAGACAGCATCACTGTAGAGCTCCTTGCTGGAGACCAGCAACCTCCTGTGCCATAATCTCATGCCCACTTTCTGATCTCAGCTTTGCTGTCTTGAAAAAGGGTTGTACTGCTGGCAGCTGTTAAAGCATTTTTCTCCAAACATCGTATGTCATATAGGCCAAGTGCATTTTCCACATTTTATCTTTCCCCCTATGTTCTCCACAGAGCATTCCAGGTGGTTCTGCAGTCTCTTCCAAGCATTTCTGAGCTTGTTGCTGCTCTCCTACTTGCAAGTCCATTTACTTTAACTGCATTTTCCTATATTTTCAGGCTGCTATGAGTCACTTCCGCAGGCAGGCAGAGCCAGACATCAAATCTCCACAAATACAATCACCAATCTCTACTCTTCTCAAGAACCCATTGCAATTGGAACTAACTTACAGCCTGTCCAAAGATTCTGTCATAAAAATTGCACCTTCCAAAATTCCACCTTTCTTGGCCATAAAGTATCCCTCAAACCACGATTTCACTGTCTGCTTCTTCACCAGGACAAAAGAACACATGATTAAAGGCATCATTAGCTAAGAAGAAATATTGCTATTCTTTTTCCTGGAGTCTAACTGTTTGCGTACACATATCAAGTCTATCTTTAACTCTTCTTCATGATACTGCCAGTGTGTTCCAGCTCCCTGGAGCTTTTCGCGTCTCCTTTTCTTGTGCTGTTCTCTTTCATTCGCTCATGACAATAGTCCCTCTTACCTTTGTTTCTACAAATAAGTTTTCAAGTTCTAGTTATGATACCGTAAGTGGAACCAAAATTTTCAGACTTGCATCTCAACTACTGGCTAACAAATCTAGACCAGTTCAAGTTACTGCTAATTACGAACTTTGAAGATTATGAAGCATGATCTCTGGAATAACCTTCTGGAATTTCTCAACTCATCTCAGTCCTTACTGCTTAAGTATTTGAATTTCATTTGTCTGTGTTAATGATACATAGGGTTGTCAAAAAAAGCAAAAGTCAAGTTTAATCAGATGTTTACTAGAGTACAGTCAGAGCTTTTTATCTTCACAGAACAGACTTCCACATAAATAAGTAGAGCCACTGACAGTTACTGTATCAACAGGGTCCCTCTTAAGAACCATCACTGAACAGGATGATACTTCAGGCTTGCCAGGAGGTTTAACAAGTATTTACAGACAGCAAGGGAACAGATCAGTCTCCAGTATGTTGCATGAGTAGGCAAACACAGTGTTGTGAAGGCCTGAAAAAAATAGGAAATCAATCACAATAGCTATACAATTAAAGCAATGGGGATCTTCAACATGCAACTAAGCAGTTGGACTTTAGGCTGACTGTCTTCCAAAGAGCTAAAGAAGGTATTCCAAAGACACTTGTGATATCAAGATGACTGACATACAAAATTTATATACTATCAACTGCGATGCAGTCCTACAACAGGAGTTTGTATGCACACAGTATAAATCTAAAATAGTAATTTAATTCTTCTGCACATGACAGGAGGAAAAAAACCACCAAAACACAAACAAGTAACAGTAGGAAGAGAATGCATGATACCCTGTATAAGAAACTGATTAAATCTGTAATAGTTGAGAACTGTATTTTGGTCTTCAGCCACTGAGCAGCTGTACTGTTCCCTGTGCTGAGTAATTAACAGCACACGCTGTAAGCCTGTGACTTACCACACTGCCCTGGAAGAACAGCCTGGATCACAAAGCCAATGTCAAGTCAAGTAAGACTAAGTAAGTCTGTTCCCAGTCTACCCTCCCTTGCCTCCAAGTCTGACCCCAAGGCATAAAAAACCCCCTCAACCTCAGCAATTAGTCAGGCAAACTGGTCTTCCAATGAGAAGGACTGGACAACTTCAATAATGCAATTGCCCCCCCCAAATAAAAGAAACCTATTAAAAAAAAAAATCTCTCCCCCTCCCCCCCCCAAGCAAACCATAAGTATTAACTGGGAAATGTACAAAAATATTATCATCTCTAAAACGAAAAAGATTTTTATTTTGTCCTTTTAAGTTATCAGCAAGAACTAGTATCCGAAAAAAACCAGTTCCGGTTCTAACACAAACAGTTGTGTTTTTTAATAAAAATCAGAGGGATCTTCTACATTTGCCTGCTGCTCTCAAACTTTGCATTCCTATAATACAGTACTAATCAAATATCAGAAACTATTCTGTTTCAGGCGAACAGAAAAGGATCAGGTTTGAGATATTTTTCTTATCATCAGCAAGTGGTTCATTTTAATCCATTTTCAAAATGTATAACCCAATTGTTACTTGAAACTTCCCAAGTATAAATGATTTAATCAGCATTTATTAAAAATCTACTTAGAGAAGAGTAATGCTGTATCTTCTCTTGGAAAGCAACTCAACCTGTTGACACAAAATCCTTTGAAATCAAGCAATAAAACTCACACCTTAAAGTATATTACAGGGTATTTTTATGCTGGCTTCCTAATAAAGACACATTTCACAGGTTTACGTTCACAAATTTTGTGGTCACCATGCTATTCAATGGCTCACAACAGAAAGATAAAGTTAGTAAGTCAGTCATGTCTTCAGGGATCATTTACCATTTTCTCTTGTATATTGAACTTGACAAACTAGACTATTTTAAAAAAACCCAATATATTCTTTTGAAAATGACAATGTGAAGGGGTCAGGGGCAAGAACAAGGTGGCCAGGAACGAGACCTTACCCTTTGGAAGGCAGCAAGCCTGCGCAGCAGCTCTGCTGTCAGAGATGCTAAGAAAGAGGCAGTTTCACTTTCCAGGATGAAGTGAATTGGTAGCCGCCATCGCCACCAGGGCAAAACCTTGAGCTTTAGCGTGGGTGAAAGTGTACTTAAGCTGTTACATCTCAGGTTTAATGCAAACCCTGTATTCGAAATCAACAGCAGAAGCAGCTTGGAAGGGGGTGGGAAAGAAGAACATGCTAGGTAAGGGAACATTTTCTATTATAACAACTCACATAGCTGGGAAAAGAAACAACTTTAAAGAACATAAGGAGTTTCCCAGGTCTGAAAGGAAGGAAGATTGTTCAGTCACAGTTGTGTCTGTCTGTCTGGGGGTGTATGTTGGGGGGGGCAGGAGGGGAGGCAGTGGATAATCAGTATAGTGTAGTCACACACACCTCCACACACACCACCCCCCCAGATCACTTTAATGAAGGCTCTAACAGCTTTTGTGTTGGAACATCTTCAATTCCCACCCAGTGTTAGTCATATACAGAACCTGGTGGAGTAAAGAGTTAATCTTTTAATAGCATATGACAGAGCTGTTTAGGCTTAAAAGGTAAGCACCTACACTTAAGGGGAGAGGTAAATTAAAGCATGCTAATATAATTTTGCTTGAAGACTTATTTCAAATTCCTGTCTTTGTATTGTCCCAGAAAAATTATATTAAGAAAATCTGAAAAATTGGCAGTGATGTGGAAGGTATTTTCTTGTGAAGGGAATCAGTAAAAAACAACTTAACCTACAGCAGCAGAAAGATAGAGGTGACACAGGTAAGGCTGGTAAATGAACAAAGCAGTGAAGAACTCTGGTTGCTCTCTTCTAAATACAAAGTTGGAAGCAACTTGTTTATTTTTGCCTTTTTCAGAAAGCTTCCATATAATTGCCACTCAGAAAAGGGCTGAGGAATGAGTCAAGAACACACCCAAGACGCATCGGAAAACTGAGCATGACACTAAGTAGCAGGAAAACACTTGCAAAACTTCACCTCATATGATGTCATCCCCTATACACAAGGTTTGGGAACCCAAATGGCACCCAAACATTCCTAGCATTGTTCAGAGTATGCAACAAAGAAGCGAATCACACTTTACAAACTACAACCTGGGGTTTATAAGTCCTGCCAAGATGCTATAAAATATCCTCCAAATAAAGAGTGTATTGTATCAGGCTTAGTCTACTAAGCATGTAGACTACATTACAGTCTACTGCATGTCCCTCTATACTTCAGTTTGAAAAGATCTCATCTGAGATCCACCAACACAGGGGAAGAAACCAAAACAAAACCCAAAACAAACCCACAATTTATTTTATATACCAATGTCACCTACCAACTGAAGCACTGGACTTGTTTGAATTGGACACAGGAATGAATGTGGACACAGGGACCAGCATCTTGGCAAAATCCCATTTATGCCACCCAGAGAAGGTATCCCATTGATCCTGCTTTAAATTCTTAATCTGTGATTGAATTCTTACCATTTCCATCACTTCATCAGGAAAGCACATGCTGGAAATCTACTTGGACACAAGGGTTTCAAGTGGCTGATCCAACACACCTTGCATAATCACTTGACCTGATACTGGAAGTACAATCCTGATAACGGAAGGACGTTGACAGGGATCAAAAAGCAGGCCAGCCCAACCCAGCAGCAGCCCACAGCTATGTAAAACCAATTCTAAAAGTAAACCTCCTCCTAACGAGAGCAAAGTATCTATAGGCCAGCTGTAGGACTCATTTGCTGACGTTTGAATAAAAGCCCTCATTATGTATATTTTGTCCCAAGAGAGTAAGATAAGGCTACAGATTTAAAAAAAATACCCAAATGCCCAAGCAACCATCACGCAGAAGATGCATCTGCAGGACCTACGTGCTGCCAGTAGGTTGCTTCGCGTGAGTGATGTTCCCAGCAGAAGAGACGAAGCCCTCGAACAGGAGGCCGAGCAGCGTGCAAGACAAACCAGCAGAACTGTATCATAAAGAGCCTCTGTATCAAGCGTTAGACTTGGCCATCTTTGGGCACACCACCAACAGAACCGAGAACTTGATTTGTAAAGAGAGCAACAACCTGAGCCAAACACCACACTTTTTAATTTGAAGTTTTGCAACTAAAATTGTTTGTAAAAAAGGATTCCTACTCATGAATGCTGAATATTTTAAAGATTAAATTATGTAAGCGTGCACACAATACTAATTAAAAAGGACATAATAGCTCATCTTCCTTTACTCTGAACACCTGGACAAAGTGAAAATAGATGTCTACCAATACAGATGAATTTGAAGGGAAAATTCCTGCCAGAATGAACCCTGCTCAGTAGGGACATGGATTTGTTTAATCACATGTAAAGTAAAACCTGCTGCTTGTTCTCAGTGTGTGCACACAAGACATTTCAATGTTTTCTTCTAGAAAACTGCATACGGTCAGAAAAGTGGGTTTATGTAACCAGACATTAAAGCGGTCCAACTAATTAGTTAAGAGGAAATAATTTTTTTCAGATCACTTAAAACTGATCTGATCTTCCTCCCCGCCAAAGCAACTGCATAAGAAGATTAACTTTTTACCTATTAAGTTTCACAGTACTCTTAACCAGAACTTTCATAGCTTACATTTTTGTAGAAAGCAATGTACAAGTAACAACAACAAAAACCCCAAACAAAAAAAACAAACCACACATGAAATGCAGGTGCCATAAAGTTTCAGAAGGTCCTGGTCATCTCACTAGGAAGTATCTACACCAAGATTACGTAAACCAAAAGAAGCTTTGAAGCAGGAGTTGGTGTCTCTAACAATTACCCAGCAAGAAGGCGAAAAGCTCTCAGAGGCTATCCCTTCAATTAAGTGATATAAAGAGCTTTTTTTTTCCCCCTACTGTTTTAAGGCAGGACTATAAGGAAAACAGCAGACAGAATTTGATATTTCTCACTCAATATTTCAGAGCCCAAACCCTTATATATCACTTCAATGCTTTTAAGATTTCCTAATTTAGAAAAGCACAGGAAGAGAGAGAGAGAGGAAAAGACCTGATACAGGGTATAAGATATATGCATATTTACTTTTATTTTACACAACTATCAATTGTTAGGCAAGGGAAAGAAACAGAAATGAGTTTGCAGATATTTAGATAGGAAAAGCTACCAGTGCGAATGAGAACAAGATTCATCTTTCATGAAGTGCTCAAATTACAAACTCAATAAGATCCTAAAATGCTTCCAAATACGAGCAAAGAAAAATATTTCTCATTAGAGACTTTCAGTAACTGCAGATCAGTAATGCTGACAGACATTGACATGTTGGTTTTGTTTTCAGGGCTTTTTAGAAGATATTTAGGTCCCACTCGGGTTCTTTGGGACAAGTCTGATGAGTTTTGGCCTTTTTCTCAGCTTCTCAAAGAAGGAGACTATTTACAATAAATCCTTAACAGAGCTAATACAGTCATTCTTCTAGCTTTTCCTATACTTAAGACGTTTTACTTCAAAATTAAAAATCCTTCTCTTTTCCCTTCTCCAAGGGAAGTTTATCCATTCTCCTTGCAGCCCCTCCTACATAACTGAAACCACAGCAGCCCCCAAAAGCAGCAAGGAAAAGACATTCAATAAAACAAAAAGTGATCCAGAATATGTCTGTACTTTGAAAACACTTCAAAAGTTGCAGTAGCTTCACAGGCTGAACAGCTATGAATCAGAATTTATTTGGACAAAGCGAGCCGAGCTCTTTGTCACGCGGTTCTCTCACCAACGATAAACAGCGCTGTGTAACTGGCAGCATCAGGAATTTGCACAGGGCTCGCATGGGACCAGCCTGCTGTCCGGCCCCTCTGCCTGCTGGCTCCCTGGTTCTTGCAGCGGGAGACAACCGGGGAGCCCTGCTCCCCCAGGGAAGGCACCCGTGTCCCTCCAAGGCACCACCTTCGCTGACCTATTGCTCTCACCTCATACAGATTTCCTACATGGCAACATTATTAAGATTGCAAAGGGTTTTGAAACTTTGTGGCAAGCCAGATGCAGATAAGCAGGACACTAGCTAAAAATAAGAGAGTAAATACAGGATATACTCAAGCACGTGTGATAAGCATTTCTTGTATGTTCAGTTAGCCACAGGAACACAAAATAGAGATCAGTCAGAAAGCAGGAACAGGATAATTGAATTTAACACTTCAAAGAGCTGTCACAGAGTCTGTAATTTAAGGGCTGACAATACGCTAATTATAATGTTCAGGAAAAAAAAAATAAATCTATCTATAGTGATGCAGAGCTGTAAGTCCATGCCACTAACACAACTGAGAACAAACAAATCGAAATCTACAGACGCTATTTTCATGGTTTACGCAAGGCGAGCTGCATTCATATTTTTCCAGGTCCGTTCTACAGCCTTTTCAGCCTTAACTCTCGGGAACCATTAGCCATCTGATTAAAACAGTAACAACAACGAGGGCGAAGCCCAGCACAGCAGCTGGCCTC
>NW_008825547.1:5609761-5625084 GCF_000699105.1 Pygoscelis adeliae
CTTGCATTTAAATAAAAATTGTAAATATAATGCCATTGCAGTGAGATTCCTTCTGCCCATAATGCGTGTGACAGATGCTGCCCGGGCAGGAGGTGAAGTTCTGCCAGGTGTTCAAAACCTAAAAAAACCCTCTATGGAAGGGGGAGGTAAATAAAATCCCATAGTTCGTATAAAACACTTTAGTTCATATAACTGCCATTGTATCAGAACAATTTATAATGTGTTTACTGACATGACATCTTGGGAGGTAGAAAAATACTGCTATTTGCATTTTCGTAAGTAAAAAAATTGATTCACAGAGGGGATGTAATTTTTCACATAGGAATAAAAAGAATTACAGGCTTGTAGGCCTCACGAAATTGTCTAATCTCTGTGCTGAGGCTGAGTCAGGTATGTGTTGATCAGTGTTACTGGAACATTTTCAATTTGTGGACCCATAAACATGAATATGAGAAGTGTTGTATATACTGAGAAGAGGTTTGCTTTTGGTAATTGTCTTTCAGGGACCTATTAGGAGTAGTTCACAGAGTCTAAGGAGGTGACAGATCACAGTTTGAAAACCAGTGATATCATCCACAAGAACTATTTGTCTAATCGATTTGCAAAAGCACCAACACTTGCATGTAGCTTGTACAAACACGTAACAGCATTTATGAACATGTATTTGTCCAATATCCAACCTGAATTTTCTTTGCTGCATTCCTTGTCATACTGCCGGTGGAAATGGACAATATTTGTTATGTTGTTCACATATTTTTAACAAATACATGTGTGTAAATATATATGTATTTATTTATACAATTGTTTATATGTGCAGATACGTATATCGCCTTCTCATAGACTAAAAAAATTTGTTCACTTTCCTCATAGACTGCACTCATAAATGATTTATTCTTACAGTTTTACTCTGACTTCTTTCCAGTATGACTTTTGTCTTTATCTTAAGGCATCAACACTAACTAGAGTGCAGTAATTATGTCCTATGTATTACACAAGAGGAACCTCTATAAGTAGATCCCAGAAATAATTTGCTTTTCTTCTTGTGACAGAAACTTACTTCTGCTCAGAACCTTTTCTAACATATTGCCACATAGTTCTCCCCATTTTATTTTGTACGTTTGAATTCTTCTCGGGTGTAATATTTTGCCTTAGCCTGGATGATTTCGTCCTGCTAACTTTAGACATTTATCCAAGTTATGAAACTAGTTTTGAAATCTGATTCTGTCTTCTAGCTCCCAGGTTGGTGAAAACCAAGATTTTAAAAATGCATCTGTGTTCTGTTGGGTCTTGCAGATCACTGATGAAAATATTGATTAGAACTGAAATGACAACAGATCCTTATGGGATCTCACTAAATAGTTTTTAACCCATTCATTCTCTAAATTTTACAGTAAGATAAATTTAGCTAAGTATCTGGGCAGTTCTACTATATTTCCAGAACATTTTCTTGTTGCCCTTTATACCCCTTTTTACCTGTCACTCATTTTGTACTGTAGGCTTTGTGATTTTATTCTTTTATTCATATTCTTTTATGTTACTCTTCAGGTATATCCCCTTATTGTGACTTTTTTTTTTCAAATCTTTGAAGAGCTTTTAATGCGATGTTAACACAGTCTACTTAAGCTTCCCCTGCTTCCTTTTGTTCACATCAAGATAGCTTGCTATTGTATGTTTAATTAAAAATGAGTCTATTGTTCTCTGTAGAAAATCTAGGTTAGCTTTAAATGACTGAGCTCAGGCCTAGACCATACAGAAAGGAGGTTAATTAACTCATATAGAATGGCACGCTGTTATGATGAGCCTGCTTTTAGTACCCAGACTAGCGTGATTAAAGCTAGCTTAACTATTTCTACATAACAATGCAATCCACAGTTGGCAATGCAGACATGCTTTTTCTTCCTCTTTTTCTTAGAGTAGGGAAGCCTATTTTGGTAACGTGTCATGACCACTTTCACCCAGTTTACCTTCTGCCTTTAAAATCAAAATGAGCTCCTCCCTACTTGTCATGCAATTCCAGTTGGTAATGCCTCTTATAACTTCCTCTGTCCCGTGAAGCAAAAGATCATCCCTAAAATATTACAGGACTGGACGGATCTTTCATGTCCTGCTGTGTTGTTTTTCTAACTGGTATTAAAGTGATTGAAATCCACTGTTATCTCATGGGCAAGCTTTTTGAATACCTTCATTAGTTGCTCAGAATAAGTCAGAAAAAACATTAACCTTCTCCTTTTGAATACAGCTATAGTCTATTATGAAAAATAGACCCCAATCATGACATACTTTTACTTCCTCCTTTTCATTTTCGCCAAGAACAGTCTCTTTCGTCTCTTCCTGGGTTCAAAACAAAACGAAACATGCTCCCCTGATTTCCTGTGCCCATTTTCCTTAGCATGCTTATAGACAACTGTCACTGAAGTGTGCCACCATAGCTCTGGGATGCTGCTAAAACCATATTTTTTCCATAGGTTCACTAGATCCCTGGCATTTGACTTCAAATATCCCAAGATGTTCTTAATGATTATCTTTTCTCTCTTAATGCCTACTTCTTTATTCTCTCTTCCTCTCTAAGATTCCTTATTTCTAGCTCTTTGTAACTGGCCTCTTTCAAAATCCCTTTCTAATGTTGTTAAAAGGTCACCTCCCCATGTCTGTGGGTCACTGTCCTCAAATGCTCTTTCCTGTCCTTGTTGAATGGACATCATTTCTTCCCAATAATATTATGGAACAATACCCCATGGTCAAGTAGTTCAGACCCTCTGCCAAGCCATCCACAAACCTGTCCCATTAATCCCGGTATTTGTCACAGAGTGGCCAAAACTCAGTCCTCCCCATAGAGGTATTAGTCTTTCTGCTGTCAAAGTGCTGTTATAATCCTGTCAATCTGGCTAGTTTCCTCCATTCTAGATTTGTGCCAGCATCTTCCTAATGATGTCCTTGTCTTCGCTTGTATTTTCCAGGTAAACACCCCTGCTCATTTTCCTTTTCCTGAAGAAACTGGTGGAGAGTGAATAATTGAAAGAATGAGAATGACAAGACCTAGAACCATTGTATTTTCACACCGGTAGTGCCACCTTAAATAAAGGGTTCAGTTCAAGCCCACATGTCAGCACAAGCTTAAAGATATACACAGATTTTTCTTTCAGGAATGGGGGAGTACATATGAATGTATATTGCCCAATATATACATTAATGTCATTGTGAATACAAGATTCATGTCTGAGGTGTAGTACTATACTTACTGTGCCAACAGTTTTATTAGGGAAGGTTTTTACAATAGTGGGTGTCTGGCAGATATTTTTCAGGGTATTTATCCAGTAAAGCTTTGTCTTTCAGGTACCTAAAAAGCTTCATGAAATACAATGCTCAAGTGCTCTGTGTCAATCCGTTCTATTATATGGAGAATTTTTAGACATGTTCAGAATAGGCTTAAACCTCAACTGTTGAAGTCAGTGGTGAAGTTCCCACTGAATTGTTGGGAGCATAAAAGACTCCTGAGTGTATTTCAAGGGTTCATCCAGTACTGTATTTATTCTGCAAGGTATGTCAATGGCCAACCCATGACACATTAACCAAAAGCAAAGCTAATAAAAAATACTTATTGTTATTAGAGCTAGTCAGAAAACAGAAGGGCATTTTTTTCATTGACAGTACCATAGTCACCTGTCAGTGTTTTCCAATGACATTTAAGCTATTTAAAATAAGTTTGCACTTTTGTAAAGTTAGCATTTTTCTGAAGATACAAACAAATAGTTTTGCTTTCAGCAAAAGTTTAGAGCAGGCTAAATTCTGCAAAGCAGGTGCTAGCCCTAAGTTCTTTGTGGCATACGCTATCTTTTCATTGTATGTGTACTCATAGCCTAGAATAATAGATCCTTAACTGGTACATCTTGCTTCTACCACAGTAATAATAATAGAATCAACAACATCAGCAGCAACAACAACAATTAGATGTGCCATGGCTTACCTATTGCCCTGATCTGATTGATGACTTGGAGGTACATGCAGAAATTCCACTAATTTAAAAATAATCATATAAAGTTTACCCTAATCGTACCATTGCAATCTCCATTGTGAATACATTTAAACTAGTTTGTAATCAGCTTATTCTTACTAAATTCTAAGTTTTTTTGAGCTAGTTGTAAATCAATTTATATGTGTACACAAAGAAGTTCGTGTTTAACTGATTTAAAATCAATTTTAATTAAACCAATTTTTGTCAATAAACAAATGCATAATTTACCATTCTACCTGCAGCAAAACAATCCTAGAGGGAGATCTGCAGTGTCAGCAATTAAAGCTGTTCTGTAAGTGAAGGCAAGGAAGAGAGAATTTGTACAATTATTTTACACAGCAATTTAAATTGACAATTTTATGTCAAAGTAATGTTTCTAGTGAAATCCCTCTGAACTACACCCATGATTAAATGCAGTACTTGACTATAAATTGTTTTGATTTTAGTACTCATTGAAGGATTAGGTAGTTAATACATCTCCTTTAGGCCTCTCTGTTCCTTTGCTAACATTACTAACAGCTCTTTTTCATAAGTTAAGCCATGCAGAATTTGAGGGCTGGATTCTCAGCCTCGCATTTGGTATACACTGCTCAGACAGATCCCTGCACTTCATTATGGAACTGTCCTGAAGAGGACTCCTAAAATAGTGCAGGGCGTATGGTAATCCAGAAATAATGCAGTACACTTTTATATATCTGCACTGCTGGGGAATACTAACATGGTCTCTTTAAAGGCATGTAAGATTTAAAGATCAGAGACAAAATTTTAACAGAAAAGAGTATATTTACTTTATTAAAACAGATTTAGAATTCATGCTAACTCTACTGGAAAAAATGGCTGATTATGTTCATCGAGTAAGATCCCTCCTCACACCTTCGGTGTCCCAGCTACTTTATGAAGCTGATGACTTGGCTCCCTGCCAACACCCATACATCCTTCATGTCATTAGATGCATAAGAGTCACTCTGCTCTGCTGTATCCTACTAAATACGGTACCACAAATGTTAATTTGAAAAGTGGATGAGCAGTTGAATCATTTCCCTGTATAGCCAGCGTTTGAAGGAATGGCCTTTTAGTGAACTTGATGCATATAGTCCACAGGGCAATGGAGCTGTATTTCATATAGTAGTACTGAAAATAAATATGGATAGTGATGGTGAGAGAAAACCCAAAAAGTCAAGGGGAGGGAGAGAACATCTATTGAGGACAGATACATTATGCAAAAGTAGTATGCAGATACAGCCTTACAGATTAAACTCTGATTTCCATTTCATCCACAACCATAATATATCACTTAAATGGAAATTTAAAAAGTAACTTGTAATGTCGTTGGGTTTTCCCTATTTTTGTATGGGCAAAGTTGATTTGTTGGCAGAACATTAGTTCGCAGATTCATACATTGTTTTATTTCTTTGCTTGTGAGCAAGTGCATGTGACTATATGTTTAAGAAAATATATGTATAAAACTCTATGGCAAAGGGAAGTTTAAATCCTACTCTGTAAATGCTAAAATCACAAGTCTCCCTTTTTTGGTCAACAGGTTCAGCGTTCTGCTAGGAAGTACCTTCCCTGGCAGGGGGTGGTTTGCTTAGATGTGGGGGAGGGAAAAGAAAGCAAAAGAAGAACTGAGATGCAGGACTAGACTGTTTAATTTGCTTAGATAGGTTGCCTTTAAAACTTTTTAAAAATTTCAGCTAAGAATATTTTAAATGCCTATATTTTTTCCATACGTAATAGTCCTAGCTTTGTTAGGCCATTTATTCATTAACTACTTCTACTCTGTATCCAACAGCATTCTTGCTGCAAAGAAGAGCTGTGATAGAATAATATTCACGCTTCCATTTTAGTTCAGTAAAACAAATCCATAATTTAGATTGATTTTTAGACATATGTGCAAGCATGTAATATTTCTTTGATACATATTCTAAATTACTAGTTGACTGTATCCTGCTTTCCATAAATCAGAACCCAGTACAGCAAAGATAAAGAGCAAACCTATGATAACATGAGTTCTAATAAGCTAATACTGTGTGGTGAACAGGGGAGATACAAGATCAGCTCAGCCAAAGCCTGAATAAACAAATTAGACTGCTTACCCTATGTTGAAGAACAAACAACAAGGCCCTTCCTTCTTCATTCCCATCTAGAAAACCTGACACATTTTGCATGATGTGTAATACGGATGTCCTATGAACCCATTTCTGAATGCAAGCCAGATTTTTTCTTAACTGGAAAATGCTGTCTCCTCTGTCACCAGTCAATAGAGCTGTATTTTATTTCAGAGCAGCTGGAGAAGTGACAAATGAACACAAACAACTCTTCTATTCAGAGCGATTGTTTAGAACATAATTTCTTCAGGAAATAATTGTACTTGAGGCACTAAGGATGGATTCTTCTCACCTAAATTTAGCCAAATATGTAAGTTAAGCCTCTAGTCTGAGATAGTCTTCCACGTTTCTACTGTACATCATGGAGAGAGGTGGGTGATTCACTGTTCTTGTCTCAGACATCACCCCTAAGGAGAATGAATTGCTTCCTGTAGGATCTCCGTTCACTATGAAGAGAGTCCAGATGACTGTCTTAAATTAAACACTCAATTTTAAGGTAACTACAGCTGGGTAAAATGAGCCATGTGCCAGGAGGTGCTTTTCAAATAGAAGTCATGGATTATGTTACATTATTTGTTAGCAGCAACCCCAAAATTGCCCCAAAGATTAAACTCACCTATTGCCATATCACACACATGCAGGAGTAACTTCCAGCACATTTTAAGCATGTCAAAATCTCTGTGGCCATGCTGATCTCATGGGTTATAATGATCAGGCATGCCTGGACTGGCTGTCCATCAGGGAGCATTGTGGAGGGAAAGTTCACCCGACATAAAGCTGCTGCTCTTATAGCTGCTTTGTAAGTTGTGCTTTTAATAGTGGTGGAAACGTAGCCACTATCAGCTGACTGTTTAGAAGGAGAGAGGAAAAGCAGTCTTTTGCATTTTAAGAGGACTGCTTTTAATTCAGGAGCAGAGGTGAAATTCTAGGTTCTTGTGTGCTCTGAAAAATTTCCAAAACCAAGCTAGCGCTTCTGCTCAGTACTTACAAGCATATGGTAATTTTTACAGTATCACATATAGAGTTCCCACTTGGTGTGATATGAAAGAGAAAAAATCAGTATTTGATATTGCTGCCTCATTCTAATAGCCTGACTTCGATAGCCTTCTGTTCCAAGAATTGGAACAAAATAGGGTGTGAGAAGCTACTTAGGACTACATCACTCAGCAATATGCAGAAAATAAATTGAACAGCTCCTCATGCTGTATGCCTTCCAATATCTAAACATTTTTAAAAAATTCCTAAAGGGAAAGACCATTAATAGAAGAAGCGGTTCAACTTCAAGGTACCTGATCACTTCTTTCAAAAGGATATTGGAAAGATGGTTTAGGCACTGAAACAGTATTTGGCTTGTCATTCTTGGGTAGTAAATATTGAAGTTCATATGCTGCAATGGGATATTTCAAGTAACTAAGAATTTTTAATTCTAAACCAAAAGACACCTACTCTTCTTCTGTGGTTTTGAACCTGAAATCTGTTGCTTCAAAGGTGCCTGTGTGCTCAGCCACTCTAATGGTCAGGCATTAAAAGGTGCAGCACTTTGGTCGACAAGTTAAGCAATGAGCTGTGGTGGTTTGGGAAGAAGGGAACAGAAGGAAAAAAAAGCTGGGAGTATGGTTTATCATCACTACATGGATCACCACGTGTGTCCAACAAGCGGGATGCATTCTTCTAGCCAGCTGTACCTGGGAGTGGGATGGTTTTGACTCTGGTTATTTTCCTTTCACTGACTAAGGATTTGTTACCTTTTTGTGTAAGTAAACAGTAAATTCTTTGGGAAAGGGAGCATCTTTTGGTTGTGTGTGTATAATATGTAGCAGGATATTGTGGTCCATGACACTAAATCAATTACAATAGAACTACATTAGTTGTTGATGTTGATGGCGAGTGGAACATAAGAAAGTCAAGGAAACCAGCAAGACCCCAAAGGTCTATATTAAGTTATTGAGACCATAAGCAGGTGCCATTAGCAAAAAGAAATGTTATGACGGACAAGGTAAAATTGTACCTGTAAATTACTGACGGCATTAGGTTGACATTCAAGTTTTCCTCTACTCTGACCACTGCTTCTCAGTGAATCACTACAGCAGTATCCAAACCCTTCCAGAATTTGAAACCTTGCAATTTAGGAGTGATGTTTAAGTGAATTTGTCTCTTCAAAAAGGTTTTTCAGTTTTTGCCAGAAAATGCATATCTCTCTGCAACTGGTACAGATGTTTCTCTGGCTGATCTCTGCTGCTAGCTGTGCTCTTGTCACTGTCACATGTCTCCAGATATGTAGCAACTCTTTTCTCCACAACCTTTTCCTAGAGACATGAAAAAACTTTATTAAGAAGCAAATAGTTTTTAAATTATAAATTTTTATAACTTCATAGGAAAGTGAGAAACAAAGCAGGAGGAAGTATAATGAAAAGACAGGAAGTTACCACACATTTAAATACACATAGTGTCTAAACATAGGAATACTGATTACACAGCTCCCAGTGCACTTAGGACACTCCCAGCCAACACATGAAACTACTTTAAAAGCTAGGGGGTATGTGCAGAGGTTTCAATTCTTGCAGGCTTTTCACAAAATAGATCCAACTGTAAACCACAGGCTCTTGTGAAATAGCAACACCACAAAGGTTTGTTCTTCCTTATATTTCACCAGAAGCTATAACCACAAGCGCTAACTGTCTACACATGATATAGGGATTAATTTGTAAAGGGGGAGACGTGGGGAACTGTCAAGGGAAGACTTCTACAAAATCACCTATTATTTCTGCTTTTGGGACTACCATGTAACAAGCATGACTCGTAGTGATACTCCACTCTGCTCTCGACCACAGCAAGCCCTGGCTGACCACTGTTCTTGAAGCTTGCTTATTACTCACCGAGGCATGACCTGGGATTTTTAAAATGCTTGTCTTCAGTGTCCTGTCCGCGGATGCTCAGCTCTGCCAACCTCTCCCTTCGCTCTCAAGTGTGGTTTATGAAGTGTTTGTGTTTGCCTTTCTCCCAGTTCGCAGGGCTGACGTTCACCTGGCGGCTGATGCACAGCTCCGGCTGCTGGTGGAAAATCAGTACGACAGACTCGGGAGGAATCGCGCTCACGTCACCTCAGAGAATGGCACTTCTGAGGTTGGTTCCACCCTAACAAATCAGAAACTTAACTTGTATTTAGCTACTACATTAATGGGTGTTTTGGAATTAATTTACATATATTTTAAATAGATAAAATCTGGAAAAATACTTTGTAGAAATGTTTTCTTAGAAGTTTACATTACCTATGCTTGCTTATCCAATGTTTGATCATATAATAAGGACATACTAAAACCTAAACGTTTTCCTTGATGCATCCATTTCAATCCATTTAGGATGCTTGTTTCTGACAGAGCTAGCTTCTGCATTTCAGAAAACAAAATAAGGATTTATACACCCAGTTTATGATGCCCTTCATTAAAAAAACCTCTATCAGAGCCTTAGGATACCACCACGTGACAAAAATTGTTATGAATTTTCACCTAGGTGAGACCTGCTATTGAATTCTATACAGCAAAAGTTTCAGCCAGAGAGGTGAGTGAAGTTCTTCAGACTTTATAAACTGAGAAAACAGAGGAGGTCTTGATTTATCAATGTATGCAAGAAATTTTGAAGCTAACTTTGGGATTCTTATTAGAAATGCCCTAGAAGTAGACCGTCAAAAGCCTGTGAAGCTACTTCCCTGTACTTATATCAAAAAGATAACAGGTCAGCTTTCCTTAGATTAAAAAAAAATCTGTAAAAAAAACCCCAAAATAGAAGTGCTGTTTCACATTTTTGGTCACTTGATGGCACTAAACTAACACTGTATACATATTAATCACCAATAGCATAAGAATATTTCTGTGACAGTGTATTTTTTTTTTAAGGCTTGGCCTGATGAAAGTGCTTTGTTTTGTTGAGGGCAGATTTCAGACATAAAAGAGATTAAAAATAAACAAACGTAAACCCAAGAAACAGTGGTGAAACTGTTGTCTGACTGTGTTCTGTCTGTCTTGTTAAAGTTCATGACATACTACAAATACCACGACGTCATGGAATACATAGCATGTCTGAGCAAAACAAAAGTCAGTTTTCCAACATAACATCCTGAAGACCAAAGCAAGCCTTCCAGCGTAAAATCTGAGAGAAATATCTGCAAACTTTGGACAGTGGCGTTTCCACCAAAATGTGTGGCCATCGGGTGGCCACCTACATGAGGCAGAGCAGGTGGACATCCTGGCCTTCTACATGTCTCAGTATCTACAGGGAAACTGCCAATATTTCAGGGCTAAATGTTGGGTTCATTGTGTGAATGCAGAGGGGAAGCAAGGGAGAGCTTTGCTTGGATGGTCTCAGCCATGTAACAGGAAGCTCCGGGTGTGATAGATGGCTGAAGAAGGGATTGCAGCCCACTGTGTCTCCCAGTAAAGGCACCTCCTCACGGTCTGTCCAGCAGAATGTCTGTATTATCTTTATTTGTACTTAGAAATCTGAGAACTGAGAAACCTTCAGCTAAATGGAGCCTTTTTTTGGGACTTCTCAGGATGTGATTAGAGTAATAAGGGAACATTTTTATTCAATTGCCAGAAGTTTTGAGCTTTCAAAATATTTTCCCCTCCTACAAAGGGAGGAAAAACAAATTTTTTGAAAATTTTCACAGATCAACAATCAAAAATGCTTTCGTTGGATCAAAGAACATGTTTTATTCTGATAATGCCTTTTCTCTGGATGTTTTCCACTTCTTTTTCAACAGGAAGTTACTTAGATTTCAAAACCTCCAAAACTTTTGAAAGATTTTTTTACAACCTCCAAAGGCAACCTCTTATTTTGGAAACCTAAAGCAGGATATTTCAGCAAGTTGAAAAGGCGGGGAGGGGATTTTTTTTTTCTTTTTCAAATGGGGATTACATTCAAGCCTTTCCCATAAATAGGTTGTAATGATTCAGTAAACACAACAATTCGTGGCACAAAATTCCCAGGCAGCTCTAGAAATGATGCTGCAGATTGCAGCCGCTCTCCCCGTTTCTCACAGCACTCCTGAAAGAGCAGTTGTGACTGACGGAGCAGCGCTTGCCGAGGGACTTTCATAGAGCTGAGTATGGGAAATCCCATAACGTCACATGCACCTGTCCTAGCTTAAGGGGAAGGAAATGTGGTCATTGTATCTTAAGGCAATGTTTTTTCTTTTGTTAATTTTTACAGTTAGAGCCTTTTTTAAATGTGTTTCCATTCTTCTTTTATTACCCATTACATTTTCATCTACTTGCAGTATGGGAGACTTGGATGGTATTCATCCTGAGGGGTAAAAAACCTCCGTGACTTCACCACTTCTGGAGCACCGGAGCATTTATCTGCAGTTCTTTTCATGTTGTTATTGTCTAACTGCTGCAGAGAGAGTGTCATGATGGACTTCACTTTCTCATATCCTCATACTTTCCCATCTTCAATGGTTCTACAACTATCGAGAAGTATGATGCTTGCTGGGAGTTTTGTGGACTTTACAATGGCTTCGATTAAGTGGAAGATTTGCAACTTGTGAGCCAATGAATCCATTGTCGAAATATTGATTTGATTTGTCATCTCGTGTGTCCTTAACCATGTTAAGCTTGAGGAAAGGGGTAGGCCAAAGCATTGCAGTGATTTCCACAGTATGCAAGGCCAATTTCTGCCATCCCTTCTACTCATGAAAGTTAATGGCTTTCCACAGGAGGTAAATGAGGAGAAATTTGGCTTTCTTGGCTTAAAAATACCTTGTTTTCATGGCTATCTCATTATGTTCGCACTAAATTTAATCCAACTACAACAAACTGAATCTGTTCATGAAGTTGGATAAATGTGAGCTAAGCTAATATAAACCATGTGAAAAATCACACTGTTCTATGCAGTACCAGTCAAATGGTGTTTGAAAAATATATGGAAATATAGAAATATGTATGAAAATCTTCTCAGAAATAATAGATCCAGGTCTAGTTTTTAGATGCAGATCTAGTTTTTACGTGATAAATAAAAGCATAAGTTCTCAAGCCTAAATTCAAACTCACAAACTCACTGCCAGAGAAACAAAGAAGATAAATGAGGAAAAGCTCAAGAAATCCTGTACATATGATTTTGCTCATTCTCTACTCTGTCAACATTTCCACCGACTTCAGTAGAAGTCTAAATCGGGGAAGTCCAGCTTTAATATCTTTTTATGCCCACAACCTTCCCTTCACAGAGCCTACTCATTTTCCCAAATTGACAGACTATATTTTTACTTACAATAAAAGAAAAAAAATTTAGTTACAGACTTCAAACAAATTATTAGTGCATGAGTACTGAAGGCTGAATTCAATACAAAGAGAAAAAAAGTTGTGAAGCCAGATACTAAGCTAATGCAGCTTGGCATAGTTCCCCTAACATCAGTGGAGCTCTGCTGATTTATCCAAACTGAGAATCTGGCCAGTTAAAATTCAAAAATAAAGTTACAAGTACCTACAAAATTTGAACTTTGTACTTTGAAATATAAGGCAGACACTTTATCCGCTGGACTGAGCAGTCATTGGTTAAAATCCACTGGAATTTAGGCATATTATTTTTGGCCACTAGAAAGTGCTCGTATTGTTCCATGAAAGAAACAGAAGCATGTTGTGAATTCAAAAGAAAAATTAGTAGAAAAGTTTTTAAAAAATAATTAAAATAAAGAAGGCTATGGAGTTCACACAAAATGCATTCCTTCATCCCAAATTAACAGCTGTGTGCATGAAGATCTGCTCAAGAAGTCAGACTTAATTTAGCTGTCTTCCCTCACAAATTAAGTGTGGTAACAGAGACAGCGAAGATTTTTTTTCCCCTCGTTTGCTAACTGTTCATTTTCCTTTTAATTTCTTAATTACAGTCCTGGATAGCGTATGCAATTTTGGAAAGACTTCCTCTTTACCAAAGAGTTGGGTGTGTTGACTGTGCAGTACCTCAGTGACACCCATCCTCTCTGCCTTTGCAGCTCCTCTGCCTGCTGAGGGACCCCCCTCCTCTGCAGCCCCACGTACCAGCTGTGTGGGAGGCTGCGGGGTCCTGGCAGAGACCGCAGCAGTGGGCAGAGAGGCACAAAGGCTTTCTAAAGAATATATCCCTGGAAATGTTTTACGGGTGAGATGAACGGACCTTCCAGACCATGGAGCACAGATTGGGTATGTCTATGAGGCCATGCGCAGCCCCATAACTTTGAGCTGAAAAAAGGGGTGGTCTTCCCGTTATCATGGATTAAGCATGACAAAACGGGAGTTTTGACTTTTCAGTCAGCAGTGGAAATCAGGAATAATTAAATCAAAGTTAATGGTCTCAGGTGGAGAACTGAACAGAGTATGTACATACCCAGATAAACATACATGCCCAAATCCTGCACTCTTTAGCCACTGGAAGCCATGGAAGTGTTTAACAGACATCTACCTGGCTACATAACAGGAGTCACGGAGGAAACTCATGCTCCGATCATCCGCACTGCTTGATTACTCAGTAACCTGCTGGCATGATTTTGTCCTGTGCCAACTAGCATGCTCTGCCATAATGGTCAGATTCAGATTTGGGGTTTGGAGGCATTAAGGACCATTCCCAAAAGGGCAGTATGAACAAGAATGACAAGACTTGGCTCCCACCACCCTTCTCAGTTCTCCAAAACTGTGCTAGCAGCTGTAGTATCCTCAAACATGTCAGCATATCAAACCCAAGACATGCAACCGCAATTTTATTTTCATGCTGCAAAAGCACTGTTTTGGTAAGCTGCAATGTGCTTTCGTATTACCGTGAACATTTTGAGCACACGCACATACAATGATAGTTATATGTTAGAGCCTCAGGGGTACCACACCGGGCCTGAAGGAGACTTGAAGGACAGGTGGTATCTAGTGTCGACAGGATCAGGCCGGGCCACTTTGCTTCAGGGCCAGATAACGGTCCCTGAACAGGTGTTATTTAGCAGTACAGGCATAGTCACGACGACTGCAGTGTCAGGTTTAAAAAATGAACGTTAGTGCTGCAAAGTAACTTATTTCTGTGAACTGAAATGCCACCTCACAGAACAGAGCAGGTACAAGCATAGGAAAGACCTTTCTCCCATACATGCTATAGGTGAGCACATTAATGTGCTCTCCTAATGTAAGGATATAAACAAGACTCTGCCTATAAAAGTATAAATGGCATGTGTTTTTCATTACAGTAATTCTTTTAAATAATGTCCCTTTTAAAAAAAGTCCTCAATTTTTAGGCAAGTGCAACTCATTGATATGCTGTATTACATCTAACAAACCAGAACACAACAATAATAAAGCCCTATGTTTTATTGGACAGAATGCATAATGCAACCTTCTCCATCTAGAGAGGTTCCTCTTTTCTCACTGGGATGAAGTAAGAATATGAATAATAAACTAAGTGGCAGCTCTAAGAGACCAATGCTCTTTCTCTCTTGTGGAACTTAGAAAGACAGAAGACAGGAAAAGCATCTTGCAAGTGAGAGATGGCTATTTTTGAAAACATTAGGTATGAGGACGTTTAAATCCAGGTAGCCATTACTCAGCTATGCTCACACAATTCCTATTGCCTTAAATGTGTAGTTACTGCTGGTCTGTGCGCTACAACACTTACATATTCATGTTCAGTTATTGAGAGTAAATATTCTTAAGACAGACTGCTCAAGACTCACTACAGAAAACCCACTTCAAGCATAGCTGAACAAACATTACAAATCATAGAATCATAGAATCATAGAATAGTTTGGGTTGGAAGGGACCTCTAAAGGTCATCTAGTCCAACCCCCCTGCTGTGGGCAGGGACATCTTCAACTAGATCGGGTTGCTCAGAGCCCCGTCCAACCTGACCTTGAAGGCTTCCAGGGATGGGGCATCCACTACCTCTCCGGGCAACCCGTTCCAGGGCTTCACCACCCTCAGCATCAAAAATTTCTTCCTTCTATCTAGTCTAAATCTACCCCTGTTTAGTTTAAAGCCATTCCCCCTTGTCCTGTCGCAACAGGCCCTGTTAAAAAGTTTTTCCCCATCTTTCTTATAAGCCCCCTTTAAGTATTGAAAGGCTGCAATAAGGTCCCCCCGAAGCCTTTTCTTCTTCAGGCTGAACAACACCAACTCTTTCAGCCTTCCTTCATAGGAGAGGTGTTCCATCCCCCTGATCATTTTCGTGGCCCTCCTCTGGACCCGCTCCAACAGGTC
>NW_008825547.1:5626758-5662437 GCF_000699105.1 Pygoscelis adeliae
GGTTGAAGTCCCCCATGAGGACCAGGGCTTGTGAGCGTGAGGCTGCTCCTATCTGTCTATAGAGGGCCTCATCTTCTCAGTCTTCCTGGTCGGGTGGCCTGTAGCAGACCCCCACCGTAATGTCACCTGTCCCTGCCTTCCCTTTAATCCTTTTATTAAAATATTTTAATAACTAAAATATTAGTTTCTATTGTGATGGACATTCTAATCTAAAAGGGTCAGATTTTCTTAGGAATTGGGAAACTATGGGACTGCTCCCCACGGTGCAAGTTTTATGAAATGCTGTTGACATTAACAGAGAGCCAAAGTCACATTCTACCAATGTAAGGACAAAGGCAAAGGCTCACTAGCTGTGTTAGACAACTGGTTTGGGCAATAATTTAGCTAATTGCTGCATGCATATGTGGAAATGTGCTTAGAAAATGACAAAATTCTGTTTGACATTTTATAAAAGATCTTCTGCCACGTTGCAAGAAAACTGTTCTTAGGACTGCTGTCTGCTCTCTCCATCTGCAACCCACATACAGTGTGGGATGTATGCAGGAAAGTACATAGGGAAATTAAACTTGCTAGAACACTTTCTCCTCTTAGGGACAGACAAATCGTCAATGTTTTCAAATATTGGCTCCTAAAGTTAGGCACCTGAGTCCCCAGTTCAGCATCTAATTTTAAGACTCTTAGTCCTGGTTCCCCCAGTGAATTTGAGGAGAATTGGTGATACTGTCTAAGGATTAGGTGACTGGTCCTTAATTCACCCCATTTTTAAAAATGCAGACACGCTTCTCCACTGGAAGACGGCTCACTGCTCTGCAGATTATGCATTTGCAGCAGGTTGCATTTGGCCTTCAGTTATTGATTACAGAAAGTTGAAAGCCTGTGTGTTTACATATTTAGGTTTAGCTAAAACAACAACAAAAAAAATCTTCCTTGATATTGTACAAGGCAGCAAATGTTAACTTAAAAAATTCCCATTTGCCATATGGTCTTCAGGTCATTTGATGTAATTCAAAACAGGCATTCAGTAGCCTAATAGTTTTACCGTACCACAGATATGTGCATTCCCTTGAAATACATTTTTAGTTTGCTTCTCAGGCCTTGATTCTTCTGCTGGCATTAGAAGCCAAATTACAGAAGCAAAGCAAATTCCAAATTCAGTCCACAAGCCTACATTATCAAAACCCTCTCCACTGGAAAAATATTCATGTCAGGCTTGAAATACCTTAATCATATTTCTCTTCTTCATCCAGCAACACAGTATATGAGGATATGATGTAGAAAAGCTAGAAGCTACTCAGGAAAAGCTCTTCCCTGTGTTGTCCGAGTCATTTCAGAGAACTGTGATTTGAGTCTGAGCTTAGGCTCATGGGTTCACAGTTTTAACATGATTATGCACATGCATGACTAGCACCCATACTCGAGTGCACATACTGCAGATTTTAATTCAGTGGTTCCAAATACATCTTAGTTTGTTTTGTTGCTGTCTGAAGCAGCAATGATAGCTATGCGAGAGGCTTTAGGAAAAAGGGTTTTTTTTCTTTGCTGCTTTGATTTCTTACAATAATAGAAGTATTAGTGTGAAACCTTTGAGCTCAGATGGGAAAATTTTCAAACCGAATGACTATGTTTTCATAGACTGATGAAGTTTAGATACCAACAAAATGTGTGTCTGAAACTTTAGGTGAGCAAGTCCACTTCACTTTGCACAGCCATTTGTTTGGGCTGCTGTCTAGCAGTTGATGCACGACCTTTTCCTCTCCAATCTACCTCATGTAGATCTGACAGATTAAATAGGGGAGGTAGTAATTCCACAGCATGAGCTTCTTCCTAAATTTGGCCAACGTGAGCTAAGCAGCCTGTAGTTGACAGATATGAATGTTTTGTTCTGTTTTAACCGTATGGATCAAAGATTAACGTAACAGACATCATAGCTGGCAATCCCCTATTAAATCATGTCTTTTCTATCAATTGCTCACTACTTTTCCCAGCATTATGTCTGTTTACATATACCATATATGTCTGATGGTTTTGTTTTAAATGATTGGATTTTAAATGAGATATTGTTTCAAAAGACTGGAAAGATGGTGGGGCGACTGGTTCTTTAAAAGGTATTCAGACTCCCCCCCAAAACGCTTCCAGAATCACCATTAGTGAAGTGGGACTTCGCACACACCAACTCACCAGGGCAGTAGTATATACTAAAGCCGCTTATGTTGTTCTTAGCATGGTGAAGGACTAAGCATGCTTTATGAGAACTAGATATTGCCAGAAGGCTGAGCAGACAGAGCTGTAGCGGAGTAGCAGCACAGGACGTTAGCAGAAGAAGGGGGACCACACTTCATGAGATATGACATAGACTCTTGTCTGAAATGAGCTCTTGCTTTGCCGAGTTACCCGTGTTGCAAACCCTTATAAGGTATCACTGCTCTTTTTACCTTAGCTTTTATATTAAAGCTAATGTGGGTAAGGCTAGTCCTTCTGTAATCATACTGTCATGTTGCCATTCCGTCGCACCACAAGAGCCAGCGCATTTTAGACATGCGCAGTGGGCACAACAATTTTTTTGGCATAGTGGCCATTCTCTTGGAGAGGCTGACCAGGAAGAGGGTGGTGCTACCACCTTCTGCGGCTCTCTTACTCTCTTTGTAGGTTAGCAAGTACAACCAGGAGCATCTTAACTACTCAAAGGTGCTAGGATAGCAGTTGTGTCCTCTGTTAGGACCTGAGCACAGAAAAGGGAGAGCCCCTTCACGCTTTCTCACTCGTGTGTGTGTATGGGTAGTTATAACGCTCTTGACGTGGGAGGGCCATGAGTTGTGAGTCACCACAAATACTGCTGCTAGGTATCACACACTCCTTTTTCAGCGCTAACACAGGGATACTTAACGGGAACTACAATGAAACTAAACACTTTTATTAATGAGATCACAGTTCCTAGTTCAAAGCAGGTGAAACAATAAATACTTAGTTTGAGCAGAGAAAAGTAAATGGTATATAGAACTTCTTATTAAATAAAAAGTACAAAATTATATTGCAGGCAGGTTGCTTCTTGCCAAGCTCTTGTTGGTGTTCCAAGAAAAATTAATAACTGACCTACTATAAAACCCTATTCTCTTATTACTTTCTTGAAGCTTTCATCAAAAATAGACATCTTGAGTGTGTTGGATATTTCTGGTTCTTTTGATGATTTGCTGTAATGTTAATCTCCACAATGTGGTTGTGTTAACACCTTCCTGCCGCTAAACCAAATTTCACCTTCAGACACAGGGGGACTGAATTTTTAGACAGGGATAATCCAGGACTCAGCAGTAGTGGATTTTGGAAGAGTGAGTGAAATATAACCCAAGCTGGGCTGACTCGGTTGGCAGGCTGAAGCTGAGACAGCTTAACAAGAAATGAGTCTTTAAGTATCCTGTGTGTTCATACTTCAGTAGTATGTTACTTTTCTGAAACTTCCAAGGGACATTATGAGGACTAGAAAGCACTATTTCATGGCTGTAGAATAACAGATTTTTTCCTTAGGAATAAGGGAAGTCCATCTCAATCGATTCTGGCCCATCAGCTGCTCTGACACCATTGATCATTGAAACTATTAAAATGGCTGCAGATTCCCTTTTCTTCAAGAGTACACAGAAATTAAAGTTGAATGTTTGCTCATGTTTTACAAAGTTACAGGTACTACAGTGATCCAATAGATGGATACGCAGGCAGATAAACATAGGAATGTTCTCAGAACCTAAACAAGACCCTCAAAAGTTGATGCCATCGGTATGCCTGTGACATCAATTTGATGTAGTTAACCTCTCCTCAGGCTGCAGTCTGGGTAAGGGATTGCTTGGATGAGGCTCGACTAACAGAGCTGCAGGATGTTCACTGGATAAGAGCAATTCCTGAAGGGCACAAGGGAGGTGAAATCTGAGCTATGGTTTTCTACAGCCATTGCAAATGAAGTGGGAAATCTGTCCAGTTACTGGTACCTTAGCTCTAGTTACAGGAATAAACTACTATGGTGGTCCATTGCCATGGGAATGTAACTTTTCCTTTCAGCTCTTAGAACAGTTCGTTATGCCCATACATATATATACATATATGCATGTACATGCAATATATAGTGATGTGTTCTGTGTCAGCCTCTGCTTGGAAAAAAAATCTAAGCAGAAACTTCAACTAGCAAATGTTATAATGATGTGTTTATTTTGTGTACCTTGTTTGTTCAAAAAGGTTCTTGCATTTACTTATATTTTGAAATAACTCAGACTGTCCTTTGACCTGAAAAGCTCTTTGACTATGCCTACACCTACATTAGCAAATCTGCAGATGAATAGGAGTGGATCTGCAGACATTCATATTGCATGCATTTCAGAAGGGTTACTTTGGGCTAATTCTATTCTGGTCATATGGTCTGAATTCCTGTTAGTGACTGGAGTGCACTAGGTGTGCTGCTGGAGTTGTTTCTTTTTAAAAATCATTTCCACAAGCGTCCACTGTTCTGAATGTCTAAGCATTATCCTTTAAACATTTGACAGATGGGTCTCAAGGAGCTTTATAAATCTTTGCAGTTCCAGAGTGGTTGAAATAAATGCTGCTATTGTTGTTTTACAGCTAGGGAAAGCAACATACCGAAGTATTGCATAACTTGCCAACAAAGAAAGTCTTTGAACCAGGAATATATGGCATGTCTATTGACTTCCAGCTAATTTTTAAACTTCTCTTCAATAGTTTAAATACAGTCTCTTTCAGAACAACAGATGGCTATAGATTTGCACCTCAACCTGTGCAAAATAGTATTGCTTATCACCTAATGGACAAAATGGGCAAGAAATACCTAGGCTACATCAGGTTTACTCTTTGTGACCACATGATGTGAAAGCAAATGCCAAACACAGCCAAAATAGAATGGTATTTCAGTCAAACCACATTCACTTTGTGGTACTCTAAATATCTATGCAACATGCAGGGTTATATAAATCAGGCATGCAACTTGTAATCAAAGATATTCACCAGAAAAATGTTGTAACTGTCTTATTTAAAATGAATTAATAAATAAGAACCAGACTGTGTAATACATTAAGAGAGATTTTTCACTTTGTAAACAATGGTGACATATCTCTGATTCACACTTATTTTTATTAAAAAACTCCCTTTGTAAATCTTGTCTAGGTTAAAAATATTCATACAGGAACTTTTTGTCTTCTGCCAAAAGCCTACCTTCTATTAGATCAATGACATTTCCTTTGAAAAACGTATCTGGCTTCTGAGACTACAGTGTCCGTCAATGAAATTCCTGGTTGTGAAAGAGCAACAAGAAGGCGATATAGCGGATAAGGTTACTGACATATCTCCAAATAGGATTTCCTCTGTGGCAATTTTGAATAGTCAATTTTGAACACTTATAAAGAGTTTCACAAATAGACAGTGAAACTTTATTATCTTCAACTGGTAAGGAGATATGATATTCTAAAGTAAAATAGATGGCTACTGCATTCAAGCTATCATTCCACCTACAGATGTGTTTGTTGTCTGATTGGAAAAGTTTAAAAAAAAGAAGCTGCACAACAAAACCAAAATACACCTGGCCAGTTGTGAAATGATGATTTCCTAAAACGTATTGCTTCCTGACTTCTGTAAATAATCCGTTTATACCAAGAAGCATGAGGTTTCATTATACTTAATTATCTTAGCGTAATTATAAATGTTAATGGTCACATAATTATCTAGATCTTTTTAAAATCCAATCACTCAACTCACTATTTCACTCAAAAGGTCTCTTGGGGCTGTAAATCCCATATTTTGCATGAAATAATATTTCCTTGAATTTGTTCTTCATTTAACTGCCATTAATTACACCATATAACTTCTTCTCGTGTTTTGGAATAGAGAAAGACTCGGTGCTTGTCATAGTTTTATATTAATATCACTACATTTCAGTGCTTATTTTATAAGTTGAAACCATACAAGAACACATAAAAACCTAATGAATGAGTTGATGGCAATCATAGAAAATAACAAGCTTTATAAGCCCTATTACAACCACTACCTTAAATCATCATGCAAGCAGTCCTATTCAAAAATATATCAGGTCGCAATCAATCCAAAGTCAAAGTATGTAGGTGAAAACCAAAGAGACAAATCCAGACTTTAGGACTGTATGATTATCCCATTGTGCAAAAGGCGCCATAGAGAAGTCCTGCACATATCTGAAACTGTCAGACAGGTCTCACAGACCCCAAGACCCCAGACCACTTAAAAGGCTTCATAATCACAAATGGATAATTAGCACTTTTTTACTCACCCCTTCATTTTAGTCTCTCAATTCTGGACAGCCCTTCTCTTGCACCATTGCAGATAACAGGGTGTTGCCATTGACGCTGGTGAGTACTGGACTTACACAAGCCCTTCCCCCCCCTGCATGGCTCACCACTGCTGTCATCACTTAATTCCAGTTCATCCCTGCAGGTCATTCATATCATTACATTTTTCATTCTAGAAATCTGTCTCTTACCATAAAGCCCACTATGGGGTCTCTTTTCTTTAATTAGTGATATGGGGAGTAACGCACCTGCATCAGGCAGAGCAGGGAATACTACTTGCTGTCCTGTGATCTTTGTTTTTCCAGCCTGCGACTCCTGTCCCTGATATCCACTCTTAGTAACTATTTTAGCTGTCATCTCCTCTTTCCTGAGTTTGTATGTCTCAGCAAACAGGCTCCTTGACTCCTCATTCTTCAGCACGCTCCGTTCTTATCTCTTTCACAGTGTGAACCAGATATCGCTGCTAAAATGTGACCTTCAGCATCTTTTAGAGAGTTTGTACTCTTATTCCACCACTCATTAAATGGAGACAGTGGCATTCACATGTGTGCTGCAAGGCTTTGCTGCTTAGGCAGAGGCCTAAGCCCGTATTTAAAGTTTCACAGGCCCTCCAGTGCTTTTCATTTTCTTGTCTCACACTGGCATCTAACCCTGCACCATTGAAGTTAATGAGAGCATCCATTAATATAAATTCAAACTGTACACTGTAAGCCTGGGCCTAAATGTCAGTAAAAATTACATGTGGCAATTAATAAAACTGTAGCCTATAGGTCCTACAGCTGGATTAATGACGATACTGGCAAATGAAACAAAATAACAGTAGTTTAGCTGTCCTATTTGAAAGCAAGGATGCACTGGTCCGGCACAGAATCGGGAAACAGACTGCTGTAAGCGTGTGGCTCAGACATATCAGCAATCTGTGGTATGATGCAAACTATCAGCAGTACTTCGGGTATAAAGAAAAATGTGGTTAATACTCTGCAGATTTTAGGCACTGAGAATATGGACTCTACCGTGTTGTCCATTTTGATTTTAGGCTAACATAGCAGTGTTGTGCAATTTTGCGGTTTGCTATATTGCCTGAACAAAGCAAATCCAAGCAATGATTTTATCAAGACTAGTTCTTGGCAAAAAGAGGTCAAGGAACTTTAGCTGTTTAGAAAAGCATATTTCAGAGGATAAATCAAGATTTATAAGGCTCAATACTCCTGTAACCAGCTAGGAGTTTATGTTACATTTCGAGAGTATCCCAAGTTTTTCATCCTGTATTTTCTCCCTTGTTGTCCGCCCTTCTCATGTTTAATAATTGGGGTCACAGTTATATTTTAAAAATCATGGAATCGCAAGACTAGCTGAGTTTGGAAGGCACCCCTCAAGATTGTCTAGTCCAAACCCCCCTGATCAAGCAGGGTCAGCTAGAACAGGTTGCCCAAGACTCTGCCCAGCTGGGTTTTGAACATCTTCTCTCTGCTCTGCTCTCCTGTCTTGTATAAAGAGAGACCACATTTTTACACCCATAGCCCATGAGCCATCTGTATGCAAAATCTTAACTTAAATCCAACAGACAAAATATTTTGTCACAGATTTCATTTGTGATTGTTTATCACTGTTTTTAATATGATGCAGTGTTTGCACCTATTTGAAGAAGAACCTGCTTGTTATTTTGTTTGTTGTCATGTAAAGTTGTAACACATAAATAAGGGTTATGTATGTGTGTATGTGTGTATATATATTCACATGCATATACGTAAATATGTATGCATATTTATGTGTATGCACATATAAAAGGTGTTTCCTTTGTGTACATGTGAAAAGTATTGGCAAAGCTAATTTTACTGCTTTCTCCCTTTCATCACAGAAAAAAGTTGCTCCCCTGTACACAAAAGCACAGGAAAAACTGCAAACATCTGCTCAGCTGCAAATGTTGAACCAAATAAACACTGAAAACAGTAACAAGCAATAGAAATAACTTCACCTCTGTGCTTTGAGTAGCACAAAGGAAAAGAGCCTTTCTTCTTCTGATGTGTCGTGGTTTAATCCCAGCCGGCAACTAAGCACCACGCAGCCGCTCGCTCACTCCCCCCCAGTGGGATGGAGGAGAGAATCGGAAGGGTAAAAGTGAGAAAACTCGTGAGTTGAGATAAAGACAGTTTAATAGCTAAAGCAAGCTTGCACGCAAGCAAAGCAAAACAAGGAATTCACTCACTACTTCCCATGGGCAGGCAGGTGCTCAGCCATCTCCAGGAAAGCAGGGTTTTCCCTTTTTTCCTAACGGTTACTTGGGAAGACAAACGCCATCACTCCGAACGTCCCCCCTTCCTTCTTCTTCCCCCAGCTTTATGTGCTGAGCATGACGACACATGGTGTGGAATATCCCTTTGGTCAGTTGGGGTCAGCTGTCCTGGCTGTGTCCCCTCCCAGGTTCTTGTGCACCCCCAGCCTCCTCACTGGTGGGGTGGTGTGAGGAGCAGAAAAGGCCTTGACGCTGTGTAAGCGCTGCTCAGCAATAACGAGGACATCCCTGTGTTATCAACACTGTTTTCAGCACAAATCCAAAACATAGCCCCGTACTAGCTACTATGGAAAAAATTAACTCTGTCCCAGTCAAAACCAGCACATGATGTCAAGCAGATTGCAGAACAGTTATGTAAGTGAAAAGAAATTATTTGCATATAGACATCATTCCACTATGAAAACTGCAAGTTAAATAATTAAAATTGGACTAAGCAAAGTCAAATAGCACCAGAAGAGCTATAAAACATACCACTGATGAACAATGTCATTATTATCATGCTGATGAGTACTTCCATTTGCAGGGACGATGGGTCAGATCCCCAGTAACTGAAAGAGTATACATTCAATTGAAATCAATGGACCTAATTTGGTTGCATATAAACTGCTGGCTGTTCATTCCCCTACTGCTTCTACCCTTCTTGATGTGGTTACTAATAAAGCTTGGCAACTCTCATGGCTGATGAAGCTGATAGAGTGAAGCAGGGAACAATGGTAAAGTGTAACTGAAAATGATAGTGTAACTGTAAATCTTAACAAAATTTGTGATCAAAAATTGTCATTTTGAGTGCTCAGAAAAATGCAGAATTTCTGACACTTCTTTCAGATAGTCTTTCCTTGGCCAGCGTATGGCACCTAGGGACATCTAGAAGCAGGTGTCAGCAACCCAGTAAGGTTTACAGCACAAAGAAATTGTAATCCCTTTAAAATGTGTGTATCCCATAGGTTGATCACCACAAATGGTGATGAGATAACCATAATGTCTTCTTTACAGTGAGCAAATCTTCTACACTAATAGTGTGGTGATGTAATGACTAGATGACTTCTTCCCAGAGGCAGTCTCAGTACTGGGTTGGGGCTTATTTAGGAGAGTTTTTCCCGAAGATCGTTTTCAGTTCTGAAGAGGCATTCAGCTTCATTCAGAAGTTCTGTCGCTGAAGCTACTTCTGATCAACTAATATCTAGTCAGAGTGCAAAAATTGCTTTCTTGACAAATACACACACCTCTTGCATACCTGCACCAGCTCCACTTTTTTTTATTACATTGAACATAAGATACTTCTGTTTGCCTTCATGACTCCCCCCAAATTCTCTTCATTTTAAGGTCAACAATAAACAGATCCCAATCCAAATAAATTGTTATATTGCACACTGCCTGTTTGTTATATTGCACCGCTCTGTAAATGTACAGTTTGAGGAAGCCAGAAATACGGAACTAAGTCATTTCCAAAAATTTGTAAAAAAAGTTGTAGTAAATAATTGATGCGAATTATTAATTGCTAATGTTTATGAACATTGTAGGAAATAGCTGAGAAGCCACATTTTCCAAGTGAAAAAGAAAAGCCTAACTCACTCAAACAAACTTGCTTAAAGAAAAGATTAAAATTGTCTGTCTATTTATTGGGAGAAATAGAAAGGAGAAACTGTTAGTAATAAATATTAATCGTAACTGAGAATTTTTGAAACAACCACAAATTAAAGAATAATATGATTCTTTCTGAAGTTTATTAATGGAAAAATGGTAAGTTATGTCAGTCCAACACTACTGTAAGAAAAGGGAAACATTTCTATTTGTATGCATGTACAGCATATAGCATAGAATATGTCAGTGTCAAATATGTACTCTCCAGTTGTAACTGAAGAATGTGTTAGAGAACAGCTGTGGAAGAAGATCTTTTCAAACCAGCAATCTGGTCATCCTATACCCATGAGTTTTAAAAGAGCTGGCAAAGGAACTCAATGGACATTAATGCTGAAATTTAGTCAGTCTCGGAGCACTAAAGAAATTCCATTAGACTTTTTTAAAAGTTACCATTGTATTTTAATAGGTAAGAGGAATAGTCTAGGCAATTATGGGCCTATCAGCCTCTTCCTGTTCAAATAATAAACAGCTGACATAGAATAAGAAAACCTAAGTGCTAATATAGTTCTGTGCTGTAGTTCCTTTTAAGTGCTAATATAGTACTAATCTAGTTAACAGCAATTCACATGCACAGATGGAAAACAGATCCTGTCTGACCAACCTGATAGGTTTTTTCAGTGACGTTGGGTGATAAACATAATGATGCTTGACTTTTAGAAGTTTTTGACATGGTTCTGCACAACTGTTGGGGTGAAAGCTGGAATGATAAAAAGGAATGTGGCACAAGAAAACATACTAACCACTCCTTGCAAATGTGGGGAACGTGCTGGGCAGAGTTATTTCTTCCCACTGGGAGAGGATCTGGAACCATTTCATACCTCTATCATTGCTGATTGGGTTTGCAGATGAGAGGGAGACTGTAGGAAAGGCGAGTGATGAAGAGGAAGGGGTGAGCTGCTCAATGTAAGCAAGTCTTCTTTTTCAGACAATCACATATAATGTCACTCAAGTTAGCCCTCTTTGTGCAAAGGGAGTCATCAAGTTGTGAAGAAATAGCTCAGCTCAGTACAAGTGCTTATTTTGCGGCAGTGGGCTGCAGTGCTGATGTGATCCTTGGACTGTAATCAGAGTGTTCTTAAGAGCTGAAAAATTATATTCCCTCTTCATTTGGCATGAATCTGACTGTTACTGCAATCCTGTGTTACTGTTTTCTCTGCAGCCTGAGGAAAATGTTTACAATTTGGAGAGGATTCAGGGAACAGTCATGACAGATACAAAAGGACAAGTAAACATACCTTGGAGAGAGAGAGGGAATGCAAGAGCTCTGTCTGTTTAGCTCAACAAGGAGCAGATAGGAGCATGCCTTTGGTCACAGTCTACAGCTGACTGCAGGGAGAAAATAGGTCAGAATAGAGCGTTCTTCGGTCTCGATGTAAATGCGTAACAGGATCCAGTGTCGAGAAGCTGAGGACACATACACTCTGTGGTCGTTAAACACTTTAATTGTTTAATGAAATCTGTGGTGAAGTCATCTGGAAATATCTCAGTTAAGATCACATGTTCTTTAAAGTTTTTTCATTACAGGTAGGAATCAACACGTTGAAGTCCTATGGCCAGTATCTGAATGCTGATCTCCGAGTCAAATCCTGCCCACAACGTGCTTCCTTCCAGTCCAGCATATTTATTTTACTGTCTGGCAGGAGATGAAAACCCACCATTTCGGTACCTTCTCCTGCACACAGAGAGCCTCTTAGAGCCAGGAGCTGTTATATTTGCATGGGATAAGCAATTAGTACTGGACTCATCTCTCCTATACCATCTGCTCATGGCTCAGCACTTAGGACTGTGCCTGCACCTGCATTGGAGTGTAAATCAGATAGGCTTGTACAATACAGGAAAGAAAGCAGGTTAAGTGATCACAATGTTATCTTCTCTCTACATAATCTTTGAGTCTAGTTAAACAAGACTGCGTGACTTTATTTAGTATCGTTCTTTAGCAGGACTGTGGATGGCACACTAAGGTCTATTTAGTTAGTAGCATGAAAGGCAGCCTTATTTAGACAGCCTAAGAGCAGAACAACCTTACACACAACAAAAGACTTAATTCTTTTTTACTGGAGTGCACTCTGAGTGCACCAATGGGCCTTAGATGCCCTTAACAGACTTAGTGCCCCGACAACATTTTTCCTGATAATTTTTCCTTAACCATAACTTGGGAGATGATTTAGATTCAGTGGACAGACCCTTTCTGGGAAAAAAAAACCCACCTTTAAATCTCCTTCACTTTTATCTTTATACTTCTGTTGTTTTTTTCTTTGTTTAGTAGTTCCAGGAAGTGTTTTATGAGAATTTATTTTCCTCTCTCAGTGTCTGTATCTGATTATCACCACATATAATATTTGTATAGCACAAGCATAATAGTGTTTTGGGCAGTTACATTAAGGACTTGCTGCTAGTTATCTAGTCCCATCAAATACGAGTTTCAGCTAAGCACTTAGCTGTTGGAATAAAAGAAGATTCTTTCGTAATTTCTGTTTTCTGAATATTGTGTTCATAGTATTATAAAAGCCTGTATTCTCCTCACCTATTTGTCTGTACTGTTGTAAAGCCCAGCTGTTCAAAAGACAGCTGGACAATAACATAGTGTTGCATCTCTAAATCACTCAGATACAGGCACAAAGGATGGCAAACACACCACATTGCTCTAGTAAATGTTTGAATCTCAGAAGGGTGGGAAAGGATCTCTTGAAAAATTCTGCTCTTTGGCCAAAACTGAAAAAAGCGTTCAGACTGAAAATTGAAAAGGAAGATTACACTGAATTCTGCACAATTTGGGAAGGGAAGATTAGATGTAGGTAGAAAATTGGGTTAGATTCCCACTCCAGCTTAATTTCCAAGTGAAACACTGCAGTCAAATATTGTGATAGTGCCATCTAATCCCAAGGGCACCTGCACATTTTACAAAAATGGTTCTTCAGAGCTAGAGCTTCACTTCAGGGGCATCGTCTCCACTACTTCTACTGAGGGAAATCTTTTAGTCCTGTGGTTGGGACATTGTGCCATTGGGTGGGACAATGGGTTGGTGTCCTCTTTGGAAATGGCAGAAAATGAACTCAGGTTTTCCACTTTCTGGCCAGAAGACTGCTGCTGCTGCTGCTGTTACCTGAGAAGAAGGATTGGTGCCTCCTGAGTCATTTTAGAAAGCAGTTTGGAGAAAACCCAGGGAAGTTGGGAAGTGTCTCCTGGCAGCATCGAACCATGTGCCACAGGGCAGAAGATGGGCAGGACTTCAGACCTACCTCTGTCTTCAGCTTCTCTTAGTAACTGCCTGAACTCTCTCAGGTTGCCAACTGCTGTGAAAGCTGTTCTGAGACACCTAACTTGCCCTATGATCGCACTGAGTGCTTACCTGTCTAAGTCCACACGAAGGCTTATATTTCAGGAGTCTAGACACATAAAAAGTAGGAACCTACTTCGGCAAGCTGCTGAGGTTTGTAGCCTCAGTCTCCCTCTATACCTCATTAAAAACCACTGTAGCAGAAATCATGCTTGCTTGCTATATCAGAGTGTAGTTTTTGTACTGTTCAGGTGAATAAGGTAAAGCCTATAAATGGTCAACATTTGTTAACATTCTGTGAGGGAATGCCATGCTGACCATGGCCCTGAAGTGAATGGCCATGCCATTTCCTCAAATATACCAAAGGGCTTGAAATCCTTAGAGCTCTAACGGAACACAAACCAGAAAAGCTAATTCATTACATGGAAAAAAATTCAGGCCTGCCCTTTCCCCACTGTTGTTTTCCTGGGTAGATCCTTTGCTCCAATTTTGCTTTTTGTTCCAGCAGTTTTCAGAGGCTTCCTGAGTTCCCCGAGCTCCATACACTCTCTTTTTATGGACAAAACATGAGTGTCCATATAATGTCTCACCTACTAATCATGTTGCTTCTTTCTCATGTTGCTATCAGATTGCCACAGTATAGTACAAATATGTAATGAAATCTGTTTTGTGATTTTTTTCTACACTGCAGGATACTCAGTCTGAGCAACTTCCTCACCCTAACCTTTCTGAGATATATGGACATCTTTCAAGAAGGCCAGGGATTAGAGAATGACCAGCTTCATCAACCACCCTTTGTAGACTACTGTCTACATCCTGGAATTAGGTGTATGTCCTATGATGACTAATGCTTCACAAATACACAAATTTCTACATTAATTCTTTGCCCTTGCTGCAACACCGAACCATGTGCTCTTTGATAGACCCTTCAGCACAGACACGGTGCAGCACTGTCTCTCAGTAACAATGCCATTACTGCATGTGGCGATGTCCCCACTGCACAGCCAGGGAGTTAATTTTTCATTGAAAACTACAAATCTCTTTATTTGGATCAGGCTTGGGTTAATTTGTCAAACCAGACTCTCAGGGCCGGCTATTATCTTTTCCAGGGGATGGTGATTAGATCTGTACATAGGTTGGGGGTCTAATCACTGTCTTATACGGTAATAATAAATATTATAACCTTCTTTGCTTTATGTTTTTCTAGCTGTGCAATCTGTCAACCCGTTTATCTTCTTCATTAATTAGGCTGGGGGCTTTGGGGGAATTATACTGAAACTCCTAAACATCCTTCCTGAATAGCTCCGTGTTTACTTTCATTATTTGATTTGATAGTTTTTACTATTATTTTAATACAGAAGAATACAATTATTAATACCCTTAGTGGGGCATTGGTACCTTGACTGTATAACGATGGTGTCAACTGCTACCCCCCTGCTGTGCTTTCCCAATGCTGAAAGTGGCTTTAAATGTCAGTAGGAAAACTGCTTCTCTGTGCTTCCAGTTAGTGCTTATAAGTAGGTGTCGGGGGGACTGCTTTCTCACTTGCATTACATTTCCAAAAAGCGTAAAGAAACAGATTTGTGTGGTAGATGTGGGGATTTATCCCCTGTCGAAGCACTAGCAGTGGGGACTGAAAGGCTTCTTTATTCTGCCAGAATAGGAGTTTTCAGGTGGAGTGGAGGCACTGCCCGCTGGACTGCATGGTCCCTGAAGTAAATGAGACCCATCATTTGGATGACCATCAGTTGGTGACCATTGGATTTTGCCCTTTGATGGGAAGTAGAGGAAAAGTTTCCTGAGCAAAACTTTTGCCCTCTTCCTTTGGGAACTGAGAGCTGTCAGCAAGGGACCACATAAATACTCACTCTTGAGGAATTGTAGAAGGTGGAAAAAACAGTCTGAGAAATGTTTTCCAAGTTTAAATTCTGAGGTTATGAAAGAAAATGACAGACTACACATAAAAAAAATTTGGAAGAAAATATTTTCTATTTTGCTGATAATAGGTAAGGGCAGTGTTTAGATGAGGTAAGCAAATGGGCATCATAAAAATGCCCCCTAACTTAGGAGTTCATGTCCAAAGAATCAATAACTGTCTCAAATCAAATAACTCCACATAATTTTTTATTTTTATTTTTTATTTAAAAAAACCCCAAACAACAACCCAAACAGGAAATTAAATGCAAACCCACAAAATCTGCATAGGAAAAAATTAAAAATTCAAAGGACACGAAAATTAAATTTCCTACAGAAACAGTGCCTTGGCTGCAGGGGACATTTACAAACTCTTCTGTCTTCCCTTTTTCTGGTTAAATGAGTACCTTAATATGCTGTATTGTTTTTGTGTGGTCAACAGCTACGGGAAAACATACTTCAACTATATTGCAGCCAACTAAAAGCTACTACTGAAAGCTTCATTTTTATATTTTCTGATTATTTTTTTTTTTAATTTGAACTGTGGAAACATAGCATAATATTACTACAGCTGCTTGGATTTAATAAAGATCTGAAATGACACAGAATCAAATGAGTTGTGGCAAAGCCCTGTATGTGATGCTGGTCTAGTTTACAGACTAAGGAAATGTGAAGAAGTGGGGGAGCACGGGATCATAAAATCCTAGTTTGGGGAGCTTAGCTTAACTGCAAACTTCGAAGTACCACTGGAGCCAGGGCCACCAGGCAAATGAAGGGCTTGCTCTGCCCTAAAGGACGCTCATCTCTGATAGTTCCAGCAGCAAGAAATTATGGTTGGTGGGAGCAGGGTGTGGGAGATGAGGGGGCACAGCTGGGGTCATGGGAGTCTATGTTAGAGCCAGCGTCAATACATGCAGGAGACGCTGTCCTGTTGTACTCAGAGGACAGAGAAAAGAGGAAAATGAAGGTAATATCTCAACAAGAATCAGAGAAGTACAGTGGATACTGCAGTAGATTTTAGAGAATTTCTTCTTCAGGTCCAAAATCTAATGGATTTGTAGTATCTTCAGTCAGGGCAGCTTAAAAGTTGATCAACAAGGTGAGCTTGGGGGTGGACTAATCCTGGAACGGAAAGAGGAGTTCCCCAGACCAGCTTGTGTGTACTCTGCCCAGCTCGCTGCCTGTGGCAGGGGCTGAAAGGGAGAAGGGGGAGCCAGAGACGGTGCCTTCCTGCAGGGGAGCAAAAAAAGCATCTCTGGGACCAGACAGGCACAGCAGGACTGTGAGCACAGGAAAGGCGCCAGAGGGGGGCAAGCCAAAAGGAGCTGAATGTTCAAAACTCTCCGTCTTACTGCCTTGACCACAGCAAGTCAAATCTAGCGGTTTCCAATTAAAAAAAAAAAAAAAGAAAGAAAAAAGGAGAGAGATTGAACCACCTAATTCTCAGTGTCCATGATAATGAGGTTTTGGATAAACAAACAGTTTCTGGAACTTAAGCTTCTTAGAGCATTAGGGAGAAGAAATCCTCAGATGTCACTGTAATGTGTCCACTTATTTTTTTTAACGCAATATGTCATGGAAGTGCAGTGGATGGCTACTCTTGAGTGTAGTTCAATAGACTAGCACACTGAGACAGCCGTATGTGGGGAAATAAACGTCTTAGTAAACTCCTTGGCATGTGACCAGTATTGAGTATAAATCTACAGAACAAGAAAAAGCAGCCCTTTGTGCCACAAGATTATTTTTAACTTGAGCTTTCAAGTAGCTATCAGAGATTACTTCTCATCTTTCACAGCATGAATTTCATGTCCATATTGTTAGGAAATACAGAACAATATGGAAAGCATGAAGGAAGAAAGGAGGAATTAAAGTACCTAAATCAGCTGAGTCATGGTTGAAATACAAAAAGGATTTCTGAAGGGTTGAGATTGAAACAGTAATGAAAAAAATCCCTCATCTATAGCTGTGGGGTTACTTACTACAGTATTTTTGATGGAAATTATGACAAGGTTCCTGGGGACTCTCTTTCTTCAATTAATTAAACTCACACCGAGAGGACTACTTCAGCGCTGCAATGATTATTTCTTTTTTTCATGGGAAAGTAGGAAAAGTGATCTGAAAAGAATTTGGTGAGCCTTTTTTTCCATTTTCTGATGTTGAAGGCTTTGAGTGGAAAACAGAGCTCAAACCACAGACCTGAGTCTAGGAGCTGAGCACGAGGTGAGAGGTGACAGGCATGGAGGGGAGGGCAGTACTGCAAGCAAGAATGGGCAAAATCTCTCGAATATCATCACCCCTCATATCAATTTTTTCTCCTTTCTTATTTCGTTTCTACATTCCTACTGCTTTTTGCCTCTTCCCTCTAATTCACTCTTCTTTCTGAGCTGTGATATGCTTTTTCAAGAGAAATAGCAAATTGTTTTGTTTTGCTTATTTATTTTATTTTTAAGTGAGGGAAAAGGGTAAGTCTTCCTCTCCAGGGAAAAATGAATCACACTAGCTCCTGTGAACACTAGGCAGAGTGATAACTAACTCATTGGAGCCGTATGGTCTTTCAAAACAGTCTGCTATTCTCCAAGGTATCAGTTTAACTCCTATAGGGGACACCACTCCCCAGATTTTGCCCCTTTCCCTTTTCTCAGAAGAAAACCAGGTTATTTGAAACTATCTTCTTTTTTGAAACAAGTCACTCAGCGCTGCAATATTTTTTTCTCTCTTTGAAATCGGACATACGGTGGTGCATGTGGTAAGTATGAAAACACCACTGAGTGATAAGAAACATACAATTAAGCCCATGAGTGATAATGAACAGATGCTTCCCTCCCACAAATGCTTTCTCATATCAAATGAAGTCTGGCTGCAAGATTTTATCGATTCTAGGAGTTTGCTTAACTTTAGAGAAAAATGTGACCTACCTTGATAATATCCCATATGGTTATCTCTTGCCCCAGGGCTTTTACCTCTGTGGGTAAGTTCTTGCTGTTTCTGTTAAACTGATTTTTTCCGATCTCGGCAAAATTAAAAACAAAATGGCATGTGACTCCTTGAGGGTTTACCAAAAACAAAGCCAGAGCACACATGCTATCTGGTGGTGGACCTTTCTCTACACTCTTACTAAGTACTGAGATATTTTTCCTCTAGTGGGAGTGGGCAAAAATAAAACCAACACGTTTGTATTGGTAACATAGCAAGGAGATGCTGGCGAAATTAGTTTGTCATCATATTTGATCCAGGGACAGCCAGGATAGGATGGTTTCCAGCAATGATCTGTCTTCAACATGTTGAAACGTCACTTTGCCCTCTGGTATAACCACTAATACTTATTACTGCACTGCAGGAGTGCCTGGGCAGAGATCGGGACCTTTTACACTGGGACCTGCGCAGGTCTCTAGCAGGCAGGATAGCTGTGAGCCCTTGCAGCTGTGGGGTGGTTGGTGTGGCTGGGAAGGCAGCGTGGCACCGGGGCTAGTGTGGTGCCTGCACCCACCTGCTCTCTGGCTCTGCCACTGCTCTGCTGTAGAGCCACCGGTCAACCATTAACTTCTCTGTGTCTTCCTTCCTTTTTACCCGTCCTGATGTTTTAGGTGGGAACCTCTGTAGGGCAAAGGATGCATCTTACCATGTGTCTGTCGAGTGCCAATCTTGGCTGGAGAATCTCAGCACTCCTGTGATATGAATAATAATTCCAATAATAAAAGCAAAGCCTGACCATCTGGCTGCTATTATGTTAATGTCTTGCTCTGTGACAGTAGGTCACTCTGTGCAGCTGCTTCTCTCGCTCATTCTGTATTGGAAAAGACTACTCTTTGGCTTTGGCCTAAGTCTTCATGGCTTGAAGATAGAAAAGGCCTGTCGTAGTGCCACGTATCCTAGGTATGGAGGCTGAAAAGAAACCCATCGTCAGGAGAGTATCACTCAGGGTTGCATGCTGTGATACGCAGCTGTGAGCAACAATTAAGCCACTGGTTTCACCCCAAAGTGAGTGACGGTCACTGGTCCCAAGTGATCATATTCTCAGATCACTCCATCCGTGCCTGTCTGGTGTTCGAATAACATGCTCCATCCCCAAAGAGTATGAACTCTCCCTCTTTTATTCAAACATCTATGGGTAATGACAGGATTATGACTTAGTAGCAAACCTTTTCACCTTCCAGTTAGCTCCAGCTCCGGCTCCTGCAATGTGAGCCAGCGCAGCAGGGTGCTGGAGTGTTGTCCCTGCCCACCTCACCCCATTTGCTTCTTGCAGAATTGCTGTGTTCCTGGTTGGCATACAGCAGACCCTTCAGTGCTTTGGGATCGAGATATCACTATGGCTGTCAGTCACAAAATAAATCAAAACATAAATTAGAAATTACTTATGAGCTGTCTAATTTATGTTGATCAGAGTTTTCAAATGTGGCCTTTTTCATATTATAAGATGCAGTGTAGCTCATGTGACGATAATTCACATGGCTGAATATAGTGCTACTGATGATAATACTCAGCAGTGGGAAACTGTCAAATGCTTAGCCTTACTGTTTATCTATTATATTCTCCCATTAGCTGTTTTATTTTATTCCATCTAGGGTTTGCTTTAGCTTGCACAATATGTTTGGCACAAGCTACATTAAAAAGTGCTATTTCATTTGCAAAATGATTTTTACTGTCTCAGAGACATAGCTTGCAAACTCAAAACTGAAATTAAAACTCCTTTCCCCTCATATGTACATACAACTCCAGAATAGACAGGGACCTGAGCGTAACTGAATGAGCAAGAAAAATCCCAGTAGCCTTTCTTGCATGGTATGCAAAGACCAGCACTGCTGTATGGCTTGATGCCTTGCTCACGGTGCTGGCCAGTGTGCCTGCAGGGCCATTTGGTCCCAATGATTCCCTGCGTGGGGCACAGAAAAGCTGCAAGGGGTGGATATGACTCTTTAGCTACGTTGTAGCTGAAGGCACACACCGCAGGGAACCACCCTGGGCCCCCAGACCAAGCAGCTTAGTGTGGTCCAGCCCCCCCCAGCCCAGGGCCAGCCTCCTCTAGGGCAGGCTGGCAGCATCCATACTGCATAGCCCTCAGCGCAGGGTCCTGCGCGCTCCCACGGTAATCTGAAGCCGCAATGCACAGATCAGTGTGTCTGAAGGGTTTTTGGTTTTGTTTTTTTTTTTCTCCTCAAAACCCATGATGGAGGTCTTGTAGCCCCTTGGAGTGTACGGCGGGAAAGGGAGGCTGTGTGTGGGTGTGGGAGTGGGCTCCTTGGGGTTGACGGGCATGTGGGGATAGTGCTGGAGTACTGTGTAGGGCTGGTGCCATCTCATCTGTCCTCAGGGACAAAACTAAGGGGTTTCCATAGGGAAATGGGCTTAAAACCACACACAGGCCTGGAGTGAAGAGGAACTTCACTCCAAGAGAGAGCGCAGGAGCTACCACTTAAACAACACAGATATCAGGGCCCAAGAGTGAAATAGTGAATTACATTTTTTGGCAGTGCTGATATACCCTTTAAATCCCAAAGATGTGCTGAAGGGGAATACAGTTTATTTACCTGTGTTTTTTTTACCACTGATCAGGCCATACTTGCTCATATCCAGAAGTCATCTCAGGCTGTAATTTTTTAAATACCCACGGAGACCTTGCTGCAGCAGTGTCCTCAGGAGAAAGACAGGTTCTCTGCATGGCCCAAAGCAGGTGGAGCATTCACATGTCACACTGCAAATTGGATGCTTATTCCTCTGGGAGCACTTCCTTTGTGTGAGGCAAATTAAATCTCTGGCTTTTCTGTGGACAAGGAAAGAAGACTCTGTTTTGAGGACAAAGGGGAATGTCAACCCTCAGTTGAAACACAGCTTAATTCATTTTAAGTGTTTGCTTCTGTGCCTTTACCTATTTTATCTGTTTTCTCTTTTGAAAAAAAGCATAGCGTGGAATTAAGGCATTCATTCAACACCATTCTGTGCTTGGCTTCACTCATATATTTCTACAGTCTAAGTTGTTTTTCTACTTTTAAAATCATTTGTATTCAAAACAATGGAAAAAGTCCCTTTAGTCCTAATGGTAGAAGATCAGGTCTTACTGGAGGAATACCTTCTTAGGCTTCTTGACTTGCATGTGCCTCTCAAGAGGAGAATTTCTGATTCATTTTGGGAAAGGCACGAACATCTTGAGATGAATTTCTTCTCCCAAACAAGGTAAAAGGAACCATTTGGAAAGTAACCAATGCAGGCAAATCAATTACAACAAATTATTCATACGATGAATTCAATTTTTTTCTGTTTGCAAATATGCACCATGAGTCTCATGTTTAGAGTGATGAACTAGCTGTTTCTTGATATGCAGTTTATTCATGAATGGTTCATTGTAATTCAAGTCATAGCTCTTTTGAGGGCACGCAGGTCATGGTTTGGGTCCATTTTCCCTGACTGGATGCACACTATTCTTTTAGAATCTGTTTCCCTGGTACAAATATTCATTATGACAAAATCATAGTCATGATTATTTGCTGCTGTGATGAGAGTTCCTTTCCTTAGAGCATGGGGGGAAGGGAAGGTCTGCTCACGCAAAGCAATGTGCTGAAAAACTTCCATGCAACTGGAATACAATTCTATACAATCCCAGCCATGGAGATGGTTCTTATTCCACCTCAGTCATTTTGCATGTCATACAATGGTCAGGTTTTTAGGTGTGACAGAAATAGTTGGCAATGTCTGATGACCCAGCCTCGGTTGACTTCAAAGCACAGAGAGGAGAGTGGAGATAAGAGCAGAAAAATGTTAGCGGAGATGTATAAATGAAGAGGTAGCTTGGTACCTTTACCTGCCCACCTGCTGCTATGTTGGCGTGTTGATGCAGCATTGCTGGGTGTGGAAATCCCCCAAAAGGCAATTATTAGACTCCTTACTAGCCTGTGTGAAGTATCTCCCATAGTGCAGATGTTTGCTCTGCTCCTGGGGCTTGTCTCTGGGAGGGCAGGGAGCGGGGCCAAGGCATTTTGGTGGAGCGGAGGCACTGAGAAAGGGACGGGCTCTGACCTAAAAGGAAATAAAGTGCAACCTTTAGCTGCTGTCAAATGGAAAGCTGAAGGTGTCATCAATTACAAAAGGAGTTAACTAACTTCTGACCTGGACAGACGGATCCATACCTCACAGTCCAGTGAGGAGCATCAGATGGGACAGTTACCCACTTCTGGTGTAACAATCACTTTGTGGTGGAGATCTCTCATCCAGCCCTTGGTGCCCACAGATGCAAACACTCGTGCCCCAGCTACAGCCCATGGCTGTAAGTGACGTGCTGATATCTGTTTGGATTATTTTGGGTTTGGATTATTTTGGGAGAAAAAAAAACCAAAACAACAACACAACATTCCCATTTGCCATTTTTCTATACAAATTTTTCTCTTGATGCGGGAGGTGCACCATGAAAATAAGCCTTGGTTCAGAGGGAACAAGGGACTATGTAGTAACACCTGGATCAATGGATTATGTTTGCTTTTGTTTGATATCACAGGACTTTGTGGCTGTCTTGGCCTGGCTTAAATTTTCCTGGTGCTGTTCATTGAAATGTTTTATTTTCCACCATTGCCTGTAGGCACTGACATGGATTAGCCTTGGCAGCACCACGCAGGGGGCTTACACACCCTGATGCTCACTAATTACAACCTCCTGAACATCCTAACAGCTATAATAATACAGTGATGTATATATGAAGTCACGGTCTGTCAATGTATTGCCCCTGTGGTGTAAATCCTGCAAGCAATATACTCATGACTGGAAATCCCCTTATTGCATGGAGAGTTTTGTTCTTTGGAGTGGTTTCTATTTACATATGCTCAGGTTCTCTGAATGTCCAACAGAATGAGATACCGCACAAACCCATGTCTTGAAGACACATAGGGATGTTATTTCCTTTCTTTTCCCCTTTCTTTTCTTGCTTGTGACTCCTTTACCTTCTTTCTTCCTATAGCTACTTGCTAATGTTTTTTCTGGCACAGTAGCTGAAGTACCCAATCCAGGAAAACACATATAAGGTTTATTTGTTTGTTTTAAATCTCTGTGTTAACAGTTAATGCATTTAACTTGCTAAATACCTGTCAGGGTCTAAATATGAGTCCAACCACCTAACTTCTAGTGTGTGAATTGCTGAGTTACTGGTGATGAGGTGCAGTGGAGGGGAAGAGAGTAAATTTAGTCCTAAGCGAAACCCCTGAACTTCATGCAGTGCAGCTGTAGGAGCTTCGGTCCATGCACTTCTTCAATCAGCTGACCAACTCCTAATGGGCAGAATTACTTCCTAGTGTAGTGCAGACATTAGTTTTTAGGCTCTCCAAGTGCTGTAGAGAAGTAGGCAAAGGAGAGAGGAGTTTTGTCCTATGTAGGATGAACCTTGGAGGTGCTGACTGCAGGGGGAGGCCAGCGTGATCAGGTTCCTAACAATGTGCCTCCATCGGGTGCTAGAGTCAGGTCCTAGCGCTCTGCACGACCGATGGGCTGGGTGCTGGACACCCCTGAGCACCCGGAGAACTCCGCTGAAGTGAGAGAAAATGGCAACTAGTGTCTGTTCTGGATCAACCGTGATGACTGTGTTAATGAAGAGATTCTGGCATTTCCCATGTCCTGCTCCGCTTGGTTGCAAACGAGCTCTTTGAATGATAAAGAAAGGCCTCACAGAACTAAAATTACTCATGTATGCCCTGCTAACATCCCCTCAGCATGTGCATAGCAGAGCCACATTAATTTCATTGCTGGGGGAATTCCCTACCTCCAGAAATGGGAGTGGATTTGCCTGTAATAGCAATTAGGATTTCCAGTAGTGCACCCTCTCCAGTTTTCACACACTGAATGTATTCGCCGAAGTAATGACATCAAGACAAAAAAGGAAGATAAAGGGTCTGCATCATTATGTTTGACAGAACATATACACTACTCTTGCAGAGATTGAAATAATCATAACTAAGCTCATGGAAAATTGCAAACACGTAAAGGTTGTATGAAAAGATGCATAAATCAAGTTTATGAAGTAATTTTAATGTGCTTTTTTGGACGTAAATTGTTTTAGAGGACTCATCAACCACATTCTGGTATGAATCTTATTTGATTGTAAAAATTATGATGATTAAAGTATTAGACACTAGTGAAAACTTCTCCACTTCTGCAAAGAAAAAAAGTTAAATCCAAGCCTTGAGGCAAAAATGTTAAAAATAGACATTTTTTTGTATTAAACCATTTGCACGAATGAAACTAATAGGTTTTTATCTAAACCATCTGGTGGAGGAAAAGCATTAAAATGTAAAGTCACGTATTGAAGCCCCCAGAGACTTCTTTTGAGTGCTATACATTAAAAAAAAAAAAAAAAAAAAAAAAAGGAAAACTCTGTATCTTTTCCTTCATTTATCTGAGACCTTGCTCCCCAGAGTCCAAGCTTTAACCAGTCAGCTTTGCTTTGGCAACCAATACACTCCTGCTTGTCTTTGCATGAAAGTTGCACTCCCAATAATGCAAACTAAATTCATTTCAGGAAAGCGATCAGTGGGTTAGGGTTTATAATTTGCTTGGGAGGTTTATTTTCCCTTAAATAAACCTCTACAGGAAACTCAGATACAAATGACGCTCACTTTTGCTTTTTCTGTACATGTAAAACCAGACTGTGAAACCACAGTTTAAAATAGCACAATTTTCTGCAGTACGAGGTGTGTAACAGGAAGTAACCAACAAAGACTTTCGCACTCCCTTTCCCGATTTGAGGCTAAAGAACCATGATCTGCTGGGCTTTCTTTCTATCCCGTGTGTAGGGGATTTGGTGTGAAACAGAATCACAGACTAGCCTAGACTGGAAGGGATCTCTGGAGGTTTTCTTGTCTACCCTATCCCCACAGCCAAAGCCGGTGCAACTTAGATGGGCCTGTTCAGGGCTGTCCAGTCGAGTTTTGAGTATTTCCAGGGACAGAGATCCCACAGCCTCTCTAGGCTCCTATGTCAGTGTTTTCAACCTCCCTCTTGGTGATTTTTTTTTCCTAACACGTAATCAGAATTTCCTCATTGCAACTTGTGCCTGTTGTCTCTTGTCCTTCATGTGTGCTTCCAGAAAGATTTGGGCTCTGTCTTCTCTATAAAGTCCCACTAGGCAGTTACAGACTGCAGTAAGAGCTCCGCTTGGATTCCTCTCCTTGAGACTAACCAGATCCAGCATTCTCAGGCTCTCCACCTGTGCCCTGTGCTTCAGTCCCTGACCATCGTGGTGGCCTCCACTGGATTCACTCCAGTATGTCAATGTTTTCCCCGTACTGGAGTCACTTTTGGAAAGGCTCCCACATCTGGGCTCAGGTTCCTTCCCAGTCCAAAGGTGACAACAGTACAAGAAGACAGGGTAGCCTGTTTCTGGCTTTTGAACAAATTGTTCTCAAAAAATTATCTCTTGAGAGTTTAGAAATACTCAGCCTGAAAATCTATCACCCATGCGCTGCAGAAACATGACCTTCCTGCAGGGACCTCATTGTGCAACTGCTTCCAGCCTGTTTGCAGAGGGCAACTTCTTCTGGGGACTCAGTGACAGGACAGTCCCATTCAGCTGTCATGACTCTTTCCTTGTGGGTCCTTTGAGTCTCCTCAGTGTGCAGATATATGTATATGTATGGTGCTCTGTTAAATCTGATGCAGAAAGTCAGACAGGCAAAGGACTTCGCTGGGTTCTAGGGAGAAATTCTGCAAACAGAGAGAGAGAAATAAAGATGTTTGAGGGTTATGAACGGTATAGTCAAAATTCCAGCCTCATGAGCTTTGAAATTTTAATCCACAATTCCAGCAACACAAGACCAGAGGTTACTCAGACATCTCCCTCTTGTTATTTTAATCCTTTTAAAGTTTACAGTTAAGTTTGAAAATAGCACTCAGCTGTACACATATGACTTAAAAGTGGAAAACCGCTAAAGACAAATAAAACCTGGAAACCTCCCCCTATTTATTATTTGTAAAATCTCACCTGAGTTAAAGCTGTCCTCGTGGATCCGAGCACTGCTTCACAGTTGTTGAACTTCAGTTATGACTAAAGCAGAAGGCTGTTTTTGAAAACTCTCAGATCTCAGCTACTCTTCCTCTAAATTACTCTGTCTCCCTGGGCACATCACTTACCTTCTTTCATATTCATCTCTTTAACAAAACCATGTAACACATGCTTGTATGCCAGAGGAGTGGAGAGGCTCAGCTCATTATTTCAGAACTCTGAGCAGAAGTAGATTTCAAAACATGAAGGCTTACTCTACTAATTAGGGCATCAGATAGCCTTATTTATTCAAGTGATGACATGCTTTTGAATGAACTTTGGAACTGCATGTTGCTATCTAAGCCGTGCTATATAGACAGCAGGAAAAATCCCTCTTGCATCTTCAGTATTTAACAATATGACTGCACTGATGGCATAAACATGGATCCAAATGTTTCATTGTGAAGAAATCCGGTAATACAAAAGCAACCTGCAGGCTTTGTGTCTGCGGAGGGCTTACACTGCCACAGTTGCTGTGCTAGCATGGTAAGGTGAATAGCCCCTCTGCCCCCTACCCATATTGGAAAGGCTTTGGACTTTTTTACTTCCACTGAAACTTGGCACTTTGGGAGCACCAAGGTCAGCATATATGCTGTGTATAGAGCTGGGAAGTTTTTAACTCTAGGTATCGAAGTGTGAGAAGCCTGAATATTCACTCAAGGTTTTCTTTCTTTCTTCTTTTTTTTTTTTTTTTTCAATACTGGATCCATGCAGATTATAAGGCAAAACTTCTTAGAAAGCTAGTTTAAAGCAGCATTTGAAATGTGTGATTCCTGGAGTCTTCAGAGACTTCTGTATTACAAAATGTGTGCCCAGCCTGCTGTGAAACAGTGGCGGACAGAGTATCACCCACTTATATGTTTGACTTAGCTAAAGAACATGTGTTTTACAAAGGTATCCATCCTTGATCTAACATCTTTTATCATGTGGTTGTGCATCCACCATGCTGCTTGGTAAATTCAGAGTTAAAAGGAAAAGTACTTTGTTTCCAGTTTGAAATTTTCTGACCTAAACTTCCAGCCTCTGGACATTGCTATGGTTCTGAACCATATGAACCATATGCTCTGGTTCTGCCTGCTGTGTGCACTCAGTATCTGCCGTCCCCATCCTCACCATTCAACTGGCTGGCGGTCTGGAAAACACTGATGTTCTAAGGGTTACTGGATTACAACTGTTCTCTGCAAACAAAATTCACATCTGTTCTGACAACTTGTTTCAGCCTGATGCAACTTGAAAAGGTCGAGATTAATCCCAGAAAATCAGACTTCTATTGGAAAGGCCAAATCAACTTTAATTGTAACACATGGCTATTTGTATTGGCGTTTAGCTGCAGCCATTTATCCTTCTTTCCATTGGTATTATTTATTTCTGAGCTAGCTACTAAAGCCTACAATGCAAGCTGAATGTTTTAAGTAACGTAACAAAAATAAAAACTGACATCTTTCCTTTTACAGGTTTCCATAGACCCAGGGTATTTTGTGTGCATGGCTTTTATGACTTTTGTTTATCAGCAGTCTGGGGAAAAAAAATCATAGAAGAAAATGTTGGCTCATTTTATAAAGATTAATGGTGTCTACTGTACTTTCACACACCCTCCTACCCTGTTGGCTGTATCCATCAGAGCCTGGGGGGATCAACCACTCCCTCCGGAGTTCTGCCTCCTACCAAAGTTTGATCACCAGTGCTAAGGGGTTTGAAACCCCTTTGCATTACAGCAGTTGCAAGCTGTGGTTTTCTGTGTTGGTGAGGTGACCAGCAGCAGCACCCTCCCCTCGGCATGGGAGACAGGTTGGTGTAGCATCTCTGTAACCACCCTGCCGGCTGGTGGTAGCTGCTATCAGCTCAGCCATTGAGCCGTCAACTGACATCTGAGCTCTCAGATCCCCTGAAAAGTGACAGGACGAGAGAGACTCATTTGGCAACTTTGCTTTTGCTGTTTGGCCTGGAGAAAGATACTCAAAGTGGTAAGATTGTTTAGCAACAGCTGGCAAGCACCCGGGTGTGAGCCTGATTTTCAGACATGACAGGCACTTACAGGAATGTTGCCAGATACAGCTGTTTAAAAGCCTTAATAAACAGCAAGTCAATACTAATCTTTGCCAAATTAATCTTTTCCTTGACAGCCCATCAGAGCAATTATGCTCAGACTCGTTGTAAACACACAATTGTCAGAGGGTAAGGATCTTCTCCGCAGTATACTGTGGATTTTTGCACACAGCTTGTTTTCCAAATAGGAAGGTTCCCTTTTCTTTTCCTCTTCCTCTCTTTCTTTTTTTTTCTCTCCTATTTTATTTTCTAGCCAATTACATGTTTGCCAGCTTGGTATTAGCCTGAACAAAATTTCTTTGTAAAGTGTCTATCGCAGCAAGCCCTCAATAGAATGTGAAATGATGACAATCGCAGGATCCATGCAGATGCACATTTGCTAGTGGGTTTCTCTAATTAGGCAGTAACTGTGACAGATTCTGAAATGTTACAAGTCATTGTTCTCACTTGTCCTCTTGTCGGTGGAATAAGAACTACATTTGAGTTGTGATTTAATGTGCTGCTGGGTAATAATAAAATACATGACTCTGCAAAGGAAAGCAAATGCTGTCTGTGAGACCTGACACAAAGCACCTTGTGTTTTCTGAGGTGCTCAGCACCTCCTGCAGCACTGCCAGCACACTGCTATACTCACTAAATAATATTTTATTTAAATGAAAAAGGACTTGAAGACACCAGATAAATAATTAACAGGGCAATGGTTGCGTGTGTATGTATGTATGTATGTGTGTATGTATCTATCTTTCTATCTATCTGTCTGTTTAGATCTATCTATATCTATATCTATATCTATATCTATATCTATATCTATATCTATATCTATATCTATACATATATTTATCTATACGTTTTTATATATATATCTGTATCTGTATCTATACCTACATATCCATGGGAGTTCTGGGGAGTAACTCCTGTATGGGTTACATACAGCTCTTTAGCTACTTCTCACAGTGTGTGCAAAATAAGAATTTTTACCTACTCCATTTCCCCAGAGCACAGAAAGAGATCTCAGTGGATCTGCCATGTTTACAGGATCAGGAAAGAAATAGTCAGATACAGTCTTGGAGATGCTAGTTCAGGTTGAGCTGAAGTCTCAGAAGGTTGAGGAAAGTGGTAAGAGCATGTTTTACCTTCCAGTAATGAGCTCTTTTATTGTTGGGTTTCCTGTTTACAGAGGAGCCTCGCAGGGAATATTTGGCAGAGACACCACTGGAATCAGCAACTGGTATTTGGTGAGAGAGAGAGAGAAGTGGGCACGAATACATTAGGTTTCGTTGTGAATGGCTGGGGCCCTCCATGAATACATTACTTACTGCCTGTGGATGAATGTGGGGGGAAAAAATCCTATAGTAGGTCTCTTTGAAGAGCTTCTTTGGGTTGGAGGCAGCAGCTCGAACCTCTGTGAGTTTGGTGATGGAAAGACTGGGATTCACGTTGCCGGAACGGGGCACTCGGAGAGCAGTGGTAAATTTGAAGAGTCTTTCCTTTTCAAAACCTCTGCTTACCTTGGTGCAATCAAAGGGGATTTACATCTTCCCGAGTGCCTATGTTGCTAACATTGAATTTTTCCTACCATTTTTTAAAAATCATTTTAAAAAATATTAATTTCAATTAATGGAAGACACTATTTCCCTTGGTTTCTGTCGCTTTGACAGATGTCCTTATCATATTTACTTGCTGTTACTGTGTTGCTGCAATGTGTAGGTTGTTTCGTTCCTGTGTGCTTTCTCATTATCATCGTTATGACAGCTAGTGACTTACAGCCAGTGACTTGGGTATATGTGTTACTGTGGTGCCTAAGCCACAGTGCTTCAGAGAAGGATGGGGCACACCTTCATGAACTCCAGCGGAGTTTCACCTGCTTAGAAAAAGATCTCAACCTTTTAGGCTCCATCTATTGACAATTTGTATCTGTGAATATGCAGCTGAAAACAAATAGCAGATTGCCCTTGACCAGCAACCATTGCTTTTTCCCAAGGTCAGACATGAAGAACTGACATTTATGCATCGAAGTTGGATCTTTCCTTTGGAACAAAGTGGCTTCAGTATAACCCTGGCCAAAACTGCTGTTCTTCCAGCATAACTGTCCCATCCAGACAGAGCCCCGACACAAAGCCACACTCAAACCACTGGACAGGTAAGGTGCTACATGGTAAACACACTGCAGGTTTCCCTTCTTACAGACGAAGAGACACCAACTAGCCAGAAGTTCATACAGAATAAGTATTTTATTCATGATGTATTTTTTTTATTTACATTAAAGTTTTCTTGTATTTTGAACTCTGCTTGGATACCAAAATTAACAACTTTATGTGACTGCGCACCTGCTCTAAAAGAAATGGAGATAACACAGTTCTTTTCCGTAAAAGAAAAAGGAAAACTGCCTGTCAAAATCAAAGCTGATTTTTCACATCCCCGGTAATTATCTTCTTGCTTTAGAATTAATATGAGTGGAAAATGTAGTTTACTATAATATAATAAATAGAAGACATTGGGTAATTAGTAGTGCTGGTATATTTCTAAAGTACTAAACAGACAAACAATAAACTGTGAATTTAATCACGAGTTCTCATACAGTTTCAAGACAGGAAAATTAGAGCTCTCAGCTACAGTCATTTGAGTAATCACATCTGATCTGCATTATTTATTAGTTATTACATGCCAAGTGATTCCGATTGTACATTGCCTGAAATCATTCCAAAGCAAGCATACCTCTGTTTCTGTTTTGGTTTTGAAGAAAAACCAATGGCATTGCATAATGTGTATTTTATCCGAGTTGCTTTCTTTATTTCACAGAGGAAATACAAATCAGTGGTACTCTCCATTAATTGGACAGGCATCTCGGATGAAGTCCTCCAGAAATATATTTTCAGAGCTATCCCTGATCCAAAACATTGACAAAATACCTTCTTTTGGATTTTTTTTTATCCCTTTCCCTGTGGCTGTTGAACTTACCTTTCACTTTAGGATGTATGTGTGATACAGTCCCTAAAACTCTGTAGGGCCTTCTGCATGTATAATAAAATGGCTGAAGCATATTTGGTAACATTTTTGTTGGTAATATTTTTATTCCACTTGACTAATTAACCAAAACTGATGAATTTTCAAGAAGCAGCATTATGCAGTTTTATTCAGCTAGTTTTGTTGGTTCAAGTCTTAGTTTTGGGCAACTTCCTGCTACAATGCTTTAAAAAGGGAATTACTTAAAATACTTTTTTTTTTTTCCTTAACAACCAAAGAAATACAGAAATAAGTATTGGTTACCTTCATTTTCTGCCAGTAAAGCAGGTTTGGTGTTATATATGTCACTGTAAAAACTAAATAAAGTATTCACATCAATTGTGAACAATTTGTGCCAGCAAAAGTTAAAGCGTCAAAGAAACCTCTTTAAAATGCTAACAAATTTACTTACAAACACCTATATTTATTATTTCATAAATAGGCGCAACAGGTTCCATAAAAAAGATTAAATACAGACACAGTATGAAGAAACAATAATACATAGCCATATGTAAAGGTTATAATTTAGCTGTCTCCAATCTGTTTCTGCATCTAATAAAATATCAGGTAAGCATTTGGCAGTTTTATACATAAAAGGACTTAAATGACGTTTACTAACCAGTACACATAAAGTGATTTTCTTTAAAAAAAAGAAGCATTTTTTAGGCAGTACAAAATAAATGTGTTTGCTCTTTCTCAACATTAGTTTTTTGTGTTTATTTCATGAGACAAAGCCAATATTTTTAATTAATATCATTTGGGAATATTTTACTTTTTTTCTCCAAATACTTTGAAAATATAGAACTATTAGTCAGTTGTTTAAAAATGAAGTAAAAATATGAATGTTTGCCAATTTAACCCTTATTGTGAAATCAATAAACTGGAATGAGCCAGTTTCAATTACAATTAGCTACAAAAACATTCACATTTTATACTCTAGGAGAGTGTAACATAGATGCTATTTACAAACTTGCTATGACTGCTACATCAAGCCATTTAAAAAGTCTTTAGTAGTTTCATATAAACACCCATTATGAAAAACCAATGGAAAATCCAGGACTTTTTTCCGAGACATCTACAGTTGCTAAGGCAGTTACTATCGCAGCACTTCACAGCAAAAACCAACATAAAATCTGAATGGTCCAAGTTTCCTTCAGGGAAGAAGAAAAGCAATGTCCGTTAAAGGATCTCAGGGTAGGGGTGGAAAGAAGAAAGAAAGAGAAAAAATGGGGGGGGGGGGGGAAAGAAGCAAGACTATTTTTTCCCGAGTGGGTGACCCACAAGCTCAAATAGTCCTAAGTGCTTAGCAACTTGTATTTCCTAATAAAATGCAGAACTGCCTTGACTGCATAAAGCAATCCATGATGAAAAGACTTCCCTGCATTCCTCAGTGGAAAGGAGAGGTGTTTCAGATTTTCAGGTAAGGTAGAGTGCTTTGTCCCTCTGCATGCCCCTGTTCAAAGAGAAAAAGAACAAATGTGATTTTTTTTTTTTAAATTTGTCAAATTTTTAGTCCTATTCTTCCAAAAAAACCCCCACAACCCTACTGCATGTCATTAATTCCAAGCATATCACTGAAGTACAGCTGCATTACCATGGTAATAATAAGAAAAATCCTAGTACCATAGTGGCATGCAGCAACCCAGAGACCACATCTGGCTCTAAACTACACAGGCCTGGGACATGGGTTCAAGCCCTGCTTTGGGATCACCTGCACTACTGGGTTAGTAGCACTGACTATCCCTCTCTCACAAACCACATAGGTGCAGCTGAGGGTTTAGCACTGGTCTCGGAACGATACTCCATAAGCGCCCTATATGATGTGGCCACTTTCCTTAGGGGGCAGGAGAGCTTAGTTACATGAACATGGGTGCCAGCCACTGATATCTCTGGTTTATTATATTTACTAGTACAGACATAGCCAAAATGAGTTGGATTGGCAGGTTCAGGTAAGCATGCGCAGGGGAACACCAGAAGCTTCTGGCAGAGCCAACTAGACCAAGTCTCTACTGGAGACCAGGCTCTACAGGAGACCTTCCACCAATGCACTGTGTCTAGCTGTCATGGTTTAACCTCAGTCGGCAACTAAGCACCACGCAGCTGCTCGCTCACTCCCCCCTTCCCCAGTGGGATGGGGGAGAGAATTGGAAAAGCACAAGTGAGAAAAACTCGTGGGTTGAGATAAAAACAGTTTAATAATTGAAATAAAATGATAATAATAATAATACACAAAGCAAGTGACGCACAGTGCAATTGCTCACCACCCGCCGACCGATGCCCAGCCAGTCCCTGAGCAGCGGCCCCCCCGGCCAGCTTCCCCCAGTTTATGTACTGAGCATGACGTCACATGGTATGGAATGTCCCTTTGGCCAGTTTGGCTGTGCCCCCTCCCAGCTTCTTGTGCACCTGCAGCCTTCTCAGTCGGTAGAGCATGGGAAACTGAAAAGTCCTTGACTAGTGTAAGCACTACCTAGCAACAACTAAAACATTGGTGCCTTATCAACTTTGTTCTCATCCTAAAACCAAAACACAGCACTGTACCAGCTACTAGGAAGGAAATTAACTCTATCCCTGCTGAAACCAGGACACTAGCACACTTTTACATTCAGTTCTTGCTCGGTTTCAGCTTCAACTGAAACATATCAGTTCAGAGCAAAAAGGAGTCATTTACCAGTTTCTAATTCGGAACAGTCCATAGAAGTCAGAAAAAAAAAAAAATTATTTAAAGCAGAAGAAGCATCACTGATGGGGCTTGGTTCACATAGCAGAGATTTTCTGGGAGAGAGACTTTACTCTCTATCTCCCTCTTCCTTGCCAAAACCAAGGCACCAGTTCTGTTCTTCCACAGCTTTACAGCTTACTTGGTTTGGAGGCTGGGAGCAGCACAGAGCGAGCTATGCTGCACTGGCAATTTATGCCAATGCTATAGCAGAGGTAGGTTAAATCCATGCACACAGATTCACAAAGGCATATCTACACAGGGTCTGCTCAGAGGAAGCTTCTGCTGATGGAAAGTTATGCCCAGTGGGCACCTAGAGGGCACTGCTGGCAATAATCTCACATTGCTTTTTCCAGACAAGACCAGGAGTCAAAGCCACAGGTGGCTATGGCCTGTTTGGTGGAGGACAGACTATTCAGAGCTCAGTTTAAGTGGGTGTAAAAGTCTGTGGGCTGGGTAGGCTCCTACAAGGGCCTGCAGCACAGATTAAGACATTGTGGTGGTACAGCACAGAAGTGAGACTGTTCTGCTGAACAAGTGGGCAAGTCATGGGGCAACAGTGATAGGTACGGGGGTAAGTGATGTTGCTGTGCAGACTAGTTAAAGTCTGCCTCAGCGTCAGCAGGTTCTAGTCAAGGTGTTATTCTGAACTAGTTACTAGAAAAAGATTTTTGTTCAGTTCTAGTTTGAGTTCCAGAAATACTTTAAAACAATAATGCAAATGAAATTGAGTAAATGTAATGGGTGAAACTGCTCTTTAGTTCTGCTTTGTGTTCATTTGTCTGGGCTGGATTTGACACTTTGGTAGCAACCAAGAGCTTTTATCTGCCTTTGCCTTGGGGATTCATGCCAAGGTCAAGGGGAGGTCAGGCTGGTGGGCATGTTCACAAGACACAACATCTATCATTTAAAACTCAAAAGATACCTTCTGTTCAAGAGTCTTAAATGTTTCCAGGCAGTTCCTAAGACAGGAACATGGCTCCAAAAAAACCATGCTGCAGAGAAGTTGAGGGTTTGAAGGGGCTACTAATCTTACGGTAGGGGCACAGAGCTCCTACAGGTACGGTGTTTTGTTTCTGGTTACAGTCATGTGATCTTCATGCCATTCCTTTCCACGTATCTTGTATCCCACGTATCACCCCTGGCATCTCACTGATGTGGGTTTTCATGATCCAAACTAGTTGCTTTCACTGGCAGCAGGCTCTCCTCAGAAGTGGAGTACTTGGAGAAAATAGTTCACGCCATTTGCCTCTCAAGTAGGAGGTAGTGACCTTAACACTTCTTTCCTACACCTTCTCCCTAAGATTTCAGTTCTGATTTTCTAAGGAATGGAAGTTCTCTAAGACCAAAGTGTGTATGCTGTGATAAGACAACAATGTCTAATAAATGTATGTATTGAAAACCTGTTCTCCCACAACAGTCTAACTGCTGAATAAATACAGTGCCATCACAGATGCACTTCTG
>NW_008825547.1:5662466-5674588 GCF_000699105.1 Pygoscelis adeliae
AATTCTTTAACAGGTTCTTGTGTCATGAATGTTGCTCAACACAAGGTGGCATTCACTGGCTGCTTACCCATTACTGCAGTAGTCATTATTCCAGTCCACAGTCTGCGCTGGAGGATTTCTGCACCCTGAACGAACATACTCCATTGCTTGGGTAACAACTTGTGCAGCTGTTGATGTTGGATTGATGATATTCTGATAATCAGGCTGAAGAGTAAATCCCTAGAGGAGAAAGCAAGTACATTACAGTGTGCGGAAACCAAGCAACAGGTTGGGTGCATTAAAAAAACCCAAACAGTGTGTACTGTGAAATGGTAGAATACTTCTTTTCCAGATGTACTTTAGGTTATCAAACTTAAAATAGGAAAAAATGTGTACGTGCTTTCTAAGTTTTAAAGTTTTTCTTTGATTTGAGAAATGAAACACTGCCAAATCGTTGTTAGCCATTAAACAGTCACAGGGTGGAACTAAAAGGGACAGATCAGAAACAATTCAAAACCAAGAAAACGACTCAATCAGCACTGGGGCAAAAAGGTCTGTTTGCTCCTCAGAGCTTCCATTTAGATTAAATGTAAGGACACACACAAGTCGTTAATTCCCAGAATATGCAACAGAATCTTTTTGAAGGATGTAGGCAGCAGGTGGCTGACTGTTTTATTAGACTACACCTATTCACATATTGTTCTCAAAACCCTTTTTCTTCATTCAGTCACAAAGGGACCATCTGCTGCTTCTTTTATTTGTACTTCTCTCTCAACTAAACAGAAATTCAACCAAAGCTTTTTAACAGTTGTTGGACTAATGTAGTGAAAGTAGCACAGAATAACTTGCTTTTTGAAACCAAGAAGACGAGAAAAAAAAGTGGAAGTTACAAAGAGACATCTAACCCGCTCCCTGAAATATCTGTCATATGAAAAGTCATAATAATTTTTAGCTCTTTTGATATATGAGGATGTTTAAATGCTGTGTTTCAAAACCAGGAGAACAATTGAAATTTCAAGGCTAGTGTATCTGGTTCACCCTGTATAAATGTACATCATGTTCCTGTAAAGTTAGAAGAACTACATTGGGTAGAAGTAGGGGAATGCTGTACAAAAGCAATTGATGTCTGCTGAAAAAACCAGACCAAACTCCTTCCTGGGGCAAGGGCATACAATTCCCACTCAAGTTAACTGGATGTGTAGCTGCTAAACCAGAAATTGAACTTGAACCAAGATACCTAGTTTGAAAATCCACTCCTTCTGGCCAAGGTCCACTTACAGAATAGATAGGATTAAAGCTCATAGCTTTTAGTTTTAAATTCTAGTGGATTATGTGTGATCTCTTCATATACACAGCCTTCATAAAGACAGAAATTTTGGGAAGAGCTGGTTTTTTTCTGCAGGTTTAACAACTCGGCCATGCTATCTTTAATCAAGATAAATGAGTATTCTCAGTTTCCACTTGGCCCCCTCCATCCCCAGAAATGAGCTTCCTTCAAATGTAACATGCCACTTCCTTCTTCACATCCCTCTTTCTTGGTGCATTATACTCCGTCTCTTCCCCGGAGATCCCGTAGGTGTTCTGCCCTGCTGTGCCTCTCGTGTACACTGTCACCTCCCTCCACTCATCCTGACCGCAGATTCTCACCTAAGCTGTAAATGAGCACACCTTTTTTCCATAATCTCTTCCGTATGGAGAATATTCCAAGTCCCACCTCAGTACCTTAAATGCTCTCTGAAGCCTCACTTTGTCCCTGATGACTTCAAGAAACAGACCATTAGTAGTGGGCAAGTTCACGAGCTGAATTCAGCATCTTGTTGTCATGTAACACATACTGCCCTGCTAATAAGGTAAAATAAAACCCACCCGTGGTGACTGTAACCCCCATGCTCTGTACACAGCCTTTTCACCAGGCTCTAAACCTGCACGTCAGGCTGCATAAACAACCCCCATGCCTGCAACGGATCCAAAGGAAACTGTAATTGAGCAGACTTCCCAATGACTTTAATTGGAGTTTCGTGTAACTAGAAGGCAGAAAAATTGGTTTTGTATATCACCGTCATCATTTTTATACAAAACATCACCCATAAGGCCCTTCTAATTTAGCTGTAAGAGGAAACTAGCCACAGAAACACATCCTACCCTCAGGCACTCAGGTTTACCTTTGGCAGCAAAGCCCCTGAGCTTTCTCTTACCCATCTTCATGAAACAATCATATATACAAGAAAAACACTATATGGGGCCAGTAGCTCCAGCAGTGCCTTAGCGAAGCATGCAAGTGAGCAGGCACAGGGACTCAAGCACTCATGCAGCAAGAACAGAAGTTCCCCAAATCAGAGGAAGAGACCATCAGTGCAATATCTGTTCCATTTCTTCTGGACTTAGGACAAATAAATAGCTTAGATATGGGAGGATGGTCCTGTGGTTTAAATGCCAGCTTGGAACTGGGTGGGGACTTCTTCTCATATTTCCTCAGGTTTTCTGTGTGACCACAGCTGGATTGCTTTGGCTTTCTTCCAGCGAAGCATGCGTGCATTTGCGCTTGGACTGAATTGATACCTCTTATGTTGGGGTTGGGACCACGGACCTGAACTTAACTCTCCTATCTGCAACATAAAGGGTAACAACACTTTCATCTTGCACCTGGCAAGTCTGTTTAGTTTGCCACTGCCTGGGATTGGGGCCTGTTTCTTAGGATGTGCTCACGTGACAAATTTTAACGTGGTGCAGAAGTATCTGAGGCAGGCTCCAGCTCCAGAAGCAGACTGACCCGCGGGCCATACGGGCACACCCGTGGGCAGGGGCCAGCTCCGGGCTCTGCAGATGTGGTCTGAGCGCTGCCAAGAGGCAGCACCCAGCACCGGCCAGCACTGAGCCTGGTTGAGGGCTACTGGAATACCGGCAGCAAAAGTAATAATGTGGGTGTTGGAAAGCATGCTTGTTAAGGCAAAGTAATTTAGGAAACCTGAACTCAATATGAAGGACCGATAAAGTATGGTGATGTTTAAAATGTAAACAATAATTACTTCAGCTTTTTTATCAACAGAAAAAACTCTGGAAATATAGATCTGTACAACAGAGGGACACAGCCTTGTACCAGGCTTGTAGTAAATATTTGTGTATTATTTATGTAAGCCCTTAACAAACAATGATGAAATAAAAAGTGCTCAGAAAATGAGTGCTTCGAGGTCTAATTAAACAATGTTGAATGTTTTTGCATTGTAATGCTCAAGAGAAAATCACCAACTGTTTTGCAACATGCCTAGAATTTTAAATTTCGTTTTCTTGTTCCAGATTGAAATAAAAATAGGGAACTTGATAAAGATTAATTTGATGTCAGGAGGGACATTTGCTCTTTAATTAGATTTCTGTAGCCCTAGCAGTTTCGTTGTGCCACTGTAGCAAGTCCTAAAAAGCCTGCAGCAGAACTAAACAGTGATCCTCATCTCCACACTTTACTGGGAACTAATTTCATTTCCTGCCTGTCTGGAGAGGTATTTTCAACAGGCATCAATGTTTTTGTCTTCACAACTGATTTATTCATCAATCTCAATGTGATATTTTAAACCTTTAAATTACATCCAAATCCTAAAGCATCTGTTTATTACACAAGGAAATTGAAAATCTGTCTGTGTGATATCATACAAAGATTTTTCCTTAAGGTTATAAAGGAAGTTGACAGATATTAATGATTTTTTTTTTTTCTCTTGACCTCATTCGAAGACAAAGCGTAACAAAAAAGGGGAAGAAATCTGGACAAATACAGCAGGTCCCTGAGTTTACTGTATATAATATATACCAGAAAAAATGAGGCTATTATTTTTGGCAGGCTATGCAATCATCTTGCTGTATACATTTATTTTCTAAAGGAAAAGAAATACCTAAAAGTAGACTGAAATGAGTTATTATTAAAAAAAAATAAAAAAATAAAATGTGACATACATTAATCTTCTGCTTCTTTGTTATGCATACACTTGCAGCCATGGTTACTAGACATTAAGAATCAAGTTTTGCTTGCTCTACCTGTGAACCAAAGTGGGACAGAAATTTTAATGGGACTCACCATCCACCCAATGCTTGGGTGAAGGATTTTAAGCAGGGAAGGAGATGCTTCCAGTAGGGCTACTTAAAAGGGTTCCTTAACAAGGACTGGGCATATTTGGGAGGGAGTGAATCCTTGGTCTCATCACTCTCCACACAAAACAGCACAGTACAACAGGCTGGAGAGGGGGGGGTATGCTCAGAAAGAAGCACAAGTCTCTGTTTGAGTAGAGAAAGGGAAGAACGACTTTGCAAGATAAATCAGGTTGCAGCTTCAGACGCCGTTTTAGCCTGAACTTTGGACACGCTGTGCTGATTTGAATGACAAGGGTTAAGATTCAGATCACCTGATCCTAACTAAGTAAAAATTAAACATCATGTCAAACCTAAGAAACAGACTGGAGAGAAACAACTCTGTACCAGTTTAAAAAAAAAAAAAAAAGTGATGAGATGCTCACATGAGCATTTAATGAAAGAAAAATCACACTCTTCTTATCTACTGGGTTTCTTCCATGTGTCAAAAGTGGATGAAAGAAAAACTGCTACACAGTGGATTTAGACTTTAACAAAGTAAGACTTTAACATGGCTCCTGTTAATAATATTTAAGAAAAATATAGTATATTTCAGAATTAGAAGTTAAATATCATCAAAATCAGACCTAATTTAAATCTAAGTATTAGAATAGAACTAAATGGTCATTTTTTACAGTGTCAAGGATTAACACTGTAAACAAGCACCCCAAAGGTCTACAGTAGTGCCCATTATATAATTTATTCATTAACTGTTTTGGAACGGAAAGGAATAGAGACAAAATAGTTTACTTTGCAGAAGTTAAAAAAAATATTTAGATAACTCAAACTAGAGAAGATTGTTTAAAAGAAATTTAAAAATATTTACTAATGCTAGGCATATGAACAATATGCTAATACCTAAATTTTACTTTGCCTTGTGCATTTCAGAATAATTTGGATGCATTGCATCAGCTGCATATTCCACAGAATTAATTGATTTTAAAAATAACAGAAACTGTGCAGTCACTGAGGATTTTTGGCTATCAACACTTCTGACCTTCTTGACGTTCTGTAGCTTTTGTGGACTCCTGGAGGAGACTGCCCTTCTCCAGCTGGCAGTCTCTCTCGGTTTGGCAGCTGCATGTGTCCAGGCAAGGGCTGCTGGAAGTGGAGGAGGATGTGCTCTTCCCTGCGGAGCTGATGAAGATCAGCTCATTGTCCTGGCAGCCGTGGGGGCAAAGCTCTCTCCCCAGGTCAGCACCACTTATCCGTCCCTCCTTGAAGTTACACACAGAAGAAGAGTTTGTGGATTTCATGCACAGTGGTTTTGGAGAACTGTGCTCCTGTCTGCCAGGATGGAAATCCGGACCTTTATGCGATTTTTCTTGGAGCTGGCAGTCCTTCAGACATAATGCAAGACGGTCTTTGATAAGAAACTATTCTTCTTCTCCTGGAGAAAATGAGTGACCAAATATCCCAGAGCCACAGCGTTAAAGCAGGGGATCTGTAGAGAGCAGGGATTCCCAGAGCCTGCCACTGTTGAGCGTCACACTAGTAAGCCATGAACTATTTAAAAGCTGGATGTTGGGAAAAAAAGGAAAAAAATAAGCACCCACCATCGGTGGGATCTGTGACTGCTGCTTCTAACATGTCTACAGCACAGCTGTCTGTCTGCAAGGTGGTGCCCATCCAGGTGAGTCTGTGAATGCCTGTGGTAGAAGACTGCTAGGAAGCTGTTGACAGACTTACCCCTCTCTTGCCTATTAAGCTTCACACTGCAGGGTGATATGAGAAAATTCACCTCATTTCTTCTTAAAGTGTATTAGTCTGTTTGGTATGAGCGGTGGTGATGTTTCTGAAAAGGAAAATGTCTCCTGTTGCAAGTCATGCTGTAGGGAGCAGGATGTTAATTAGTTTCTGTTCTTGCTCCTTACATAAATTGGATGCCCGCTGAAGTCTTTGGAAAACGCTTAGGGTGGCCACACCTTTAGCATGGAGGAAATCAAACTGATGAGGGAAGAGGAACTGAAAAAAGAGGATACAACTATTGCTTCTGCTTTATCAGACTACATATTCTCCCATTCTTCTTGGCTGTCTTTTTTTGAGGCGGAGTGGTCTGTGCCATGCTGCTGGGGACTGAACCTCATATCCAGAGTCCTCCTTCCCTTCTCACCATGGGCCGGACATACAGGGTGGTGCTATGCTGCTTTGTCCTCATTGCTGTTGACTCTGTGCTGCTGTCATCGTTTGGAGGGCTCATTTTTTTCCCACTATGTCTTTTCCTCCTTAGCATGCTCTGTGATCAGCAGAGTGTTTGCTCAATTTCGAGCAGAGGGGAGGCAGAGTATTTTGACAACTGAGTCAGAAGGAGGCCTTTACTTTCAAGTTATAGTTGAATTCTTGCTACATGGCTCCCGTTGGCCAGCCTGTCCTCTGTGTTCTAGTGCAGCACGAAATCCTGGGGACAGTGTTTTCTAACATTTCTTGAGTATGTCTAGAAAGAGTCATACCTAAGAGACTAGACAGGATATCACTGTTCTGCTCTGGCATGGCAAATCATGGTGGTGTTAGTACACCTGTCGCCCTAAAATTTAACATACTTTTTGCTTTGTCTTTGCCAACATCACTCTTTAATGAAATGGATTCTATACTTAAACTCCATTCACAAACTGTGTAAGCTGTTGTATGCTAATAAATAAATAAATAAATAAAATATTACAAATATTCCAAAGTGAAATTACATAGATTTTCCAGAGCTCAAAAGTTGCATTGCTTTGAAACAAAAGCAGGAGAGTAAGAAATATAAACCAGCTTGCAGATGTTCCATAGTGCTTAAAGAGAAATGTAGTTAAGATTGGCAGTGTAGCATTTCAACAGGTAATAAGCACCTGTCACCTTGAGTGAAGCTCAGAAATATCTCACCATGGTATCTTCATTTTAAGCATCAGCCTTTCTGACTAAGGAATATGAGTTGGTAAAAAGTATTTAAGCTAACCTTTCATGAGTTTAACAATGGAAAGCAGGAACACAGAGGTACAGCATTTCTTACTTTACTGTACTCATACTTAGTAAAGCAAAAGACTCGTTATGGTATAGGTCTACATATTGACTTCTAGACACCTGTTTTCTACAACGTAGTGCCCTGTGTTTTCTCTCAAGCTAGAAATAACTCAGCTGCATGTCACACATCTCACAGATGAGTGAAAGTGCTCTCAAGCCATTGATGCACACACCATATGCTACAAGCGTGCAACTTTTGGTAAAATAAAACATCAGAAGATTCATATTATCCTACCCTTTTTGTAGTATGTAATCGTTTGGAATAATGCCTAAAAGTTTGGATTCATACAATAATGATGATGTTGCATGTATGCATATGTAAGTATCTAACATCTGCATTGCATCTTTTGCTAGCCCCTACTGCACTGTTAATTCAATAAATAAAGACAGATTTTCAAATTTGTTTAGTAAATTATGCCTATCAATGATTCTGGAAAAGACATAAGGGGTTTGATATTCTGTAGCTCTGCATTAGACAAGTAATGTACAAGTGACACTGAACCTGGCAAACAATCTGAACTTGGAAGACTGAGTCACTTTGCAATAAAAACTCGCTGAAATATAACTATACAATCCCAACAGGCTCCTGTCACAGATGTTGTTTTTCGTGTTTGGTAAATGAACCAGGCTATTGCATTGAGTCTCTGTCCATTGCTTTGTCTCTCATTGCTCTGAGCCTTCAGGTTCAACCAGGATTGCATCAGACTTAGGATCTCCAGACAGACCCTCCTGGCTCGCCTGTCTAGGACTTCCCGTAGCTAATTCTTGCTGCTCAGGCTTGGGGTTAACTCCTGAGTTTCTCCGAGACTTGATATGGGCTCTCCCAGGACACTCACACCAGGATACTGGGTTTCTAACTAATAGGAAAATCTTCAGGAATACACGACAGTAAAAGACTCCACATTTGTGGGGTCATAAGTCTGTTGAGTCTGTTTACTCTGATCGTGAAAAATAAACTGGTCTAGGAAAAAGTTGCAAACACTTTACAAATTTTCCTTCCTATCTGATTACTCCAAATCACTCGAGACTAAGATCAAAGTCTCTGAAAAAATCCAGATCATCCTGAGCACACCTTGGTTTACCTTCTGAACAACTAAATTTATCAGTCTGGATTGCTTTCAACTCTTCTTTTTTTTGGTCCTGCTTTGGAATATTTCTTTCCCTGTTAAATTGTTCTCCCAGCTGGAAGCTATGTTTTGTGTTCGGATTTTCCCCTCTCTAAAGACCAATCTTGGGATGAAATGTTTCTGGCTTGGAAAGCAAATGCCAATGCCTTGTTAGCAAAGGTGAATTTATAGAGATATTCAAAACATGCAGCAAGTTCATGACTATGTATTATCAACCAGAACTGACAAGTTTTGTGTATACAAATTTTGTAGATTCTTGCAATTCCATCCAAAAAAATTTTCATTCTAATGCTTCTTTGCAAAGCAAGATCTTATTATTGATAGTCGGACCTCATCCAATACAAAAGGACATTTTCTCTCATGAAATCAGCGGAGTTAATCTGCTCTAACCCTCCATAGGTCCGGGCCCAAAAGTCACAATACTATGGTTGGCCTGCATTTATTCAGAACGCCAAGAAAATGTTTTGAGAATCAACTATCTAGAACACTGAGAATGAAAAAAAAAAAGCCACCATATTGGGATACTGGGGACAGCCCACTTATTTCCAGTAAAAAAAAAGGTATGCCTATCTAGCAAAATGAAGTTATGAATGCAGCATAAACTAACATACTCATGTTCACTAAATCTAGCATGTTTAACACAACCTGTGTTGCTTCATGTTGCCTCTGATTGTTCCACATCACGGTCAGCACAAGGATAACAGCACATGCTACAATCATATCTTTTTCTAGACATGCCTGCCTTTTGTTTGTAAAATATGTCTCCTGAAGACTTAACATTTCACTTATATTTCAGGGTACTCCCAGATTTGTAGATGGCTCTACGGACACACTTCTATTTAAAGGATGCCTCCTGAATTTGTGGGGGGAGACAGGGCTAGTGTTCAGAAGAATGCAATGAACATCGTTGCTAGCACAAACAGTTCCACTGAAGTTCCCCATCATCTAGGTAAATTCATTCATTTGTTCTTACCTTTGAAAGACTAAGTCCTCAGACTATACTACCACAGTTTTAGAACTCTGCAAAATTAAAGCTAATCCATGGCTCTACATCTCCTTCACTATGTCAAATTCTGGATGACTTTTTTTTTTTCTCAAAAAAACCCCATTTCCCCAGACAACTGAAAAGCTCAAACTTACTTGCTGCATTGTAGGTGAATGTAAAGCAGACTGGACCTGCATGGGTAACTGGTTTCCAATGGACTGCTGCATTGAAATCGGCTGGTGTTGCTGGATGTTGAGATGCTGGTGCAGAGGGGGGCTGATCTGAAGAGGTGGCGGTGGGGACACAGCCATGTTTGCTATGGAAACAGTCACTGGCATTTGGTTGTTGGGCTTGGGCGCTATGTTCCTGGGGATATTGGCATGCATGGCAGTGATGTGAGGATTCATTCCTGGTTGTTGGTGGTAGTGGGAACTGAGGTACAGTGCAGAGTGAGCCTGGGCAGGCCCATGAAACACCGACTGCTTTGAATTCATCATCTGAGGTTGCGGGGAGGCTTTAACATCAACAGGTTCACTGTAGCTCTGTTGAGGAAAAACAAAAAACAGACAATACTTAGAAGCTACAAACTGCTGTTGTTCTCCCCCCCTGAAGTCTCTTTAAGAGTCTCACTATGGGAAAACACAAATCTGGACCATCCAATTGTCCTTGACATGGAGTTTGGTTATTACACTAGACAAATAACTAATCCCTATTACCTTACACATTTCTCTTCAGCATTGTAAAAAAAGAATTTCGCCCCTCTGCTTCCTGGCCTAGCTTGACATTTTGTTTTTTCCAAACTTGGAACTGGCATCACTGACCTAATAACCTACACAACAAAGACAACCAAGCCTGTCACATGTGTTCACATAAGCAGCCATTACTATCATCATAAAATTTGATGGCCTAGTTGAAAACAGATTCAGGAGGGTGGGTTCCAGCGAAAGTCTGCAGTGATCTTTGACATGTCTCATTTTCCCATCTGCAAACCAGGGAGAAGAATTTCAGTGTCCTTTACCATACACATTGATAACTGCTAATAGTGCTTTATCAGTTAGCTAACATGATGAAGAGGCTTAACCCCATCCACAGTTGTTCTACTGCATTGAATAAATACACTAGTTGTTGTGCCGATACCTTTATTTTGAAGTATTCTGTGCTGGGATGCTATCCACACCTGTATCAAACATTTCACGAGCCATGCATTCAGAAAAATAAGAATATTCTGAATAATTTCACTTTTAGCAAAACTTCCTTTGTTAACCCAGTTCATAAATTTCTGAAAATTCTGTTTGAAACTGATGTCTTTATAAATGTTAGACTGAATCAGACACAGGGAAGCTATCTTACTAAAGCTGGAAGAATACTGCATAGAATACTAGAAAATGCACAGATTTTCAAAAATGTTATGGTCTACCCTGATTTCTTAAAGCTGCTAATAATAAAAAATTTCCATTAATGAATATGAATTTTAATAATACTATTTGTTCTAATATTTATAACTTGTTACATTTGATTTAAACTCAGTTTGCTAAGTTGTTTTCCATACCCTTATTTTCTTAGACCTTCTGAGTGCTAACTCTGTGTGCTCAAATGAATGACGAAAAAAAATTAAGAATTAAATCCCATGAGCTTATAGGTGGGAATCATAATTTGCAGTTAAGTCATACTGGGATTAATAGCCAGTGAAAGGTGAAACATGCTGGAAAAAAATGGCAGAAATGTCCCTCTGGAGAAAGAAGTCACTTTGTCAAAACAAGGGCTGAAAGATGCATATATGCCCTTATTCTGTGACCTCCATGTCATGTTTGCTCAGTTTACAAGTCAGAGTAAGTATCATGTTACTCTCAGCACTCCAGGGTCAGTGAAGTCTATTTGTATTCTTTCTGAAGGACGTACCATCACCAACAATCCGCTGACACGCGCATTACTGAAATTGCTTCATTATATGCGATGATAAAGATGAGGAAGATAACTTCATTTTCCCTAAGTATAACTGCAGTTCCATTAGCAAAAAAACTCGTTTTCTCCAGTAAACTAAGGGAAATTAAATGAATATGATAAAATGAATGTAAATCTCTGCCTCTGTGGATCTGCCTACCTCTGCTCGCATATGGATGTACACATGTGCAATGTGTATTATATGCATGTTTGCAGGATTCAGATACAGACATAAAAACCCACAGATAGTAAACGATAAAACCTGAAGGTAGGTGCAAAATCTGCCAGTTTTTTGGTATTATTTTCAAAACACTGAACTAATGTTCATGACGACGTGAAAAATAGTTTCCCCCTCTCTTCCCAGTTGTATTTGCACGATACTTTTGTGAGTGTGGGAGCAAAGACTGGCAGGTTTGCTGAAATTTCGGAGATTCAAAAGAAGGTTTACTAATTAGCAGCACGGTCAGGACCCTCCTCTTGAGTGTCCCGGACTCTTTACACATTACAGGAGGTGTATGCTGTGTTCTTTCTTGAGAAACTTGAAGTTTTACTGAGTGCATCGTCCCCTCATGAAAACACCTTGCCTTTCCATGATGTAGCTGGAAGGCTCCATCTGGTCCGAGCAGGGATAATTGCTCCTGAAGTGTCTAAAGGCAGATCGGTTAAACAATTCCTCATGGTGAGGAGGTATCAAAAAGCCTTTGCAGCACTATTTGTGACATACTGATATATACCTACATTTCATTTGTGACTACGAAGATGCTGCCATACACCTCTTTAACAAAGATACAGTGAACCATTTTAATTATTGGGTAATTCTGAGTTCACATATAAGTGGTGAATGCATGGCCCATACTGATAATATTACAGAGATATCGGGTACTTAGTATCATTTAATACTTGAAATACCAAATTATGTTAAGAGGAATTGTACAGTTTCTGGCCAGAGACGAATAACACTTGCTTTACCTCTGAGA
>NW_008825547.1:5674614-5692502 GCF_000699105.1 Pygoscelis adeliae
GTCTGCAAAGTGATCAAAAGGGACTGTTCCAGCTGTCTCAAGCTATCAATCAGCTTTCTGTATGTTTTACTACCTCCTGATCCAGTGAAAAGCACGACACTTCCGTTTCAAACCAAGTATTTTGCTGTTACTTAGGACGCTTTAAATCATATGTGATCTGAAGCCAAATTGTCCAATATCAGTGTAAAACACATCAATATTATCAGTTACTGGGAGTCTTGATAAATGAACCCATTAAATGCTGTTCTCTAGCATACTGCACTTTCAGCTTTTTCTAAGGCTGGGTCAGAAACCCAGATTTTGTAAGTATTGCTGAAGCTAATGGAATAGGTGATGCCAAATATTTTGGCTTTGTTATGTTGCTTTATTGTCAAATATACCAAGAGGTCCGTATGATGCATAGGTTTTATTTCAGGCACAATTACTGCTTTCACAGATTCGAATGGGCGTTGCACTTGTCCAGTACAGCATCAGACAGTCTTAGACAAGGACTTTTATTATGGGTAAAACTAGGAATTAAGAAAGAAGGGATTTGGTTAGCCAATATGGGCTTCAAGTGCACAGTCATGTTCCCTGACTTTGCAGGTCGGAATTCAGTCAATTTATCCAAGGAGAAGAGTAGAGAAATAATTAAAAAAAAAACCCAACAAACAAACAAACAGAAACCTCTTTAGTTAATTAATCTGCCCAAAACCAACACAGACAATTTACATCTCTCATTTTTGGCATGAAGTTATAAGATACAATTCATTTACAAATATATGCAGTGGAGACCAAAATTACAAATCTGTACGCACAGAACGTCAAAGATTGAAGCCTAGTTTCTCCTACATGCGACAAGGTCTTCTACTAGACATGCAGTGAGAAAATCTTTTATCAGTACTATCAGAAGTATGGTGTTGTAGACCCACCACTAGAGGGTGACAGAATATTATATTTAGTTAATGGTAGGAAGTGGTATTGTACACATACATTAGTGAATATACACTAGGACCACAAACTAGCTTTTCTTGACAGTCCTTTATGCTCTTTGAGTGGCTTCTACTTGTTCTGCAGTTCAGGTCAAAGCCTTATTCTAAATCTTTCAAGTTCTTCATAGGCTAGGAGTGGAGTTTCTTATGGACCTACCTCTCCATCTCACATCATCATCTAATACTGTTGCCTAAATTAAAAAAAAATAATCAGAAGGTGAAGACAAGGTAGGTTAGGCCAAGGCAATGGAATGCTACAGGAAAAGTATGACTGCCATTTAGGCACAACACAAAACCACCTTTTTCTTTTCATGAGAAACCATTGTTTTACTGAAACATGAAGAGGAAAGAATATTTTGAAATCCCAACAGAAAGAGAATGAAAGTAGAAGAGAAATAGGGGAAAAAAGGAAACAAAATAAACAGTACTGTAACTCTTGTGATAATGAATATAATTATATTAATTGAAAGTACTGGTGCATGGCCCTCAGTCTACAAAACTATTCTACTTGATCATACTTTCAAGGAAATGTGTGATGATACAGATGAATGATGTTCTTCAGAGAAGGTGTTGAGAGCTGATCATTTTGCACAAAGTTTGGGAAGTGCTGAATCAAGTTCTTCCCCCCCAGTTTTCACCAAACTCATACCTTTCCTTCCTATTCTAGAGCAAAGCGAACTTTCCCATCCACCTTCTGCTCCCCTGTTGTGTGCCAAAACTCCTTATACATAATTGCCAAATTAAAGAATTAAATTAGGTTAAGGGGTTAAGCATTGCTCATCCAGTTGTGCTATTCTTTCCTAAGGAGAACTGCCCTGGGACTAATAGTCCTTCTTATCACAGACTGAATTCAGGCACAGGGGGTTGTCAGTTCCTTAGAGGAAAGTGGCACTGGGATTTCCCTCACCCCAAAACATCCAACCCACTCCTACAGCTGAGAAATTACTTTTGGTACAGACATCCTGCTCAACCTAAGCGATGTCACAGAAAACAGCAACAGTCTAGTGATTCCAGCCTGGCATCTCCATGGCTTCCTTTGGGATATCATTTTACTTCCACTTTGAAAAGTCTAGTTGCACTTTAAACCCTCACCTATAGATCTGGGTAACCAAACAGCTGTTGAAATCTACACTTGGGTTTTGATTCCCTTTCTAACTTGTGGATGCCTTCTGGCTATCACTGGATCTCCTAACCCCACTTCTGTTGGAACAGAAACAACAGCCGTGTGATTGAAAGTAAAGCAAGGGCGTGTTTTAACAAGGCGGTGCTCTAAGGGCCTGATCCTTAGACTACTGAATTTAATGGAAAGTCTCCTTTTAACTTAAATGGAATTTGGATCAGAGCCCAACACTGTTACTTCAGCATTAACATCTGGATGTCCATTTCATTCTTCATGAAAACCAAGTAGGACCTGGCTAACAGAGACTGAGAATCATTCCCAATTGATGAGCACTACTTTTGACCTGTGTTTCTTCAGAAGCATACCTATAAACTACAAGTGCCTATACTTACTTCATTTTGCTTTTTTAACGTGTTAATGCAGTTATTGTTAGAAATGTTGCCAGCAAGTAGGACCATATAGATATATATACACACATATGTATATGAACATCTTCAATTTACATGCTGTATACATGCTTTATATTCAGTATTCTTATCTACTATAGCATATGATACCATAATATATGGGAATTAAAGAAAAACTTTTGCAATAACGTCATTCTAGTAAGCAATGCTCAACTAATATTGCTGTTTGCAATATAAAATCAAAAAGTCAGTGTTGTCTCAAAGAAACCATAGCTGTTCAACTTAGAGAGAAAAATGTTTTTTTTCTCATTCTGTTGGTTTCACAAAAATAGTTAATGATCAAAACCTTTCAGCTGGAGCAATATAATTTCAGTCATTTACAGATCAGCCCTTATCAAAGTACTTCTTTATTAACATCAGCAATTAATCTTCCCTTTACAGTAAAATATGCATAAGATTGCAGAACTGGTGCAGATTCAGTAAATGTTCTTGGTACTATTGGATGCCTATGTGTCCTTTACATACATGCTGAGAGTCCTCCTCAAGGGCAAAGACATGAGCCTTATGGCCGATATGGCCAGCATAAACTTTCTACCAATGCAAACAGCTTTACTTCTGGGTAAACATAACCTATTCCAACCTCAGAAGATTTTTTTATATAGCCAGAATGGTTTAACATAATTTTATTTTAAATGAGAAACAGGTGCTTCCCTTTAAATAAGAAATGGAGGTTTGGCATCCTCTCTACATAGACAAGGCACATGTACTATGTGAGTTTCAAAGCCTAGAAAAGAGTTTAACTCAATTCAGGTTTTACATGAATATGTGTCAGAAAACTACGTAGTTGCCACACTGTCCCTTTTCATGACAGTGCCATGTGCACATCTAGTGACTGGTGTCCATCCTTGAGCCACGCTGAGGAATTCAACATTTTTTGGACTCTATGACCAGAATGAAGGTTACATTTGGGTAACAGCAGTGATTATGTCAGCTGGTACCAAGAAGGTCCAGGCTGTGCAGGCTGTGATCAAACTTAGGCAGGTCTGACTCAGCTTTAAAGGAGTTATCTCCAGTACTGTGACATTAAAGAGGTAGATAGAAGGAAATTGGCTGAATATTTATGCAGCTCCTACAAAGCTTACCTAAGCTTAAGTTTGCATCTGCTGTCTTTGTTGTCTCTTTGGTGGAAGGAACATCTTGAATTGTTTATTCCTTCTCTCAGCTTTTCTGTGTTCACATAATCCTGTCCGTTTTTAACGTTTTTGACATTTTAGGTCACTTCCAACCCCAAGCCTGTCCTTGAGAAGAATCCCTTCTTCTAGCCTACATGGGCTCAGCCGTTTTGTTAATACCCCTGTGAAGCTGTTTTTGAGAGAATGACTTCTCTCCAGCAGTGATTTCTCTGTCCTGCTTAGCTCTTTAACTCTTTTAGAGATTCCTTTGACTTAACTCTGTTCACTCCGGTGGAGAAGTCATATGCATATTTGCAGTACAGCTGCCTTCCTACCTAAGTCACAAGAGGCTCTTAGCAAATGACGTTACGTATTTTGCTAATTCCAGTCACCTATTGCAATAACAACATCTGGGACTCTAGAGAGTTCAGACGCTTTTTGACACATTCTTGATGTTTCAGAACAAAGGAGTAAGCCATGGGTTGTCATCTGTAATTAGCTGAGGTGGCTCAGAAGAACAACTTCAAATCTAAATATACATTTTGTCATCATCTACAGGGGATTGTCATGGATTCATTCAGGGTATGTAAGTAAAAATGGATATTTTATGAATGTAACCTGGGTACATGTGATAAAGGATATGCAACTTTAATTTGATACAAATGTTTTAATTCCCCAAATGGAAGCACTAGGCTAATAGTGAAATCTAGTTTTATTAACTCACTTCAAAACCAAACACAGTTCCTCTCCAGATCAAAATCTGGCTTCTCTCAAGCTCAAGACATTTCTGCCATTTTTGGCAGAAATTATGTGAGAGCATGTCTCAGTTTTTACACTGCTGAATGTAAAGCTTCACATGATTTAGCCTCAAATTGAATTCATGACATTAACTTAAATATAGTTTGCTCTACATTTTCAGCTGCAGTAGATAGTTGGTTTCCTTGCTAGACAAGAAGGTGGTTGGATTTGTGTTACTATCAGATTAGACAATTGTTTTAGAAATATATATGTTTACTTACCAGATACTCTGATACATTGCATACTTGCACATACATAATTTTATTTATGATTCCTTGAAAATTTCTGACTATATCATAATAACTGCAGAAAGAACGAAAGACCGAGGTATCACAGAAGCATGAAGTACCTGCTGTAAAAGCCTTACATTATAGTTTTCCCAGCTAAGGATTCTAATGTTTAATGGAAAAAAGTAAAAGCTGTATGTGCATGTCATCATTCTGTCTTTATTTTGTTATTGTTTTAAGGGAAATATTGCCAAATGCCTTGTAGCACTTCAATAGCTACAAAAAAACCCAAACCAAACCATCATGCATCAAACATAGCCATATTTTTTATTTATTCTTTCTATGATGCTTTCACTGAGAACAGCCTAAACTGTTTTATGAAATTCCAAAACATCTGCACAGACTGGGGCTAGATATAATATAGGAATCCGTTGTCTCAAAAAGTGGAAACCAGGTGCCTTTCTGCCAGCAGCAGAAGGGATGCTGCTCTCCTTGTACGCGTAGCCAATTGATTAAAGCACTGACCAGGAGACACGACAGTTCAGTTGCCTACTTTGTCAAGAGATATTCAGAATTTTATTTCCAAAAGAAACGTCCTAAACCCCAGCAGCTGCTTATTTCAGGGAGGAGTGAGCCAGGATGCCGTGCTCCCCTACATCTGAAGCTTGGCCACTATGCAGAGAAGAATGTGGGATTCACTGGGCCACAGAAAACAAATCCTGGAGAGAGCACACCTGCACATCTGCATTTACTTGGGAGTGGGGAGATGCACGATCTGGGAGAGCTGACATATTTTTTGCCTTTTTATATGTTAGGCAAGTGCTCTAACCACATACACATACGAAATGGGAAACTAACACCAAGTTTACTGTTTGAGTTTTGGGGTTTGGTTTTTTTTTAACATGGTCTCCATTTTGCTTTTTACAAATAGCTCAAACTTTTTCATGTGTATTCACTGCAGTCTGAATTCTGCAGTGACTGCAGAGACTCGAATTCCTTAGGCTGTTCAATTGTATTACAATAGAAGCAGTGTAACAGATATTTTGGGTGCCTGGAAACTCTCTGGTTACAAACTGCTGTGCTAATGGCATTAAGGCAATACTAGTCTTACTAGATATGACCTTTAGTTTTTTATGAAACATAATTGCAAGGTGGTGGGCTAGGAAAGCTAGGACTGCCGTATACTTCAGGAAGCAATTTTACATGTCCAAAGGATTTGCACTGTCCACAAAACTGAAAAATGTCCAATGCTTTTGTTGCACTGTCAAGTGAGGACACCACTTCAACTTAGATACAACATCAGAGTTTTGAAATATGCTTGAGTATTTTGGATTTGAATAATATTTTCCTTGCTGAGAGGTTTTAGCTTCAGCCATAGCTGCTAAAATATGTCTGCATGAAACTTGAAATTGTGTCACTACACAGAAAGAATTAAAGATAATTTAGCCAGAGAGAAAAAAAACAGGGAAGAGAAATCTTCCTTGTACTGTTCAAACAGTTAAACTTGTACTGCCATAGTTAACATACATATATGTACCACTTATATGCACATATATATTATGCATGTTAAACACATAATATGCATATATTATTATATAAATACACATAGATGCACATATATAATATATGAAAATATTTAACACTACCCATATATATCTGTATTAAATATATATATTTGAAAGATGCAGCAAAACCTCTAATGTCAGCCAGAAAAAAAGCTGGTTAAGCTAGAAAAAGTGCTTGTTTTATGAAAAAGTAAAATTGCAATTCACAGCATTTTATGTAATGCTGTACAAATTACCAGATACCAGAGACTGCATTTCTGGATCTGAACAGTACTAAAAGTTGCAACTAAGGGCAAATATAAAGACACTTGTTTACAATGCAGAGGCTTAGTCAGTACTATAAGCAATATGGCAATCTGCATAGCGGAAGATATAATGCTTTGTAATGTGATTTTTACTTTACGTATCAATTCCTACACACATGAACAAACTCAACAACAGCCCCATTAATTTCAATCATTACAAAAAAGCAGAAAATACAGGAAATAAACTGATAAATTAAACGGGAATTAACGCATAACTGACATGTTTACACAATGATGTGTTTACCTTATTTTCTGGGTGGTAGCCCTATTTTATAAAGACATCATTAAAGCATTTAAAAGTGTACTAGAGGTGGGCTGGCAATCCTGTTACTGAGGTTGCTGGTGACACTTCCACTCTTTTCAGTTATGATTTTGTCAAATAACGCAGTCTAAAATTATACATACTAGGTGTGTGAGTGACTTCTCTGTGTGTTTGTGTGAGAGAGAGAGAGAAACTACAACCAGAACTGCTCAGCTTTGTCAAGAATGCACCCAGCGGAAAGCACTGTATGCTTCCCAAAAAAATTGGGTGCCCTTCCTTAAGATGCAATGGAAGAGGGACTTGAACTCTGGAAGGGACAATGACAGATTGTGTCAAAGATTAATATCTTATCTTCCCATGAAATGACACTCAAATTTATAAACATGCATCATGTGAGAAAGCAGCTGAGACTATTCCTCCACATGAGCTTTGCCAGTACTGGTTGCTCTCTATGATGAAGAGCAGGCAGTCTGTCCCTCATGTTCATCTCCAGTTTCCTTCACTATGCACCCATGGCTATGAGTGTATGAAGGAGAAGTGAGGATGCAGAGGACAAGAGAAAGACTAGGAAAAAAGACTGGCTGAAGTAAAGGTTTGCTGTTGGGGAGAAGAGGGAGGGGAGGGGAGAGGAGAGGAGAGGAGAGGAGAGGAGAGGAGAGGAGAGGAGAGGAGGAAAAAAGCAGAGCAAAGGGGGCAAAGGTCTGAGTATCATGGAGAAGCCCACCATCCCCACCTGATACTCCATTCCCACCCCAGAGCTTGGGATGGAAACCAACGTTCCTGAATTTCACTATTCTGCTGTCAGGCAGAGGTTAAGAAATCTCCTAGCAAAAGGAGATTTACCCCATTTCTCTGCAATCTTCTATTCTGACTATTCCAGCATCTCAAATGGGCAAGATGGATGCAGTGAATTCAACTCCAAGTCTGGTCCACTCAGGTATGACATGGCATATGTCCATTACTTTGCTTTTCAGAAAAATAGAGACTTGCAAATAAATGCAGAAAAACATACACAAACACTGACATACAAACCCTACACTCACTAGTTGTTTAAAAACTGGCAGTACTTAATGAAAAAAGTGGCAGAATCAGTGTTCAAAAGTTAGGAAACTGGTAAGGCAGCTGCTTTGGGAGGTGTGAGGCACTTGCTGAGCTGGAGGCAGGGGACCTGAGCAGCACCCTTGCCTGCTTGTGCCTGCCTCTTTCCACAGGCAGATTCCTCTGGGAAGGGAGAGGGAAGAAGGTTTGATAATTGGGTAACTCCGATCATTTGGATAACAAGAGGATGTCCCGATGTGATATGAAGCACAACTGAACATCTCATAGCCGCCAGCCAGCTGACCCTGAAGTCATTGGAGCTCTGCTATGAACATGAAGGGTATAATATTGGTCACATACTCTGAAAAATGAAGTTCTAGGTGTCCCAAGCAGTACACCCAAAATTACTGAAAACCTGATTTCACAATGATTTAGTTGTGTTTGAAAATACGGACAATACAAACTTCCTGCTCCAAAGTATTACTGAGAATTTCTTTACACTAAAACACTGCTGGGATGAGCAGCACAGAAAATCCTATAAGGAAGCAAGGTTAAACAACATGCAGTAAATACAACACAGGAGCTCCCAGGGTGAACACCTGATTATAAGCATATGAAATGAGACTCACACAGAGTGCGGTATGAAGTGTAAAACATACCATGTGAGCGAATCATTAATATTGTATTAAAGCAGTTTTGGAAAAGGTATGATACTTTTGGCATGTCTTAACTTTTGAGAATGAGGTCTTGGAATCTTAATAATTTTCTCTAAAAGTAGCTTTTATGGATGATAATATAACACACGGACATAAAAGACCAGATGGACTCCAAACAATCTTAATAACGTATTACATGTATTTCTTCATGCTTACATGCTTGTCTAAAGAACTACAACTCTTCTGGTGCCATATAAATATTTAATAATGATAATTTAGAATATACTGATATGATATTACATCTGGGTATTTTACACCCTTATTCCAAAATGGAGTTGCTTTAGTTACATGCCAGCTCTGTTGGATTCATTGAGCGTGTTCATGAGACTAAGCAATTAGTACTCAGCTTCATTGAGTTTATATTTTTATACTTTCCACATTAGAGGAAAACATTACATTATGGGCAGAATTTAAATAATTGCTTAAAAGTTAAGAAAATGCTTCAGTGCTTTTCTGACTAACAACAAATTTAAATATACGCACAAGTGGCTTCATGCACTGAACTGATCAGCAATCTTTTAAATTTTTTTTCTAAAAGCAAACATCAGAAAATGCCATAATATACTTTTTTCTCTTAAAAAAAACCCAAAACCAAAATAAAAATCTCAGTTTTTTTATATGTGCCATTTCAAAATTAAGCTATGTAGAGTGTTATGTAAACAGTCCATGATGTGCTGAATAACAACATCCAAGTTATTTTCACAAGTGAAAGGTTGGCTTCATGCATTTCTTCAAAACCTATTGGAATATTTTGAGCTTTTTAGACCTATCTTTTGCCAATAAACAGGCTATTTAAAAAAAAATTGTTTGCACGTGGTATCCTTTCTGAAGGCAATGAGTATTTCTAGAACCAAATAGCCCTGAGAGAAATTAAAGGTACCCTGTAAATCACTTTAACTGAATGCATTAGTATTTATGATGGTAGCTATAAAATTAAAATATATAAGACACAACCTCCAAAAATGAATGAGGTGACACCCGTATTTCAGACTTTTAAATTCAGAACAATCACTGACCAAATACTAAGATAATATAGAAAGATGCATGAAAGGTCCTCGTATGGCTAATCATATAGTCTTCCCCTGAAAATTTGTACAAATTAGTATAATATACAGAGAAGTACAGTGCAGGACCCCAAAAACATTTAAAACTAACAAAAAGCTCTACTCATGTCATATATGCCGGTCCTTCATATTGCCATCTTTACCTCTAAAATTAATTTTATCTATGTTAGAACAATATATATCTAAATTTGTTTTGACGGACCCAAAACAAGTGATTCTAACTGGTATGATTCTGAAGTTACTCAACTGGTTTTCACCTTGACACAGTGCAGTAATTCCACATTCTTCTGCATATTTTAAAGTCTGTTACAAATTTTAAAGTGTCTATTACAAAATTATGGGCACTAGAATGTTTGTATAAATCAGTTTAGAAAATTGCTACTAGCTGTGTACTGGGGATACACTGGTGTGTTCCAGTATGAGAGCCTTAGGGTGACCTACGCTGTGCTCACACAAATTGCTTGCTGGATGTAAAGTGGAAATTTACATTTTCTTATGAAAATTTGCTATGTGAGCTAAGCTTGACTTTTTCTGTACTGTGATTGCAAAGTAAAAAGCAGTACTTAAAAAAACCCAAACCAAAACCAGGCATTTTGGGTAATGAGAAGTTTTTTTCCCTTACAGGTAGAACGGTGACTGCCTGGCATGGCATGTTTGTTACACTGAGGTATTTTTACGGTATCTCCTTCCTCTGTTGAACTGCGATGATACTCCCAGCCTGGAGAAGTGATGTCTCTATGACCAGAAGGGAAAGGATATCCTTTCATGGAGAGATGACTGTGTTTATTGAGCATTTGCACCTTAAACCTAAGGTGATAACAAACAAGGCTATTTACACTAAATACTATAGTGCTCAGCACCATATAAATGCTGAAAATGGTTTGCAATATGTCACTATATATATGTGTGTATGTATATACATTATGTGTTACCTTGGATACAAGGCTTGCTCTGTAGGCAGCTAACTGCTTCAGATATTCCTTCTTGGCAGCTTCAGTTTTCTTTTTGTATACCTAAAAACAAAGAGTGTCACATTGGTAAATTAATCTGGTTTTGTTTTTATATATCACCGGTGTGTCTCATGCATCTTCATAAAGTCTTTCTAAGTAAACAGACTTTCCTCCTCATATTGCTTAAAGAGTGAAATAGTAAACATCAAATATTTTAAAGAAAATATTGTTCTAACTGTGAAACACCCTTTAACTACCCAGCAGTACTGAAAAAATAATATCCCTCATAGCATCTCAGGTTTAATTGTTCAAAGTGAAGTGCGGGGCGTACTTGCAAATGGGACCTTTAGGGACGGGGAAGGCAGGCGTGGGCCTCTCCACTGGCTTCCACTTGTGAGACGAGTTAAAACCCTCTGGGGAAGATGAGAATGTGTAGAAAGACATTTGAGCTAAAAGAAGGAGGAGATGACGGCACCACACAGAGCAGCCAAGAGGCTTTCTCTCTTCCCTGGATAACTGTTGGGGGCAGTCAAAGAAGCTTCACGGAGCTGCTAAGGATAATAAATCATGTTAGTCATTATTCCAGTCCTGATCCCGTATCAGTCTAATTAACTTCTCAGGAGCATGGATCTATTTCTGTACATTCCTCTCAACTCACCAAATTATTTTAAATGTGGCATGTGCACAATCTCATAATGGATTATAGAGCTTGGAGAATCACTTCAGTTTTGCACAAATTTCAGGATCAATGATTATCTGCAGGGTTAGGCAGGACCTCATAGCACTATAGTAACATGATGTTAGAATTCTAAGCGTACATAGATATTTAGGGTTGAAAGTTTTCAGGAGGAGAACCAGTTTCTGACCCATGGAGCCTAGCTAATGACTTGCTGTTAGCCATGTCAGTGACAGATTTGGGAACAAGTCAGCATTTCTCTTTGCATCTCTCTATCATGAGTTTCTCACCACTTCATGGTTTGTTTTTTTTTCTAAAAGGGTAGACTTAGGAGCCATGCAAGCATCTTGGCTTCATGTAACTAAGCAGGATTGACTCCTAGCCTTCCATGTTGCAGGGAAAAGCTTAAAAAACATCCGGAAGGTGTAAAAACATAAATACATGTTTAAAAACAGTATAAAAACATATGTTTAAAAAGAAAAATGGAAGGTTTAAAAGTAAGGGAGACAAATAAAGGGAAAGTAAATTTACTTTTATTATTGCTGTTATATTTCACAATTTTTAAGTCACATGCCCAGGGCAGAAATTAATTCCTGTGTTCATGGGCATTTGGGATTCACAGTATTACACAAAACGGAACTGCAGCTTTGAGTCTCTGCTGTCCACTTCTCCGGTCAAGTGCACAACGTGGGCACCAGCAGAAAGGGTCCATGAAGAGAGTAAAGACTATCCACCTTCCCCCTCCCACTCCACACTGCCTAGTTAACTGGGCTATTGATTCAAAGGTTAAAAGATGGGCAAAGCTATTTATGGCAATTTTGGGGTGTTCTCCTGAATTCCACAGCTGAAAAACACACACATACATCTCCTCCACAGAAGGATAAACTTTATGAAACTTTAAAGTGATCTCTTTTGATCTTCCAGTGCTCTAGTAAAACCAGCAGTCCTGTAATGGAGAGGACTTGGCAGCACAGAGTGTGCACACAGAGGACAATGCAGTTGCAGACTACAAATTGAGAGTGGTAGTGTCAGGCTGGAAGGATCCAGTACAACACAATTTTTATACAGAATGTGCTCATGAAACATTTTTTTGTTTCACTGAGGTTTTGCTTTCAGAGACAGAACAAACCTCAGATATGGGCTGGCAAAACTCAGAGGCTGCCTAAAAGGATTAAAGATTTTGCTTCCCAGGGAAGCAAAAGATCATAATGGAAACAGAGAAGTCTTAGGCTTCTAAAATTGTAAATATAAAGTCAGAGGGGAAAAAAGATTGGTTTTAGCTGTGCAACTCTATGTGTGCACCCTTGTAATTTCTCCAGATTAAGATAAATATATAGTGTTGGCTGATCTCCTATTGTTTTGCAAAAAAAAAAAAAATGGTAGCAGTTTGCTTTTTAAGTCGTAATCACTTGTGATTATTAGGAAAATGTACTGTTTGTTTTGAAAATGAATAAAAAATTAGTTAACAATCTGTTCCTAGCTGCTAAAATGAATTTAGCTTGACCTACAGAACAAAGACTAAGTTATACCACTTTGTATATTGCAATGCCTCTGCATCATTCTGATAGCCAGTTTAAAAAACAGAGCTGAACAAAGAATTTTACACAGAATAATGATCTTCAAAAGATCATGTATCTATTGCTTCCACATTGGGTTTTATTTTGCATTACACAAATATAAAAAATATACACTCCTGCTGTGCTCTTACAGTCACAGCATATTGAAAGAGTCCTCTGGGACCTGACTTTTCCCTCAAATAGTCATATTGCATAAGGTTAACTCAATAATATGAAGCTAATAGTTCTGTAAATCTCCATCTAAAACATCACTACTTCATAGGAACGTCATCGTAGAGCCGTTATTTAATTATTTCCTACCTATACATCTACCGTGTTCAGTGTACACATTGTCTTGCCCTCTTTTCTTGGGTCTTCTGGTGAGCCAATAATAGTCACATGAACACCATGTCTTCCATGGTAATATAAACATGAACCATGTAATAGAAGGTCATTAGAATAAAAAAGTCCTTAATGGATGGGGAAAGTTTTTTGATGACCCCAGCCTACTTTGATGTTTTGCACTGGTCAGAATGGTCCCCACAGGCTGGCTTGTCTGGAGGGTGGTCAGCCTACCCCCCTTTGTCGTTGTAAGGGCATTGGCATGTCCTCCGAGGATGACAACTTGACCTCCCACTGTCTATATGCTGTTGTCCTTTTGAAGACGCCCACTGTTCAGGTCAGCATACAAGTGGGCTGATGATCCTCATCATGCTAATTTTGGAAATTCTGATTGGTCCTGGCTTATACTAAAAATTAGGGTAAGTTCTGCCTGTCTGGGGAGTTCTTAATTTTCATGAGTAACAACAAGGTCTGGCTGGCAGTATTTTTGTCTGAACGCAAATCAGTGTGGCCCTCTCAGTGAGTACCAGTTCACTGACTTTGTGCTAGACTGGACTTGTACTGGGAGCTTATGAAGGCAGGGCAAGTGGGGAGCATCCTCAGCATTTGTAGCAGCACCTCAGACAGGTATAAGCAAGTTAGCTGCCCCTCCCAACCTCTTTTTTTTTTTTTTTTTTCCAGCTGTGAGAATTTTTAGGCCTCAGGCTTAAATAGTTTTGTGTTGTAGTAAGTATAACAGAGTTGCATCCTTGCAGTGCTTTTGGGGAGGAAAAAGGTTGGTGTCTTCATTCAAGTGTGCTCTAGAAAATGGCTGAAGCTCTTTTGAGTTTCATGTTTAAGACAGTGCCAAATTATGAAACACATCATTTCCAATAATACATTTAACATTTTTCCTGTAACAAGAAGCAGGCTTCTGTTCTGTTGCTTATCTATAGTGTATAGTGGCAATATTTAATTTTAACATCTCAGAAATCTCTTATAAGGTCATTTTCCCCTCCTCTGTCAAGCAAGCAACAATTATTAAATAAGTAACTTGACAGGAGCATATACTTATGGAATTAAGTCATTTCTAGCTCGCTTTAATTCAATTAACATGATAATTGAATGTCAACTGATTGTCATTCAGGCAGTAAAGGCCCATTCTGATTCAGCAGCAGATTTGTTTCCTTACACAATATTTTATTTTCTATATTGTCCCAGTTGTGGAAATTGAATGTTGGCAGAAAAAAACATCATTTCTGTATAACCAGGGTGGGTCAGCTTAATTTATTCTTATTCTCTTCAGCTTGTTATAGAAACCCCAAAACACTAAGATTACATTCATTTGTCTACAAATGGAAGCTGCTGGCATTATTTTCCTACTGTGCTTCACGAATGCAAATTTACACAGCATAATACACAGGTTCTTAGTTTACTATTTAATTACATTTCCAAAGTGCACCCAGTAAGGTAGCTTCAAGTTCCCTTACATTGTTTAGCAAAGCATGCAGCAATATAGAAGAAGATACCTTCCAAATGGAGTAAGTATGAAACTCCACCTTGTGCATATAAGTATATAAGATAGCATTTGATTTAGGCCACCAGGGAAAACGAATGCCCTGGGCTCCGCCACTGGTAACGTAACAGCCTGGTACCAGTCCCCAGGCCATTGCAATGGCACCCTTTAGCTCAGCTTCCCTGGGCTGACCATACATGTAGGCTAGTAGTGCTGTAGCAGCTTACATTGAGGGCTGAATTTTTTTTATTAATAGTGATACACATCCTTAAACTGACTGCCCCAAAGTTTCATTTGGAGATAGAGGGGTTGTGGGTTATATGGTTAGCCACAAGCACTCACAAATACTAGATTTATGAAATTAAAACCACAATAGAATATCTGCACTTCTGTTTTATGATGCCAACTTCTGGTCATGTTTTGCTTTATATATTTTAACTTCTGCTTAGGTCTTGTCTTCCTGGATCATAAATTCCTTGAGGCAGGCTTTGTGCCTCCTGTGCTCTTCTACATGTTGGGTATATGAAAGTCATCACTGATATGTATAACTGAAATATACCTGTAATGCCTTGAGCCAAGTTTTTGTTCTGGTTGGTCATCTTTTGCCAACGAACTTCCTCTCAACTTGCTTGTGGAGGATTATCAACACATCACAACACACTATGCAGCAGGACTCCTACCCCGTCCCATGTGACTTGCACCCTTGTTCCCTTAGGGGAACAGATCTCCTTTCCCTCAGTCATCATCACAAGAGCCAAAACAGGCACTCAAACATCTGCAAACATGTCCTCAGTTCTGAATATCGGGTGCTAATGGAAGAAGGCACCAATGACTACAGTCCCCTTTGATACTAGAGACTTGGAGTCAGTGAGTTAAACTGACTGATGCTCTTAGGAGAAAAAGAGACTTTCAGAATTTGTGCCTCATGGTAGTCTGAAAAAGCTTTGTGTCTCCTAGCTGACAAAGCACATTACGAAGAACCATGCTACTTCCCTGGCTTTGCCTAAATAGCTGGTACGAGGATGACAAAGAAGGGGAAGTTTTCAGTTTATCTTGTGGATGTTTCCTTAGAGCTGACACTTGCAAGCAAGTTATATTTGTCTTTTTAAAATGATGTAAAGGTGCCCACATTTGTTTTGATGGAAGTGTTCCATAAACCCCCCACAATAGTATATGCAAAAAGAGCAAATCAAAAAGCAACATGACCGATTTTGTGGTTTTGGTCTCCTCAGTGTTATTACCCATGGGAGTGTCATTTTCACAGGCTACAGTTACAGAAATAGCATCTGATAAAATACAGTAGGCTACAATCCAGAATTAAATTCCACATTCAGATTGTCATTCCTGGTCCTACATACCTAGGCTCATAGAGAAAACTTGTATTTTTTCCAAGTGGGAGACATATCTCTAGTTTTAATCTTCTGATTTTGCAGCAAAGGCACCTAGAGCTGCACACACTCGTTTAAAATATGGAGAGAGATATTCCCAAAGCAGTCGGAAAAAAAGTCTTCAGAATTGCTTAATGGATACTGAAATATGTTACCATTTGATTTTTAATCTAAGTACATACAGTAACAGAAAGAGGCCCAGGGCTAGCTATATGGCTCAGCAGTCTCTGACTGTAGAGCATGAAAAAGACGCTGATGACATATTAGAGGCTTAGGGGAAAGAATTCAGTCTTTCTGGCGTTCAGGGGAAAGATCACAGGCCAAATTCGGCTCTAGCACAGTGAGACTCAACGGAGATCACTGGAAATTGCAGCCATTTGCACCAGGCCTAAATTTGACCTTGCCGTCTTGATGCTCACAGCTTGCAGGAGCGGGACTGTACATTTTATCAGAAGCATGTCGGATGAAAGTTGGGTACAAAACAAATGACATTAAACATATGACCATGGTGATTATTTGCACTTGCTGGTATTCTTTTTTTAAAAAATAGGGATGTGAGCCTGAATGGAGCATAATAATTGGGCCTAAATCCAGTTTTGTACACAAATGATTTAAAGCCATGTTACTATCAAGCTCTAACGTATGGATAAAGAGCGGGGAAGAAGAATGAGTAGAAAACTGAGGCTATTACTTGGAATCCAGGGTCCTTTTGGCCCAGCTCCTTCCAAGTACAACAAGAAGGTGAAGTGCAGTTAAAGTCAACGTTCATAACTGGGCGGCCACGTGTGGTATTTATCTAGAAGCTGTGTCTGTTGCATGTAGCAAACAGATATCAGAAATCCACCCCAAGCAGGGGGGTGTCTGATGTTCCCTGCGACTTCCGTGCTCCTGGGAGGCTGCAGGAAGATCAAGCTGCCAGGTGGGCTGGGCAGGAGGCCAGCAGACGATAGCCCGTATTACCCTATACAGAGTAAGACGCTGCAGCTCCTATGGAGACCTACATGAATTTTATTTTTTTTGTGGCAGAGGGGAAGGTTTCCCATCCCAAGTGCACAGTGCGGTCCTGCTCAGCCCAGCTCTGGATGGGAGAGGGAGGCGCCAGCTGCCAGAAGTCCTGCAGCAAAAATGCATTGCGAACAGGGGGCCTGACACTGCCCCCTTCTGAAGTCAGTGGAAGTTAAGGGGTTCAAGGTCTGGCCCTGTGGAAACCAGAGCAATAAAACAATCTGAAGATATAAATGTATATATATATGTACACATATATACATATACATGAGTTTGTATCTGCGTGTGTGCATGCCTATTCTTGGCCCATTTGTGTTCCGGCTCATTAAGCCCAGCTGCTTGCAGAGGAAGGGAGGAGGAGCAGATGCCAGGGTGAGGAACAGTTGTTTTAAACTCTTGACACACTTGTCTAGAGCTTCAAAGGGTAGAGGTGCAATTTCAATACAGAAATTTGTCAAGAAAAACAGTGGATCTCCCAAGCAGGCCTAAGGTGCAACACGTAAAAGTGACTTTGCCAGTGCAGATAGCTGGGAGGGGACGTGTAAGGTTGCTGTCTGTTGTGCCTGTTCCTGAATCCATTTTGCTTGTAATTCGCTTTGGCAGTGTGCACACACAGATGTGCCTTTGCTTTCTATTTGTTGACACTAATGCACGAGGACTTCAATTTACTTAAGTATTGGTAACATACAATCCAAGTTCCATCAGGTGTTAAAGAACTGCAGCATTTACCTAGTGGGTCTTTGAGCACCAATGAGGAGTAAATGATTTGATTTTGTGAGCTCTGAGGATTTGTCAGCTGCCTCATAAGTATAATTCTGGCTCTTCCTATTC
>NW_008825547.1:5692598-5692944 GCF_000699105.1 Pygoscelis adeliae
ATTAGTGGGAAATTAAATTCTTCCCACTTGTGTCAGATCTGCCCTTATATAAACACATTAACAGTAATTTCATGAGGCGTCAAACATAGGAATAAATACTGAGGGATAAAATAATGAGGTGTTGCTATTGAGCTGAACTGTTGCAGCTAATATTACTGTGTATGAATTATGCAGCCTGAAAGAAGGCATATGTTACAGCACTCAAACAGTCGTTTCACCAGCTTCTTCTGATCGTTAAGTTTTGGGTCCCCTAGGTGAATCCATCCTTCTTTCCGCTGCAAGGCCAGTGCAACATTTAAGTAAACACACAAAAACACATACACACAGAGACACACATATATATATG
>NW_008825547.1:5693016-5710293 GCF_000699105.1 Pygoscelis adeliae
CAGTTAAGTCACTGAAGTTACACCAGAGATTAATTTTGTTGACTGTTGAATAGACATTCAATTCCATTTTTAGAATAATAGCACATTTATTAAGGTCTTTGGCTGAAGTTTTAAAGTTACGCTAACGTAAACAAGAACATTTTGTTTGTAATTTGCCACATCTATTACAGCTTTACTAGGACTCCAATTAGAAACCTAAGGTTCATTTAGTACACACACATCTGGTACTGATTTAAAATGACTTTCGTTTTTCATCTAAGGACAGAAAATGACCTAAGTAGCCTTTTTACCCAGTTTGAACCAGCATTCTGTCTGAAAGCCAGAGACTCGACCATTTAGCATGCTGAACCCTCTTCCCTGGGGGCTGTTTTTCTCCCCTCTGCAGTAAAAATGTGTGCAAAGGGCAAAGATGTACATAAATAAGCTATAAAAACGGGATGCACAGAAGTATAGTACTAACTAAGGAGAAAACAGTGTTTGTGATTGTAAGAGAGGAACTAGAAAAGCCACTGAAAATATCCCTGTGCTACGATTACAGCACTGAGGAGAATGTACCCCAACATACTACTGCTACAGCTGCTTTCCATTCACAGGTATATTAATCTGAACAGTTTCAGAAAACATTTACAGTGAAAAATGAAGGAAAATGCACAGTCCCTGCTTCTAATCACGTATAATTATTGTACCCAATTCAGAATTTGAGAAGAAACCATGACAAAGTCCACCATGACCACTAAAGTCCCTTTAATTTCTAGACTCCTCTGTGTAGATAGGTTTGGACAAACAACACACAGACACACACCAGCGTTGTTTGCAAATGGCCCTTGGAAATCAATGGAAACAGTTCTAGCATATGACCCAAAAATGCAAATGTCTTCATATGGTAAAATGAGAGTGGAAGTACACTGGTATCTACTTTAATCTAATAAATTGCAATATTCTCACAGTAAGAGCATCAGAGTGTGATACATTTTAAGTATAACTCCCCCCTAACTTCAGTAAGGCATCCAGCATCATCTAGTTCATAATAACATTTCCTTTTTTGTCTTTCAAATCCTATTTTCTCAAATAACATTTTCCTAGTTTCTTCACAGTTTGAAAAACATATGTGGTTCTTGCACAAACCTTTTCATGCTACAGTCTAATATGTCAGGTTATCAAAATTTTTTTGCAAAGGCTTGGACATACATATACTGCCCTTAGGTCGTCACTGTACTGAGTTTCAATACCTTTATTTATTCTGTGGTCAGTCTTCAGGAATAAACAAGAAGAATTCTATGCATTTCAGAAAAAGGTGGCTCAGGCCATAGGAACAAAGAAGATTTCATTTTGGCATGAAAACATGAGGTTATTCTTCTTTCTCAATAGCTGCATTATGTTCTACTTTCTGATTCATTTATATTTACTATTTAAATAGTAAAAGGAGTTCCAATTCAGGAAACATAATTTGGAAACATAATTCTATTTAAATTCCAGAATAAGCATTAGCTTCCAAAACATAAAAGCCAGAAGCTTTATGATAATTGAATCCTTTTCAGCAAGTATAATTCATCAATAAAGTATTCCTCTAATGATGTTATTGTTTCTTTAACTATTTTTGAATTTCTGAAGCTTCTTCAATGCCAAATTCCAAATGCTACATTAGTCATTTGTATTTTTAGAGTCCAATTTTCCTACTAGAGACATAGGTTTTGTAAGAGTTACCAATGCTCTGGATCTGAAAAATTAGGCCTTTAAAACACAGACTATCTAGTCAGTTAAGATGTCTTGTAATCATTACTTTGTACTATTAGATCCCTAATGGAATAAAGAATGAGTTTAAATTTATTCTAGAAAATAGGATTGCCAATTTTTTAAAATAAGGACTATCTTTTATTCTTTTTGTACAGTGCTAGATTAGAAAGGGCCTGGGCCTGGAGTTTTAACAATGTACTTAATAGATGATAATGAATAGGCAAAATGAGTCAAAAGGCAACAAAGATATGCTAACCCAAACTCTTGGAATAATTGGCTTAAAAATCTAGTTGCAGCCATTTTTCCAGGGATGTGTCATGTGGATTCCATAACACATCATTCTGCTGTGTTCCAACTTAAATTAAGGACAACAGAGATAAGGAAAATAAATTTTGTTCTGCTGTTCTAGTGTAGGATTTATTCAATTATTGCTTTCAACCACGAATAGGGAATCCAAGTTAAAGCTGGAAATTTTAGGGGTTTATAAACTTTTCTTAAACAGAATTCTGTGGAAAGACTTCAATTTTCTGCTGGTACTAGTAATATGACAAGTTCAAAAGAAATGTGCATTGTATAGTCTTCTATGTTTATCTCCATTATATGATCTTGGACTATTACTCAGGAAGGCAAGTTTTCTGCTTTGTAAGTGGAGCAAATATTATGGAAGGAAAAACTGCACCACTGCAACAGCCACAAATTAAGGGTGATTATGAAAAATGGTGGAGAAAACCAAGCACAAGGTCTTGCTTGGTGTCATCACTAGAGAGATGTAAGATTAACCAGATTAACAAACTCCTGAGAAATCCAGGTCTCTGCCTTTCACCGTTTCAGGAAAATTTGGATCCACAATCCCATAGGCAAGCAAGATGGGTCCAAGATTCAGATCTAACTACTTGGAGCACTCCTGAGGTATGTGTTTGAGTGTGCAGATTTCAACATGGGGAGTGATTCTGGGCAGGTACTCAGGACAAGGAGGAATGGCATCAAAACCTCTTGCTTGTGAATTTAACTAAAAGCATAGTCAGCATTTTTTCTGAGTTAAAAGTGAACACTCATCATCATGGTCCCAAAAAGTAACATTCAACTACGAGAGAACTGCTGTACTGGGAAGGTCTAAACAACCTGTCAGATCAAGGACATAACCTTGGCCTTTGCTGGACATATTAAAAAGGGCAGAAGGAAGAGACAACACAACAAAATAACCCTAACGTGCCAAGCCAAGTGAATTCTCTGACCCCTGTGTTCAGAAAGCTACCTTTCCTCCAGCTAAACCTTCCAAATGCTGACCTTATTCAATGGTGGATGCTAGACAGAATAAGCTTTTTTTTTTCTTTTAGTTAGTTAATGAGTGCCAAATCTTAATTTTTATTACACTATCTTTAACAGGGATCTAGATGTACATACACCATCCAGTTATTAGCACAGAAAAACTTTTTTTTTCAAGTCCTAATGATTTTACCCACCAAAAAATCATAGCAATATTTTCCTTTTAATTATTAGCCTTATTAACTATAATTGTGTAATGATAATATGCTCAGTGTGAATGAATGAGATGCAGTTTTGTCCCAGTACTTTTCCTCTCTTTGTGCTGACATCAACCCCCACCCAGGCCTCCTGCAGCCAATATAACTGACTCAGCACATCCTTTCTCTCCATTTCTGTTTCTTTCTTAAAGTTCCCATTTCTTTACCTGCCCAGTCCATTCTGTTGGCAGACAGTAAAAATGCAACTAATAACAACAGAAAAGCAATGGTATGCTACAGCGAGGATGAATGGTATTTGCCAACTGTCACCACTGTAAACTCATGAATGCGGTGAGCTTCACCCAGAGTTGTCCACTTTTACATAGGGTCTGACTGACTCGGAAGGATTTCTGCAAAGGTTCAGATCCAGCTCTGCCGACCTTGTTGCAGAACCAAGGCCTTTCGATGGAGGACAGAAGTAACTACGGGATGTGATTTCCACAGCCTACATGTATGCTGTGCAAGAGGATGCCCCAGAATGCTGTCGATTTGCCAGGGTCCACCATAGGTCTCTTTGAGTCAACACATCTGTAATTCCTTTCATAAAAGCCAGATGGGTCGGGAGAAGGTGTGAGCCCAGCTCCGCTTCTGGCATCATGGAACGGGGAACATCTGCAACTGGGAGCTCAGATATGTGTCAGGTCCCACTGTACAGACATTTTTTTTGGCACCAAGGTCCTCCTACACCACACTGTCATAGTCAGGGCAATGCCATCATAAAATCTCAGGCCCACCAACTTCAGCATAGAACAATCCTAAATATAATCCTAAAGCTTGTGTCACACCCCAGAACTAAAAAACTCTTTTAGTGGTTTCATACAGAAGAAATTAAACGATACTCTCCTTATCTTAGCCTCTTTAAATCATATTCCCGAGATGGCACATATTCAAGTTTCAGCCCGGCAAACAAAAGAAGCTGCCTACAGTGCTTAGATGACCCTGATAACACTTTCCTGAAACAAAGCCTCTGAGCTACAGCACATTTTGTACCTGTTTTTGTTCTTCTCCTAAGCCGTCCCACATTGAAGCTACAATTTTAGAGACTTCACCAAAAGTAGCATTGGGGTTTTGGCCCTTGATGGCTGCTTGAGTGTCTCGAAAGAATAATGCATAGGCAGACACAGGCTTCTGTGGCTCATTTGGGTCCTTCTTCTTCTTCTTTTTGGGAGTTTTGGGTTTCTTTCCCATATCTGAAGCAGGTCTCTTCTCTCCACCATTGACCTGTAACACAAAATTAGAAAAGTACTATTAAAAAGGGAAATTTAATTCAGTCCATCCATTATTACAGCTTCTGTGATACAAAAAGATTTTGGATTTTGCATGCAAAAATGGAATTTTAGCTGCCATCTTTGATAAACCAAATGTTGACACCATGTCACATGTATAAAATTTATTATAAGTATTTCAGATTATGTAATTTTTTCCCTCAAAGTGCTTTATATTTTGCCTTCATATAATTGTTATAGTCTCATTTATAGTTCATCTGGTCATCTTTTCACCTTTTCTAAGTTTTATTGCTAATGGCTATAACATGCATATAATTAGTAAATTCAAATGAAATTAATTTTGTTATATCCTGACCACCAGCTCAACCACATGAATCACCTGCAAACAGCAGGAACACTGTCATATCTACATTTCCCTTATCCTCACCCTTCCCCAGAACTATACCAGACTAGTGTTCAAACCAATTTCTACTGCAACTGATGGTACACCTTCCAGGGAATTTGAAGATAATTTGATTGTGAATAAAATGATTGAAGTTATAGAGATTCCCCTACACACCTTCTAATTAAAATCTAAAGAAACAAATCTTTACCAGCACAGACAGTTTGGACCCCTTTAGAGGATCAGTTCTAATCCATCCAGATTTAGCTGCACAGTTTTTTTCCTCTGCTCGTGTAAAAGCAAATTCATGATGGTTTGAGAAAAGGGGTGAAAGAGGAATGGCATATGAAGAGAAGTGCATGTGCATTATTTGTGTACCACCTGAAAAAAAATGCATGTGAACATTTGTGCAAATTTGTTAAAGGCAACTATGCTTTGCCACTAGATCAGAGACCCCGAACACCAAAGCACCCTACTTTCTTAGCTGACTTACAAGCTCAAAAAGGGACACTGTCCTGATTCTTCAACAGGTTGGAGTTCCGTGGCAAAGCAGCTTCTCTTGATATGATCACTTAATTCACTATACCTTGTAGCAATGACGTGTGATCTTACCAGAGGATTCAAAGGCTTTTTTCTCTTGTTGGCGTGGCCAGAGTACTGTGCATCATAAGCGTTTTGAAGTATGAGAAGATCAAGAGCATAAAAGGTATGCTCTAGGCTAAGGATCTGCTAGGTATGACTTTTATCACATCCTTGTATTATTATTTTTTAATAATGCATATCAAGTGACACAGGAGAATGCAGGTGTTCAAATCAGTGGAACTGCATGAGGAAAATGGCTGGAAATGCTCATTTTGAGCAAAAAACTTTGTTATTTTTCTGTATACATCACTATGTGGTGTCCAACAGGGCCCAGCTGACTACAGTGAATGACCTGGATCTCTTTGGTTTACTAAGCACAGCAATAAAGTGATGACCACAATTTGAAAATGAAGTTGCTTGTTTCCTGAGCCTTATGTTACAATAGATGCATCTTTAATACAAGCTTAATAGCCATGGAGCCTATCGGCAGCATTTTGGAAAATATGGAAAAACAGAAGCAGTGTGCTACCCATTATTAAGTTATCCAACTTTTAGTATCTTGCTATCATTTCATTCTACAGGGTACACAAAACTCCCAGCTAAATGGTAATTAACTAGGGCTCCCTAGTTAATTTGGGAATATCAGTCTAAACTCTTCAGACAGTTCTGTGCAAACTCCATGAGCAAGGAGGCTTGACAATACTTTGGGCTATAGTTAAAATTTTACCTCTATTATTTGCTAAAGTTTTCCTCTTTTCAGAGTATTTTTGGACCAATGAGATTTAAAGGTCTGTATATTAGGATACCACATTACTTAAACTACCCTTAAACTAAGTGATATGCTGCAGAAACCTGTGTAAGAAGTCTTCTGGTAAGCTGTTCTGAGAACAGCTCTAAAATCTTATTTTCCAACCTGAATGATCAAGAGACTTCAAAAACCCACTGTTAAAAAGAGAGTACTCACAGGGGAAATTCTGGTTTTCTTATATGAAAATAACGAAATAGAAAGAATACCAGAATTCCAATACTAATAACCTTGCAAATGGCTGAGATGATGGCCTACCTTATGCTCCCATCAGTCTATCAGCTTCATAGACTCCAATTCTAACCACCAAAGCAGAGACAGATGGGAAATAAAATAAAAACCATATATATTCTGCTAGGCATAGACTTGTGCCTCAAAATCCCTGGAGGTGTAGTTAGCTCATGGTAATCCACCTCCTGTCATGGCTTATTGCTTAATTATGGTGATGTATTTAACTTATTTATCACAAGAAAGCAATAATCTTTCACTTTAAAAAAGTGTACATTAACCATGTTGCACTCATAATAGATCACAAGAATATCTAGTGTAGGATTTAAAACTATCAAGTAAGGCACATCGTTGATATCTAAATGTCCCTTGAGAAGCTGGAAAATGTCTATAAGCATATTTAAAATAAACTGCAATAGTACCAAAGCCTTTAATGGAGCTAGGAGAGCTGTTTTATGCACACTATCTTGCAGTAATCGCTGTAGTTTAAAATAGATTTTAATCAAGCACCATCTGCATAATAGGCTGAACAGACAACATAGAATTCTACTTATAACTCTTATCATCTAAAGTAAATATTGTAAAACCTCTACCACATAAAGAGAATATGCTGCACCAGTTCTTTAGTAATCGTGTTTCTGTTAGTTAATTCTTGCTACTTGCAGTCTTCTCACTATCTTCCCTCTAAAATACATTATTTGAAATTCTCTCGTAAGTGATATTCAAATGAGCATGGAAGAAAACCCAGTTATGCATCTATGAAGAAATACATATTTGCAAACCAGTAATGCTTCCAGCAGCTCACAATTATGCTTGGCAATAATGGAATACATGTTTAACAATCCAACAGTATGAATTATGGCAAGAATTACATAAATGTAATATTCCAATGTTGAGGTGGTCAGAATAAAGCATGTGGTAAGTGGCCACTTTGTTTAGAATGTTTTTATAGTCACTTACAACTACTGATTTTTAAGTTCTCACTTTTTTCTTCTTCTAACCATAGTCCCTCATATTAGATTTAGAAGAATTAGGGAGACTTAAGGATGTGCACCACTTGCAGAAACAATATCTTTGGTCTGAGACTACATTTCATATTTCCATGGACCTAGCAGCTTTCTGACTGTATATACATAGCCTTATAATTATGCTACTGTTGTCACTGTTCTTATGGTCAAGCAACCTCAGCTGTCTTGCTTTTAGAGCAACAGTGTGTAGGGCAACTGAGCCCTCTATAATACAGCTCCTTTCTCTTTTTTGTGCAAGGGAATATATGACGTTTAAAGTCCAAAAGGCCTATATGAAAGAGCCTTTATGAGACTGAGTATTGCCAAAAAATACTTAGCAGCTGCTGCCATTAGTTCTGTCTAAGTTGGATAGGGCTTACAACAATTTGAGTATTTACCATAGAATGAACATCTGAGAATCTCAGTACGTGAACAATTACATCAGTTTGTAAAGTTTCCTTATTACTGGCTTTTGGAACATGTACATTAAGCTGAAATGATCATTTCCTCCATGCATGGAAATCAGTGGTTCACTAGGGATACAATTATATTTCTAGTCCAAATGTATACAATGTACATATTCATTCATGCCTTCTGTCATCCTCATTCTATAAATTCATGTGAACATGAACAGGACACTGAGATTTCTGTATTTTTTTCTCTAGATAGAAATAGGTATAGTTGTTAGGGATTTCTCTACCAAATCTGCTATCAAAGGACCAGCGGCTTCTCTTTCACACGAAAGGCTGGGCGTTCAGCTAGTATAAACTAAGGGAGGTCATCTGACACTGAGGTGATTTTCCGTTTGAAAATGTACTTTGCCTTTTTGATCAATGTTGGTACATAGGCAAACATCTTCTCCTGCTGGTTAAATAGGGAGAATGTCACTAACGCTATTAACGATACGGTGAATTCAGTTTTTTTTTAAACAGTCCTCATAGCAGGAACATCTTACTGACTTTATGAAGCTGCTCAAATATGGTGAGCTCCAGCAGCTACTACATGACCGCAACACGTGCACTTCTACTGAAGGACTGAATAATGAGGTCTGGCCCTGATCTCTTAAGTAATATCACACATCTACGTGACAGTTTATAAAACAAAGAGAAAACTCCAAATTTAGCAAAGTTATATTCAGGCAAAAGAGATTCTCACAAGAGACAGAACGACTGCTCTATCTCTTGCTGTCCCCATCCACTGCCTTCTTTCACGGGGAGGAGGATTTTTGGAGTGAGAAGAAGCCTCCAAAGCATCTCTGAGAAAATTTAATACTGTTATGGCTGGGGAAAAGGATCTCCACAGAAAGTTGGTTTATTCTAAGTATCCATATCCATTCATTGGCAGCTTCCAGGAAGAGCAGCGTGACAGAAAGACACACAGCGGAGGGGTTTAAATTGTAAACGACAATACACTAGCTTCTTACGCTGATTATTCAAACCCTCTTGTCTTTTATGGAGGGAACTATAGCAGAACCATTGCATCGGATCAGGCGTGCCAGCCCACTGCCCGTCTCCGATGGTGGCCAACTTCAGGCGTTTTCAGGAAGACATAAGAAATCCCACAGAAGACAGGTATGGCATAATCTGCCCCCATTAAGCTTGCATTTTGATCCCTACTAGTTGGAGACTAATTTAAGCCCTCTATCATTAATAACTAAATTTAATATCCCTTAAAACACTTTTTTTAGCAGAGAAATTATAATTATCAAAGAATTTTAAGGCAACATATCAACTTCAGCATACTGAAGTATTTTTCTTAGTTTTGTGTTGTGTATTTTGCCTTTTCTCATCTTTCTTTTTCTGCTTAGACTGAGCATGAGAGAATTTTAAAGAGAGTCTTCCAAAATAACACAGCTTGTTAAAAAGTTGAACACTATATAAACTGGCTTTCACAAAGAAAGGACCAAGTTTTACTTGGTCTGCAGTGCTTAGTATTTCTTTATTGAAAACATTAGCTTCAGATGAGTACTGTCTGCATGAAACTGCAACCCTACACTTTTGCTAGCACAAACAGTTGCAGTGAAAAAGTACATGAAAAATATGGGTCAAATAACTGAAATATTTGATAGAAGCAGAAAGGATGTCTTAATTATTTGAGTGGATGTTTTCTCCAGAAGTTTAGAGCATCTTGCACACTCCCACCAATATATGTAAAAATATTAGCAAAGCAACAGGAGTAGCAAATAAATTATTCTGAAAAAGTAAAGGCTGCCTGGAATTATTTTTACATAGCTGTATTCTAAAGTTTCCCTCAGTAAGGAAGTGCTCATTTAAAATGTATGAATTATTCAGTAATTTTTAAAACCGAAAGTTTGTGAAATCAGAGGAAAGTCCTGAAATAAAACTTTTGAATCAGAATTTATTCAAAATGCAGTAAAACATATGTCTCCAATTACATGATTATTTTATAGCTTGAAGCATGAAAAACAATATAATTTGAAAACAAATCAGACTTACATTTCTTGACTGGATTATACCTCCTCAGTGACTCTCAGTATGTTTTCTTCATATTGCTTACAAGTCTGCAACTTTTCCCCACAAGATATGGCCATGGTACACCATCCTCACTGCATTACAGGACTGCTGTAACAGGACTGCTATTTTGTAGTGACCACAAAATAGAGCTAAAGAGGTTCTCAATTTCAGTATGATCTATTCCTAGTGTATGGGATGACTTTGTGCTAAGTCCCAATCTTTTTGTGTCTCAGCTTTTGTGTGTGCAAAATTAAGATACTGTATTTGTGTATTTTGGGGGGGAAGTTTTCAGGATTTGCAGAGGTTTGGGAGGTTTTTGCACGCAAAGCCTGCTATATAAATTGACATTTATCCTTTAAATAAATGCCTTGTTTATTATTTAAATTGCTACTATTTCTTCATGCCTGTACTGACACTAAAATGAAGCTTAAATATGTCATGCTGGAGTGTCAGCACCTCCCAGATATAAATGCATAATGGGTCTTCAAGATTTTCAAGGTAAGATTTTTAAAGTTCGTAGAGGATCTCTGTTCCGGTTGCTATGATGTTCTGTTTACTCATCCTGTGACCAAGTAGCAGAGACTAGCATATTGTACAGACTGTTCATACTTTTTATAGCAGTAACTTGATCTTTAACTGGGAACAAACATCCCTTCTATGCAAGTGAGAAAACTCAACCTTTATATTAAAGTCCTAAAGGAATGGCTATCCTTTTAGTGTTTTACAGGATTCCAGTTCGCTCTCATGAAGAGGAATGGTGTCATTTACTCAAGCTGCCTGAAGAATTGACTGGAAACTCTAAGTTCTGTATTCATAATCCTTTATTCACTTCAGTCAACCACCAACAGTGTAAAAAGTATCACCTTAATAACTCTGGCCATACGATTCATTTAGCAGGTCCTAAAAATATCCACCGTTTACATAGTAATCCTAGCATCTAAGCCTACCTTAGAGCTATCTTCTCCTTCATCTTCATGGACTGAACTGGATGGTGAAGGAGTTGCAGATTTGCTTCCAGGTGGAGAGGGCGAGTTGTGAGGAACATTGTTTCCACCCATATTCAAACCAAGCTGTGCACTGAGCTGGGACTGGTTAATAGTAGTCAGCTGCCCGTGCTGCATCATTCCTGGCTGCCTAATATCTGCAGGTTGAACCCTTGGCCTCATGGTTGCCATCTGAGGATGGGAACTATACTGGGCTCCTTCTGTATTCCGTAAATCTTGCATCTACAAGAGGAAAAAAACTGTATTAAGTATATCACTAATAAAGTGTTCTGTTCCTTTAGACCTCTGTTGGCCTGGTTGGCTATATAAGGCTTAAAAGAAATGGCAAGTACTTAAATAAACATGTAAATACTGGAAATAAACAGAGTAAGGATATGATTGACATTTGCATAACACTGACTGTTACAAACTATTCAGGCTCTAGCCTCCGCCCATGGGAATAGCAAAAAGCAATGAAAGCTTGTTTCTTTATAGGGGGAACAAAAGGGCACTGCTTTCTGTAACTGCGTGTAGAGTATTTCAGAAATGCTAACAAACAGGGACGGGTTTTCACTCTGAAGTTTAGAGCCAGATCAGAACGTGAATATCCTCAAAATTCAAGACAATTTCCAGATCCTACTTTTCTTCTTAGGATTTTTGTGTGTGTCAGCTGTGAATTTGGGAGCTGCAGTTTTCAGAGTTTGAATATCTAGTATTAGGTCCAAATCTATTTTTCCTGGTGCTGCCCCATGAGATACTGAATTTTCAGGATTCAGATGACTGACAAGAAAAATGCATTGATAGACTGATTAAATGATTTCTGAGTTGATTTGCTGCTAAGACATATATGAATGGAAAGCTCGGAAGTTGCGGGATTGACAAATGAATCCATTGTGCTATGTGGGTCACCGCTTCTTAGCATTAACGAGACATACTATTTTAATGCAAGCAACAAATTCAGTTTCTGCAAGGATAAGAATTACAAGCACCGGAGGATGAAACTCCTTTCTTGTCCAGAGGTCAAATGTACTATACACACACACTACAGCGGATTGCCTGTAACGTCTTTTCAGTATACTCATACGGAAACATGACAAAAAGCAAAGAGTATCAGGGAGAAGCTCAGATTTAAGTTAAGGTGTTCTGTGGGTGATTTAAAATTAAAGTGTCGATTCAGAGCTGAAATGAAATAGATATAGTTGTCTTTCAGTATATCAGACAAACATGCCATACGTATCGAGAGGAATCTGACAGGAACTACCATTGTGTAAGTTCCATTACAATAAGGACATGTGTTAGGTTCAATATATTAACATAACCACATTTATTCTACTGACAGTCTTTGTTAGACACGTCATCTGAATTCTCTAAAGATCACTCAGATTTTTTTTTTAAACTTTCTATAGCTCGTGACTTCTATAACCTATCTCTCTCTCATACGCGCACTCCTATATATCACAGCAATCTGTAAGATACCTTTCAACCAGTAACGCACAGAAAAAGAAAAGATAAACCTGTAACTTCACCTTTTCTCTTATTATTGATAGTGTAAAAATTTATCAATTTTAGGGAGATACTTTATGAGCTTGGGGATTGATTTTTGTAAAGCTGACTGGTTGGCAGGAAATCAAACTAATAATACCATTAGTTATGGCATACTTACCACTTTACATGTACGTGTGTCTCTGAAAAGTATTTGAAATGGCTTCTGACAACGTGACATCACAATTATACCTGTATTTATATTGCTTTAGAAATTAATAGCTTTTGGTAAAACAGGGTTATCAATACAAACATGTTCAAGTTCATTTAATGACTACTAAAGCACCGGAGGAGAGGAGCAGACACACCGCAGTGTATGAAATCAAATGAAGGCTGAAATTTGAATCCTGGCAGACATTTATATTTTTAAAGATTGCTACTGACTTCTTGTTCCCTTCCCTGCAGTATCAGCTCCCCTCCTCAACAAACATATTAGCCTTGAAAGCTGTCATTATCTCTGCCTCTAGCAGACAACCTGTATCAAAACAGTTGTGCCCATGAAACTGTAACTGCTGCTCAGCTGTTCTGCTCTGGATCCAACTGTTGGGCTGGGCAGGAGTTGAGGAACGGGGAGTGGGAGCGCGGACTGCCTCAGGCCATGTCGGCCAGCGCGAGGCGAGCGGGCAGGAGATGGAAACCCACCTGCTCCTTCGCATGCTGGGGAGAGGGAGGCAAAACCCTCCCAAAAGCCCTCCCTTCCCCCCGTCTGCGGCACTCGACCGTCAGCGTGGGTGTGTGCCCTCCCCAGGGCGCCCACCACCCTGCAGGGGCCGAGCCCTCGCTGCTCTGCTTGCAAACACCTTGGGTTTTCGTGGGGCAGCACCTCGTGATGCCGGATCGGGGCTGAGAATAAACCCCCTCACAAAAAGTTGAAAAGCAAGACCTCTTTTTAATAAGAATGCGCAACCTAATGATTTTATGAACTCTAGAAAGTAAACAAGCATTATTTGAAAGTCCTAACAACTCTTATTTTGAATGAACTTGCAAAGTATCTATCTCTGAAAGCAAGGCAAAGGTTATAATTTTAATTACTTTTCCCCAAGTAAAATACAATGCAACTGCTATTATTCAAATTATCTCTCCTTTATTAAAAACTCTTCATATGAGCTTCAAATATTATCAGATAGATACTGCAGAACATTCTGTGTTTGTCATCTTTAAACAACATATATTTTTAAACAGTCTGTGATTCACTTTTAGCTCTGGCGCTGAACATAGACTGTGTTTTCAGATAACATGACACCAACTGGACGGTACTGGATGTACATACAAAACACATGTATATCTATATTTGCAAGAGCATCCTTCACTAGTGAAATTCTGAGGACTGCAAATGAGGTGGTGCAGTAGAAAAAAAAACAGTATTTTTCTTTTCACATTAATTCAGCTTGTCTTCTGAATTTTTAAATCAGATGAATACCAGGCTACCTTTACAAAAGCAGCAAGTAAGTTTGTTTAACAGTACATGTTTCCTTTTAGATACTAAGCCAGAAACCCTCACCTAAGGGACCTGCCTGCAGAGAACATGCCAGTGTAAGTCCATCGCACAGAGCTGTGGCCCTCAGCAAGGAGGATCCACATCTGCAGATGAGGTTTCTGGCTCACCTCTCTGCCACGCACCGCAGAGCCTGCCTTCCTCCGTCCTGCCCCTTCCTAGTGAAAAAGTGGGATTGTCTAAGAAAATGGAAACTGCTCATTCCTTGAGTAAGAACGGGCAGCTAATCACGTAACTGTGAAAAGCTATGAGATTACACCGTGGAAAACATGATGATGAACCTTCAGGTTCCTAAAGGAACAACAAACCAAGAACTGTCCCATCTTCCCTGTTGGGTTCAGGAACAGTCCCACCCATGAAAACCACACACTCGGGTCACTGCTGTGGCGTGACAGTACGCCCCTGTTTCAAACATTGTGACGACTTCGTCTCTGCAGGAATAGTGGTACTAATCAGACACACTCTCTATCAACATTACATGCAGAGTATGACCAATTTCTTTTAAACTACTTCAAAATCAGAAGCTTCCTATTCCTTGTTCCTCCAGATGGAGTTCTACAAAACCCACCAATGTGTAGTTGTGCTGGAGCCATATTCAGTATGCAGAAGCAATATTGCGAACACACTCCTGCCGAATGCAAAGCGGAGTACAAATCCTGCCGGGTGGCAGAATGCCAAATGAAAGAACAAAGTTAAAGAGTTTAAGTGTTACAGAGGATAAGGACAGTCTTAAACTGACGCCTTCAATGGTGTCTCTGATGAGGTAATAACGATAATATCTGGCACTTTAATATCATTCTCCATCTGTCAGTTCCAGGATGTTTCACAACTTGTGTTATATTCAGCTTTAGAACATGCCTGTTTTTATTTTGGTATTACTAACGGGGAAGCTATAATACATTTCTTTTCATGGCTATTTTTTTTTTTCTGTTTGCATTTCGCTTATAAGCAGAAACTGAGCATCCACCCATATAAGTGTTTGAGTGCAAGTTAAAAGACATAGTAAAAGCTGCTAATTCTGAGGTGTGTACTGATAACCCTTATTGGCACGTTTAGTGCAAAAAAAGCACAGGGCTGTCTGGCTGAAAACAAGCTCCTAATGCCCTGCTCAAAGCTCCTAAGGTAATAAGAATAAAGGTAAAGTGCTTTAAACATCAGACCATCGTTCTCCACATCAGCTTAAAGCAAAAACAAAGCAAAGCATGCAATGCAGAATACAGTGATATCATCCCTGCAGAGAAATATCTTACTGCAAGACAATGTGAGTACAGTATCCTAACCACAGAATCACAGAAAATAGTGCTAGAAGGGACCTCAAAAGGTTATTTAGTCCAACATTTTATCTCACAGCAGGATTAGCTATACCTAAATCATTTCTGACAGATGTTTGTCTAACCTCTTCATAACCTCCCTAGGCAATTCTTGTGCTTAACTATCCTTACAGTGGAAAGGGCTTTTTTCCGTAATGTCTCACCTAAATCTCCTTTGTTGTAATTTAAGCCTACTACTTTTTGCTCTGCTCCCAGTGGACATGAGGAATGTTTTTCTCCTTCTTTACAGAAAAGTTGTACACACTAGAAGGCTATTATGAATTTCCTTTCAGTTTTTTCTTCTTTAGACTAAACAACTAAACCTGAAGATTGAAAGACTTTTTTCATATGCTGTGTTTTCTACACCTCTAATCATTCTTCCTGCTGTCCTCTGGACTATGTCCAATAACCTTCATCTTTCTTGAAATATTGTGCCCCAAAGTCCACAAAATACAGATATTCTTATCTGACACAACATTCAGATAGAATCCTTCGTCTCTCACAGGATATAGCATATAGCATTAAAAAATCTCTAATTATCTGTCTTTTTGATACAAGCTGGTTAACCCATGCAAGATGCAGAAAGAGTCAAATTGCGGGACTCTTAACTAATGTTCCAGAAGATGGTTTTAGGAAGTAAATAATTTTTTTCTATGAAGCATTAAACAGGCAGTTACAAAAGGAATGTGCTGTTAGCAAAATAATTCCCACGTTATTTTTCTTGTTATAATTAAGAACTGTGATGCAACATCTCTCTGAAAAGCCATAAAAGTCCAAACTGTCCCTCCCTATTTAAATTCATTTATAATAAATGTTATCATTAAATGAAGGAAGAAAGACAGGTTGCCTTAACAAATTGAAGTAAATACAACAGGTCTAAGTATATGCAAGAAACACTAGGGATTATACACTGGAGATGAAAACATTAAAACATAAGGAGAAATACACAGGGCTTACTCACTGAAACAAGTGGAGATCACATATACTCACTACCCTGGGCAAATTCATATCAAGACACAGCAGTCATTATTTCTATTACCATCATCAGGTCTTACAATGATTTTTGCTTAGTTTTCTACTACATGAGAGCTTTTATAAACTTTTCTGATGGACGCTGTGGAAGTCAGAGAGCAACAATTTTTCATACTATAAGAAGCTATGTTTCAATCAATTAATTAAGAAAAAAAATTGGGAGAAAAATCCAGGGGATCTTAAGCATTATCTATGAAGATATCCATAGCGTGCTTCCTTCTTCACTGACATCACCCATCTGAGTCACCATGTAGGCATCACAGATACTCTTTGGTAGGCAGAAGGGGTTTCTGTTTTTGGTCATATTCTTATTTATATTCCCAGGACAACTTGTGCCACTACCTGTGCCATAGTGAATCTGAATTTTACCATTACTGTCCCGTGGGTGAGAAATTGGTTAGATGGTCGCATCCAGAGGGTAGTAGTCAATGGCTCAATGTCCAGATAGAGATTGGTGACGAGTGCTGTCCCGCAGGAGTCCGTATTGGGACCGGTACTGTTTAATATCTTCATCAATGACATAGACAGTGGGATTGAGTGCACCCTCAGCAGGTTTGCAGATGACACCAAGCTGAGTGGTGCTTGTCGACACACCAGAGGGATGGGATGCCATCCAGAGGGACCTGGACAAGCTCGAGAAGTGGGCCTGTGTGAACCTCATGAGGTTCAACAAGGCCAAGTGCAAGGTCCTGCACCTGGGGTGGGGCAGCCCCCCAACACAGGCTGGGGGATGAAGGGATTGAGAGCAGCCCTGCCGAGAAGGACTTGGGGGTACTGGTGGATGAAAAGCTGGACATGAGCCAGCAATGTGCACTCGCAGCCCAGAAGGCCAACCGTATCCTGGGCTGCATCAAACGAAGCTTGGCCAGCAGGTCAAGGGGAGTGATTCTGCCCCTCTACTCTGCCCTGGTGAGACCCCACCTGGAGTACTGCATCCAGCTCTGGAGTCCTCAG
>NW_008825547.1:5710618-5714983 GCF_000699105.1 Pygoscelis adeliae
TGGATGCCCCATCCCTGGAAACATTCCAGGTCAGGTTGGACGGGGCTCTGAGCAACCTGATCTAGTTGAAGATGTCCCTGCCCACAGCAGGGGGGTTGGACTAGATGACCTTTAGAGGTCCCTTCCAACCCAAATTATTCTATGATTCTATTAATGTTTGTTTGTTCCCAAATAATGCCACATTAAAATGCAGCACCAGCCCCAGTTGTGTCAACCTCCTGAAAAGCCATGAGATTTGCTTAGAAATTTTACTGGTTTTGTTTTAGGTGTTTTAATTGTCTTCTACCATAAGCCAATGCACGTCTGCAAGATGTTTTCCAGTGACATAAAGATGCTTATTAAAAAAGAGGGAAAAAACTTGAATTTCTCCATAATCACTTGACTCTCTAAGTCAAGGTTTCAAAAGAGAAGAAAAGATAACATAAAGTTGCTAGACAGGTTTGTGAGAGCTGGCACACAGAGAAGGAATTGTGTTCGGGAGACCATAGCCACCATTTATAATCAAAACAAACAATTGCAAACCCAAAATACTCATAAATTTTTTTAATGATCCAAAATGCAGGCAATTTTCATCATACAATCAGAGCTAAATTTAAACTTAAAAGAGTGTCTAAAAATACAGAAATGTCCATTTTAGATACCTTTCATTCAGTTCATACTGATAATCAAGCGGTAGTACCTCACAGTTATTCAATGCATGTTGGTGGTTAGGATCCTAGATTAATAGCAACTGAATCAAAAGCAAACCATGCAGTTTCATGTGTTGTTTTCCATCATGGTGATGCTATTCAGTGAGATAACTTAAAACTTGAGATAACTTCAATGTCTGTACTTGTACACCAGAGAAAAACAAAAAGTGACCCCAATATTTAGAAGTCCAAAATCTGACAAGATGTTAGGATTCACCAATTAGAGTGAATGAAACTGGTAACTGGTATGTATATCCTGTCATGAACGAAGGCAGATCAAACCAAAGATCCACATACTATCAGATCTTTGTTTCCATTCAATAAAAGTAGAAATCACGTCTGCAAACAAGTCTTCTTTTAGCACATATATAAGAGAATGAGCGCTAAAGAAAGATCTGTTATGAGAGCTAAGGTTACTGTAAAATGACCACAGAGAGCCATTCAAAACACATTAAAAGGAATAACTCAAAGCACCACCTAACAGAGGAAGGGATGTGTGTTTTCATCATCTCATTTTTATAATTCTCTTCTGTATCAGCTAACTGCATAATGAAAGACTAAGTTTTAAAGTAAGTGGGTATTTTGGGAATATTTTAGTGTTGTACACAAGTGTATTTTATATACTATGCACAGTGCATTTTCAGGATAAAATGAAAGGATCATTCAAAATTTCTGTTGATTAGGAAAACAGTCTTAAAATTAAACAGCAGAAACCTCACATGTAAAAAGAACCCTAAACTAAAAAAAGACACTATTAAATTTACTACTCTAATCTTCAAAATCATTCTGTTAAAAATTAAACCACTTCAGGTTGTTTTATATAGTACTGGTTCTGTAAGTGATCTTAAGCTCCTTTAAAACAATTATATACTCAAAATTCAACTGCAAAATTTTATAGCACGATCACATAATGACAAGAATGCAGTAATATACAGTTTCTGTATTTCTTGGTACACAGTTAATTTGGTGACTATTAACATTCTTTTCTACTTTATGTTTTAATATCCTTTGAGTCACACAGGGCCAAGGTCTCAAAACTAATCATAAAAAACTACCGACTGCTATTCACTCTAATATAATAACCCTTTATTTAAAACAACCTCCAATAAATTTCATTATAAGAAGTTATTAAAAGGGTTAAAAACCTATTAAATGTCAAAGAATTTGCCTGACTCAAACTTCTAATAAAGAAACAGAATAGGCTTTCTTTCTGAATTATTTAAATCTTTACTGACTGTGCACTGAACCATGAAATTAGAAAAGTGTTATTAGAAATGTTCTCTGGTTTTTATAAAAGTTGTGGCATAGAATATATCAAACCACAGTCTTTAACTAGACTAGTTAAAGAAATAGGTTTTTAATCCTGAATACATGGTTTTCACTGATATAAAGGGTCATAATTAAAAGTCTGGCCTGGAAGCTTAAGATAATAAAATTATTATTACAGGAGCATACATGTTCATTTGGTATATTTTGGCTGCATGTTTCCATTTTAATTTGGACAAATATCTTCAATTTTGTTTGATCTTGCAAAGTCCACTAATTTGGACCCTCTCAGCAAACAATTAAGCTTTTAATAGTGACTCATTTTAAAGAATTAATGGTGAATAATTTGTGTTATTGTTTTCTCTTTTTTTAAGTGTCTAATGCTTAACAGCAGGTACAGGTTGACAGCAGACAAATGGAATCTAGGAGGTACAAGTCAAATATTCTAGCACTCATCTCCTGATAACAATATTATCCATTCACTGCTTTTTTACAAATAACAACAGAGCATTTTCTATTTCACCAGTTATTTACAGAAGGAAAAAAATCATGCATTTCACATTTATTTTAGTGATGCTAAAGAACTCCTGAGTCAGCAGTATATTCACAGGTTCACTCAAACACACCTGAATCAATAGCCTTTCATCAAAAGAAATGAAGTCAGAAAGACGCTTGAGACAATATTGTCTCCCCTTCTTTTAGGCAATAAAAATAGAAGAATCCGAAGGACATGAAATGATTAAGTCTAGGAATACAAACTAGGTCCGTGGAAATACTGTGAACAGTGCGAAGCTATGCTTGCTGTAGGGCAGGAGGGAAAAGGGGATGCAGGCAGCTACTGTTGTCTTTGCAGTACTTTGCTCCTGTGACTGACCAACAACAACAGAGAAGCCAGCGTGAGATTGCTGTAACCTTTGTTGGCTTCTGCTCTATTCTATTCCATTCTATTCTATTCTGTTCTATTCTGTTCTGTTCTGTTCTATTTTTTTCTATGATGTTCACCACAACAGTGTCAAACTATCTTCCTGCAGTGAGTTGGGCAATGTGACTATTATCTGTCACATGTTGTTCGCTCTATCTGCTTTAATAGACAAAGGTACCCTGACCACACCATCCATCTTTCCCTGCCACAAAGTAAAGGAAGTTGTATTGGATACATTTATATTAATAAACAGTCTGGAGAGTCTTTCTTGAATCAGCGTCACCCTCCAGTAGATGATTTGTAAATTTTCCAACAGATTTGCCAAGAGAGGATCTGGACACATGAGAGCAGAGAGTGCTAAGCACAGTGCAGGGCCAGGAAAGGAGTTAGTGCATAGTTGTGTATCTCTCCGTGATGTCAGTGTATCTGCCACTGAATTTTGTCATACATATTTTAAATATTTTATATAGTAGTGTTAATATTTAGAAGATTGGGGGACTTAGCATTTAAATAAATATATTTGCAATGAGATATTCATATTCATCATGTTACATAGTTCAAAAGAAAGTGCAGCTTGCATAGCATTTAGGAAGTGTTTAATTTGAAATAAATTGGAACTATTAGAATTAGACTGGGATGTTTAAATAAAGGTATTTAAGGATGTTTACACTTAGTAAAGAATAACACTTAAGACTGACTCGATGTGAACAATTTGGGTATACCAATGTTCGTATGCTTAGGCCAACACAGATGCAGTCATTTACTAACTTTATAGGTGTGGTGTGGAAGTCTTTGAGGAAGCTGCCGAGACTTGCTAATGTGACGCCCATCTACAATAAGGGCCGGAAGGAGAATCCGGGGAACTACAGGCCTGTCAGCCTGACCTGGTTGTGCAGAACAACCAGGGGATCAGGCCCAGCCAGCACGGGTTCATGAGAGGCAGGTCCTGCTTGACCAACCTGATCTCCTTCTATGACCAGGTGACCCGCCTAGTGGATGAGGGAAAGGCTGTGGATGTGGTCTACCTGGACTTCAGTAAGGCCTTTGACACCGTCTCCCACAGCATTCTCCTAGAGAAGCTGGCGGCTCACGGCTTAGACAGGTGTACTCTGTGCTGGGTAAAAAACTGGCTGGACGGCCGGGCCCAGAGAGTTGTGGTGAATGGAGTTCAATCCAGTTGGTGGCCAGTCATGAGCAGTGTTCCCCAGGGCTCAGTTTTGGGGCCGGTCTTGTTCAATCTCTTTATCAATGATCTGGACGAGGGGATCGAGTGCACCCTCAGTAAGTTTGCAGACGACACCAAGTTGGGCGGCAGTGTTGATCTGCTGGAGGGTAGGAAGGCTCTGCAGAGGGACCTGGACAGGCTGGATCGATGGGCCAAGGCCAACTGTATGAGATTCAACAAGGCCAACTGCCGGGTCCTGCACTTCGGCCACAACAACCCCATGCAGCGCTACAGGCTTGGGGAAGAGTGGCTGGAAAGCTGCC